>NC_090451.1:579181844-579481844 GCF_031143425.1 Pleurodeles waltl
AGCCCCAAAACACAACGTGGACACATCACATTTTTTTTTAAAGAAAACAGAGGTGTTTTTTGTAAAGTGCCTACCTGTAGATTTTGGCCTCTAGCTCAGCCGGCACTTAGGGAAACCTACCAAACCTGTGCATTTTTGAAAACTAGAGACCTAGGGGAATCCGAGATGGGGTGACTTGTGGGGCTCTGACCAGGTTCTGTTATCCAGAATCCTTTGCAAACCTCAAAATTTGGCTAAAAAAAAACATTTTCCTCACATTTTGGTGACAGGAAGTTCTGGAATCAGAGAGGAGCCACAAATTTCCTTCCACCAAGCTTTCCCCCAAGTCTCCCGATAAAAATGATACCTCACTTGTGTGGGTAGGCCTAGCGCCCGCGACAGGAAACCCCCCAAAATGCAATGTGGACACATCACATTTTTTTAAAGAAAACAGAGGTGTTTTTTGCAAAGTGCCTACCTGTAGATTTTGGCCTCTAGCTCAGCCGGCACCTAGGGAAACCTACCAAACATGTGCATTTTTTTAAACTAGAGACCTATGGGAATCCAAGATGGGGTGACTTGTGGGGCTATCACCAGGTTCTGTTACCCAGAATCCTTTGCAAACCTCAAAATGTGGCTAAAAAAAACTTTTTCCTCACATTTTGGTGACAGAAAGTTCTGGAATCAAAGAGGAGCCACAAATTTCCTTCCACCCAGCGTTCCCCCAAGTCTCCCTATAAAAATGATACCTCACTTGTGTGGGTAGGGCTAGCGCCCGCGACAGGAAACACCCCAAAACGCAACGTGGACACATCACATTTTTTTAAAGAAAACAGTGGTGTTTTTTGCAAAGTGCCTACCTGTAGATTTTGGCCTCTAGCTCAGCCGGCACCTAGGGAAACCGACCAAACCTGTGCATTTTTTAACACTAGAGACCTAGGGGAATCCAAGATGGGGTGAGTTGTGGGGCTCTGACCAGGTTCCGTTACCCAGAATCCTTTGCAAACCTCAAAATTTGGCTAAAAAAAAAAAAAATTCCTCACATTTTGGTGACAGAAAGTTCTGGAATCAGAGAGGAGCCACAAATTTCATTCCACCCAGCGTTACCCCAAGACTCCCGATAAAAATGATACCTCACTTGTGTGGGAGGCCTAGCGCCCGCGACAGGAAATGCCCCAAAACGCAACGTGGACACATCACATTTTTTTTAAAGAATACAGAGGAGTTTTTTGCAAAGTGCCTACCTGTAGGTTTTGGCCTCTAGCTCAGCCTGCACCTGGGGAAACCTACCAAACCTGTGCATTTTTTAAAACTAGAGACCTAGGGGAATCCAAGATAGGGTGACTTGTGGGGCTCTGACCAGGTTCTGTTACCCAGAATCCTTTGGAAACCTCAACATTTGCCTAAAAAAAGACATTTTCCTCACATTTTGGTGACAGAAAGTTCTGGAATCAGAGAGGAGACGCAAATTTCCTTCCACCCAGCGTTACCTCAAGTCTCCCGATAAAAATGATACCTCACTTGTGTGGGTAGGCCTAGCGCCGCAACAGGAAACACCCCAAAACGCAAAGAGGACACATCACATTTTTTGAAAGAAAACAGAGGTGTTTTTTGCAAAGTGCCTACCTGTAGATTTTGGCCTCTAGCTCAGCCGGCACCTGGGGAAACCTACCAAACCTGTGCATTTTTGAAAACTAGAGACCTAGGTGAATCCAAGATGGGGTGGTTTGTGGGGATCTGACCAAGTTCTGTTACCCAGAATCCTTTGCAAACCTCAAAATTTGGCTAAAAAAACAAATTTTCCTCACATTTTGGTGACAGAAAGTTCTGGAATCAGAGAGGAGCCACATATTTCCTTCCACGCAGCTTTCCTCCAAGTCTCCTGATAAAAATGATACCTCACTTGTGTGGGTAGGCCTAGCACCCGCGACAGGAAATGCCCCAAAACGCAACGTGGACACATCACATTTTTTGAAAGAAAACAGAGGTGTTTTTTGCAAAGTGCCTACGTGTAGATTTTGGCCTCTAGCTCAGCCGGCACCTAGGGAAACCTACCAAACCTGTGCATTTTTTAAAACTAGAGACCTATGGGAATCCAAGATGGGGTGACTTGTGGGGCTCTGACCAGGTTCTGTTACCCAGAATCCTTTGCAAACCTCAAAATGTGGCAAAAAAAAACTTTTTCCTCACATTTTGGTGACAGAAAGTTCTGGAATCAAAGAGGAGCCACACATTTCCTTCCACCCAGCATTCCCCCAAGTCTCCCGATAAAAATGATACCTCACTTGTGTGGGTAGGCCTAGCGCGCCCGACAGGAAATGCCCCAAAACGCAACGTGGACACATCACATTTCTTTAAAGAAAACAGAGGTGTTTTTTGCAAAGTGCCTACCTGTAGATTTTGGCCTATAGCTCAGCCGGCACCTGGGGAAACCTACCAAACCTGTGCATTTTTTTAAACTAGAGACCTATGGGAATCCAAGATGGGGTGACTTGTGGGGCTCTGACCAGGTTCTGTTACCCAGAATCCTTTGCAAACCTCAAAATGTGGCTAAAAAATAACTTTTTCCTCACATTTTGGTGACAGAAAGTTCTGGAATCAAAGAGGAGCCACACATTTCCTTCCACCCAGCGTTCCCCCAAGTCTCCAGATAAAAATGATACCTCACTTGTGTGGGAGGCCTAGCACCCGCGACAGGAAACCCCCCAAAATGCAATGTGGACACATCACATTTTTTGAAAGAAAACATAGGTGTTTTTTGCAAAGTGCCTACCTGTAGATTTTGGCCTCTAGCTCAGCCGGCACCTAGGGAAACCTACCAAACATGTGCATTTTTTAAAACTAGAGACCTAGGGGAATCCAAGATGGGGTGACTTGGGGGGCTCTGACCAGGTTCTGTTACCCAGAATCCTTTGCAAACCTCAAAATTTGGCAAAAAAAACACATTTTCCTCACATTTTGGTGACAGAAAGTTCTGGAATCAGAGAGGAGCCACAAATTTCCTTCCACCCAGCGTTCCCCCAAGTCTCCGGATAAAAATGATACCTCACTTGTGTAGGTAGGCCTAGAGCCCGCAACAGGAAACCCCCCAAAATGCAATGTGGACACATCACATTTTTTTAAAGAAAACAGAGGTGTTTTTTGCAAAGTGCCTACCTGTAGATTTTGGCTGCTAGCTCAGCCGGCACCTAAGGAAACCTATGAAACCTGTGCATTTTTGAAAACTAGAGACCTAGGGGAATCCAAGATGGGGTGACTTGTGGGGCTCTGACCAGGTTCTGTTACCCTGTATCCTTTACAAACCTCAAAAGTTGGCTAAAAATACAAATTTTCCTCACCTTTTGGTGACAGAAAGTTCTGGAATCAGAGAGGAGCCACAAAATTCCTTGCACCCAGCGTTCCACCAAGTCTCCCGATAAAAATGGTACCTCACTTGTGTGGGTAGGCCTAGCACCGCGACAGGAAACACCCCAAAACGCAAAGTGGACACATCACATTTTTTGAAAGAAAACAGAGGTGTTTTTTGCAAAGTGCCTACCTGTAGATTTTGGCCTCTAGCTCAACCGGCACCTGGGGAAACCTACCAAACCTGTGCATTTTTGAAAACTAGAGACCTAGGTGAATCCAAGATGGGGTGGCTTGTGGGGCTCTGACCAAGTTCTGTTACCCAGAATCCTTTGCAAACCTCAAAATTTGGCTAAAAAAACAAATTTTCCTCACATTTTGGTGACAGAAAGTTCTGAAATCAGAGAGGAGCCACAAATTTCCTTCCACCCAGCTTTCCTCCAAATCTCCTGATAAAAATGATACCTCACTTGTGTGGGTAGGTCTAGCACCCGCGACAGGAAATGCCCCAAAACGCAACGTGGACACATCACATTTTTTTAAAGAAAACAGAGGTGTTTTTTGCAAAGTGCCTACGTGTAGATTTTGGCCTCTAGCTCAGCCGGCACCTAGGGAAACCTACCAAACCTGTGCATTTTTTAAAACTAGAGACCTATGGGAATCCAAGATGGGGTGACTTGTGGGGCTCTGACCAGGTTCTGTTACCCAGAATCCTTTGCAAACCTCAAAATGTGGCTAAAAAAAACTTTTTCCTCACATTTTGGTGACAGAAAGTTCTGGAATCAAAGAGGAGCCACAAATTTCCTTCCACCCAGCGTTCCCCCAAGTCTCCCTATAAAAATGATACCTCACTTGTGTGGGTAGGCCTAGCGCCCGTGACAGGAAACGCCCCAAAACGCAACGTGGACACATCACATTTTTTTAAAGAAAACAGAGGTGTTTTTTGCAAAGTGCCTACCTGTAGATTTTGGCCTCTAGCTCAGCCGGCACCTAGGGAAACCTACCAAACCTGTGCATTTTTTAACACTAGAGACCTAGGGGAATCCAAGATGGGGTGACTTGTGGGGCTCTGACCAGGTTCTGTTACCCAGAATCCTTTGCAAACCTCAAAATTTGGCTAAAAAAAAACAAATTTCCTCACATTTTGGTGACAGAAAGTTCTGGAATCAGAGAGGAGCCACAAATTTCCTTCCACCCAGCGTTACCCGAAGTCTCCCGATAAAAATGATACCTCACTTGTGTGGGAGGCCTAGCGCCCGCGACAGGAAATGCCCCAAAACGCAACGTGGACACATCACATTTTTTTAAAGAAAACAGAGGAGTTTTTTGCAAAGTGCCTACCTGTAGATTTTGGCCTCTAGCTCAGCCTGCACCTGGGGAAACCTACCAAACCTGTGCATTTTTTAAAACTAGAGACCTAGGGGAATCCAAGATAGGGTGACTTGTGGGGCTCTGACCAGGTTCTGTTACCCAGAATCCTTTGGAAACCTCAACATTTGCCTAAAAAAAGACATTTTTCTCACATTTTGGTGACAGAAAGTTCTGGAATCAGAGAGGAGACGCAAATTTCCTTCCACCCAGCGTTACCTCAAGTCTCCCGATAAAAATGATACCTCACTTGTGTGGGTAGGCCTAGCGCCGCAACAGGAAACACCCCAAAACGCAAAGAGGACACATCACATTTTTTGAAAGAAAACAGAGGTGTTTTTTGCAAAGTGCCTACCTGTAGATTTTGGCCTCTAGCTCAGCCGGCACCTGGGGAAACCTACCAAACCTGTGCATTTTTTAACACTAGAGACCTAGGTGAATCCAGGATGGGGTGGCTTGTGGGGATCTGACCAAGTTCTGTTACCCAGAATCCTTTGCAAACCTCAAAATTTGGCTAAAAAAACAAATTTTCCTCACATTTTGGTGACAGAAAGTTCTGGAATCAGAGAGGAGCCACATATTTCCTTCCACCCAGCTTTCCTCCAAGTCTCCTGATAAAAATGATACCTCACTTGTGTGGGTAGGCCTAGCACCCGCGACAGGAAATGCCCCAAAACGCAACGTGGACACATCCCATTTTTTTAAAGAAAACAGAGGGTTTTTTTGCAAAATACCTACCTGTAGATTTTGGCCTCTAGCTCAGCCGGCACCTAGGGAAACCTACCAAACATGTGAATTTTTTAAAACTAGAGACCAAGGGGAATCCAAGATGGGGTAACTTGGGGGGCTCTGACCAGGTTCTGTTACCCAGAATCCTTTGCAAACCTCAAAATTTGGCCAAAAAAAACACATTTTCCTCACATTTTGGTGACAGAAAGTTCTGGAATCAGAGAGGAGCCACAAATTTCCTTCCACCCAGCGTTCCCCCAAGTCTCCCGATACAAATTATACCTCACTTGTGTAGGTAGGCCTAGCGCCCGCGACAGGAAATGCCCCAAAACGCAACGTGGACACATCACATTTTTTTTTAAAAGAAAACAGAGGTGTTTTTTGCAAAGTGCCTACCTGTAGATTTTGGCCTCTAGCTCAGCCGGCACCTTGGGAAACCTACCAAACCTGTGAATTTCTGAAAACTAGAGACCTAGGGGAATCCAAGATGGGGTGACTTGTGGGTCTCTGACCAGGTTCTGTTATCCAGAATCCTTTGCAAACCTCAAAATTTGGCTAAAAAAAAACATTTTCCTCACATTTTGGTGACAGGAAGTTCTGGAATCAGAGAGGAGCCATAAATTTCCTTCCACCCAGCATTCCCCCAAGTCTCCCGATACAAATGATACCTCACTTGTGTGGGTAGGCCTAGCGCCCGCGACAGGAAATGCCCCAAAACGCAACGTGGACACATCACATTTTTTTTTAAAGAAAACAGAGGTGTTTTTTGTAAAGTGCCTACCTGTAGATTTTGGCCTCTAGCTCAGCCGGCACCTAGGGAAACCTACCAAACCTGTGCATTTTTGAAAACTAGAGACCTAGGGGAATCCAAGATGGGGTGACTTGTCTGGCTCTGACCAGGTTCTGTTATCCAGAATCCTTTGCAAACCTCAAAATTTGGCTAAAAAAAAACCATTTTCCTCACATTTTGGTGACAGGAAGTTCTGGAATCAGAGAGGAGCCACAAATTTCCTTCCACCAAGCTTTCCCCCAAGTCTCCCGATAAAAATGATACCTCACTTGTGTGGGTAGGCCTAGCGCCCGCGACACGAAACCCCCCAAAATGCAATGTGGACACATCACATTTTTTTAAAGAAAACAGAGGTGTTTTTTGCAAAGTGCCTACCTGTAGATTTTGGCCTCTAGCTCAGCCGGCACCTAGGGAAACCTACCAAACATGTGCATTTTTTTAAACTAGAGACCTATGGGAATCCAAGATGGGGTGACTTGTGGGGCTCTCACCAGGTTCTGTTACCCAGAATCCTTTGCAAACCTCAAAATGTGGCTAAAAAAAACTTTTTCCTCACATTTTGGTGACAGAATGTTCTGGAATCAAAGAGGAGCCACAAATTTCCTTCCACCCAGCGTTCCCCCAAGTCTCCCTATAAAAATGATACCTCACTTGTGTGGGTAGGGCTAGCGCCCGCGACAGGAAACGCCCCAAAACGCAACGTGGACACATCACATTTTTTTAAAGAAAACAGTGGTGTTTTTTGCAAAGTGCCTACCTGTAGATTTTGGCCTCTAGCTCAGCCGGCACCTAGGGAAACCTACCAAACCTGTGCATTTTTTAAAACTAGAGACATAGGGGAATCCAAGATGGGGTGACTTGTGGGGCTCTGACCAGGTTCTGTTACCCAGAATCCTTTGCAAACCTCAAAATTTGGCAAAAAAAACACATTTTCCTCACATTTTGGTGACAGAAAGTTCTGGAATCAGAGAGGAGCCACAAATTTCCTTCCACCCAGCGTTCCCCCAAGTCTCCCGATACAAATTATACCTCACTTGTGTGGGTAGGCCTAGCGCCCGCGACAGGAAATGCCCCAAAACGCAACGTGGACACATCACATTTTTTTTTTAAGGAAAACAGAGGTGTTTTTTGCAAAGTGCCTACCTGTAGATTTTGGCCTCTAGCTCAGCCGGCACCTTGGGAAACCTACCAAACCTGTGAATTTTTGAAAACTAGAGACCTAGGGGAATCCAAGATGGGGTGACTTGTGGGGCTCTGACCAGGTTCTGTTATCCAGAATCCTTTGCAAACCTCAAAATTTGGCTAAAAAAAAACATTTTCCTCACATTTTGGTGACAGGAAGTTCTGGAATCAGAGAGGAGCCACAAATGTCCTTCCACCCAGCGTTCCCCCAAGTCTCCCGATACAAATGATACCTCACTTGTGTGGGTAGGCCTAGCGCCCGCGACAGGAAATGCCCCAAAACGCAACGTGGACACATCACATTTTTTTTTAAAGAAAACAGAGGTGTTTTTGTAAAGTGCCTACCTGTAGATTTTGGCCTCTAGCTCAGCCGGCACCTAGGGAAACCTACCAAACCTGTGCATTTTTGAAAACTAGAGACCTAGGGGAATCCAAGATGGGGTGACTTGTGGGGCTCTGACCAGGTTCTGTTATCCAGAATCCTTTGCAAACCTCAAAATTTGGCAAAAAAAAAACCATTTTCCTCACATTTTGGTGACAGGAAGTTCTGGAATCAGAGAGGAGCCACAAATTTCCTTCCACCAAGCTTTCCCCCAAGTCTCCCGATAAAAATGATACCTCACTTGTGTGGGTAGGCCTAGCGCCCGCGACAGGAAACCCCCCAAAATGCAATGTGGACACATCACATTTTTTAAAAGAAAACAGAGGTGTTTTTTGCAAAGTGCCTACCTGTAGATTTTGGCCTCTAGCTCAGCCGGCACCTAGGGAAACCTACCAAACATGTGCATTTTTTTAAACTAGAGACCTATGGGAATCCAAGATGGGGTGACTTGTGGGGCTCTCACCAGGTTCTGTTACCCAGAATCCTTTGCAAACCTCAAAATGTGGCTAAAAAAAACTTTTTCCTCACATTTTGGTGACAGAAAGTTCTGGAATCAAAGAGGAGCCACAA
Source organism: Pleurodeles waltl (assembly GCF_031143425.1). NCBI lineage: Eukaryota > Metazoa > Chordata > Amphibia > Caudata > Salamandridae > Pleurodeles > Pleurodeles waltl. The sequence continues at coordinate 579,190,190 of NC_090451.1, forward strand.
ATTTCCTTCCACCCAGCGTTCCCCCAAGTCTCCCTATAAAAATGATACCTCACTTGTGTGGGTAGGGCTAGCGCCCGCGACAGGAAACGCCCCAAAACGCAACGTGGACACATCACATTTTTTTTAAAGAAAACAGTGGTGTTTTTTGCAAAGTGCCTACCTGTAGATTTTGGCCTTTAGCTCAGCCGGCACCTAGGGAAACCTACCAAACCTGTGCATTTTTTAACACTAGAGACCTAGGGGAATCCAAGATGGGGTGAGTTGTGGGGCTCTGACCAGGTTCTGTTACCCAGAATCCTTTGCAAACCTCAAAATTTGGCAAAAAAAAAAAAAATTCATCACATTTTGGTGACAGAAAGTTCTGGAATCAGAGAGGAGCCACAAATTTCCTTCCACCCAGCGTTACCCCAAGTCTCCCGATAAAAATGATACCTCACTTGTGTGGGAGGCCTAGCGCCCGCGACAGGAAATGCCCCAAAACGCAACGTGGACACATCACATTTTTTTAAAGAAAACAGAGGAGTTTTTTGCAAAGTGCCTACCTGTAGATTTTGGCCTCTAGCTCAGCCTGCACCTGGGGAAACCTACCAAACCTGTGCATTTTTTAAAACTAGAGACCTAGGGGAATCCAAGATGGGGTGACTTGTGGGGCTCTGACCAGGTTCTGTTACCCAGAATCCTTTGGAAACCTCAACATTTGCCTAAAAAAAGACATTTTTCTCACATTTTGGTGACAGAAAATTCTGGAATCAGAGAGGAGACCCAAATTTCCTTCCACCCAGCGTTACCTCAAGTCTCCCGATAAAAATGATACCTCACTTGTGTGGGTAGGCCTAGCGCCGCAACAGGAAACACCCCAAAACGCAAAGAGGACACATCACATTTTTTGAATGAAAACAGAGGTGTTTTTTGCAAAGTGCCTACCTGTAGATTTTGGCCTCTAGCTCAGCCGGCAGCTGGGGAAACCTACCAAACCTGTGCATTTTTGAAAACTAGAGACCTAGGTGAATCCAAGATGGGGTGGCTTGTGGGGATCTGACCAAGTTCTGTTACCCAGAATCCTTTGCAAACCTCAAAATTTGGCTAAAAAAACAAATTTTCCTCACATTTTGGTGACAGAAAGTTCTGGAATCAGAGAGAAGCCACATATTTCCTTCCACGCAGCTTTCCTCCAAGTCTCCTGATAAAAATGATACCTCACTTGTGTGGGTAGGCCTAGCACCCGCGACAGGAAATGCCCCAAAACGCAACGTGGACACATCACATTTTTTTAAAGAAAACAGAGGTGTTTTTTGCAAAATACCTACCTGTAGATTTTGGCCTCTAGCTCAGCCGGCACCTAGGGAAACCTACCAAACCTGTGCATTTTTTAAAACTAGAGACCTATGGGAATCCAAGATGGGGTGACTTGTGGGGCTCTGACCAGGCTCTGTTATCCAGAATCCTTTGCAAACCTCAAAATTTGGCTAAAAAAAAACATTTTCCTCACATTTTGGTGACAGGAAGTTCTGGAATCAGAGAGGAGCCACAAATTTCCTTCCACCCAGCGTTCCCCCAAGTCTCCCGATACAAATGATACCTCACTTGTGTGGGTAAGCCTAGCGCCCGCGACAGGAAATCCCCCAAAACGCAACGTGGACACATCACAGTTTTTTTTAAAGAAAACAGAGGTGTTTTTTGTAAACTGCCTACCTGTAGATTTTGGCCTCTAGCTCAGCCGGCACCTAGGGAAACCTACCAAACCTGTGCATTTTTGAAAACTAGAGACCTAGGGGAATCCAAGATGGGGTGACTTGTGGGGCTCTGACCAGGTTCTGTTATCCAGAATCCTTTGCAAACCTCAAAATTTGGCTAAAAAAAAAACATTTTCCTCACATTTTGGTGACAGGAAGTTCTGGAATCAGAGAGGAGCCACAAATTTCCTTCCACCAAGCTTTCCCCCAAGTCTCCCGATAAAAATGATACCTCACTTGTGTGGGTAGGCCTAGCGCCCGCGACAGGAAACCCCCCAAAATGCAATGTGGACACATCACATTTTTTTTAAAAAGAAAACAGAGGTGTTTTTTGCAAAGTGCCTACCTGTAGATTTTGGCCTCTAGCTCAGCCGGCACCTTGGGAAACCTACCAAACCTGTGAATTTTTGAAAACTAGAGACCTAGGGGAATCCAAGATGGGGTGACTTGTGGGGCTCTGACCAGGTTCTGTTATCCAGAATCCTTTGCAAACCTCAAAATTTGGCTAAAAAAAAACATTTTCCTCACATTTTGGTGACAGGAAGTTCTGGAATCAGAAAGGAGCCACAAATTTCCTTCCACCCAGCGTTCCCCCAAGTCTCCCGATACAAATGATACCTCACTTGTGTGGGTAGGCCTAGCGCCCGCGACAGGAAATGCCCCAAAACGCAACGTGGACACATCACATTTTTTTTTAAAGAAAACAGAGGTGTTTTTTGTAAAGTGCCTACCTGTAGATTTTGGCCTCTAGCTCAGCCGGCACCTAGGGAAACCTACCAAACCTGTGCATTTTTTAAAACTAGAGACCTAGGGGAATCCAAGATGGGGTGACTTGTGGGGCTCTGACCAGGTTCTGTTATCCAGAATCCTTTGCAAACCTCAAAATTTGGCTAAAAAAAAAACATTTTCCTCACATTTTGGTGACAGGAAGTTCTGGAATCAGAGAGCAGCCACAAATTTCCTTCCACCAAGCTTTCCCCCAAGTCTCCCGATAAAAATGATACCTCACTTGTGTGGGTAGGCCTAGCGCCCGCGACAGGAAACCCCCCAAAATGCAATGTGGACACATCACATTTTTTTAAAGAAAACAGAGGTGTTTTTTGCAAAGTGCCTACCTGTAGATTTTGGCCTCTAGCTCAGCCGGCACCTAGGGAAACCTACCAAACATGTGCATTTTTTTAAACTAGAGACCTAGGGGAATCCAAGATGGGGTGACTTGGGGGGCTCTGACCAGGTTCTGTTATCCAGAATCCTTTGCAAACCTCAAAATTTGGCTAAAAAAAAAACATTTTCCTCACATTTTGGTGACAGGAAGTTCTGGAATCAGAGAGGAGCCCCAAATTTCCTTCCACCAAGCTTTCCCCCAAGTCTCCCGATACAAATGATACCTCACTTGTGTGGGTAGGCCTAGCACCCGCGACAGGAAACCCCCCAAAATGCAATGTGGACACATCACATTTTTTGAAAGAAAACAGAGGTGTTTTTTGCAAAGTGCCTACCTGTAGATTTTGGCCTCTAGCTCAGCCGGCACCTAGGGAAACCTACCAAACATGTGCATTTTTTAAAACTAGAGACCAAGGGGAATCCAAGATGGGGTAACTTGGGGGGCTCTGACCAGGTTCTGTTACCCAGAATCCTTTGCAAACCTCAAAATTTGGCAAGAAAACCACATTTTCCTCACATTTTGGTGACAGAAAGTTCTGGAATCAGAGAGGAGCCACAAATTTCCTTCCACCCAGCGTTCCCCTAAGTCTCCCGATACAAATTATACCTCACTTGTGTGGGTAGGCCTAGCGCCCGCGACAGGAAATGCCCCAAAACGCAATGTGGACACATCACATTTTTTTTAAAAAGAAAACAGAGGTGTTTTTTGCAAAGTGCCTACCTGTAGATTTTGGCCTCTAGCTCAGCCGGCACCTTGGGAAACCTACCAAACCTGTGAATTTTTGAAAACTAGAGACCTAGGGGAATCCAAGATGGGGTGACTTGTGGGGCTGTGACCAGGTTCTGTTATCCAGAATCCTTTGCAAACCTCAAAATTTGGCTAAAAAAAAACATTTTCCTCACATTTTGGTGACAGGAAGTTCTGGAATCAGAGAGGAGCCACAAATTTCCTTCCACCCAGCGTTCCCCCAAGTCTCCCGATACAAATGATACCTCACTTGTGTGGGTAGGCCTAGCGCCCGCAACAGGAAATGCCCCAAAACGCAACGTGGACACATCACATTTTTTTTTAAAGAAAACAGAGGTGTTTTTTGTAAAGTGCCTACCTGTAGATTTTGGCCTCTAGCTCAGCCGGCACCTAGGGAAACCTACCAAACCTGTGCATTTTTTAAAACTAGAGACCTAGGGGAATCCAAGATGGGGTGACTTGTGGGGCTCTGACCAGGTTCTGTTATCCAGAATCCTTTGCAAACCTCAAAATTTGGCTAAAAAAAAAACATTTTCCTCACATTTTGGTGACAGGAAGTTCTGGAATCAGAGAGGAGCCACAAATTTCCTTCCACCAAGCTTTCCCCCAAGTCTCCCGATAAAAATGATACCTCACTTGTGTGGGTAGGCCTAGCGCCCGCGACAGGAAACCCCCCAAAATGCAATGTGACACATCACATTTTTTGAAAGAAAACAGAGGTGTTTTTTGCAAAGTGCCTACCTATAGATTTTGGCCTCTAGCTCAGCCGGCACCTAGGGAAACCTACCAAACATGTGCATTTTTTTAAACTAGAGACCTAGGGGAATCCAAGATGGGGTGACTTGGGGGGCTCTGACCAGGTTCTGTTACCCAGAATCCTTTGCAAACCTCAAAATTTGGCTAAAAAAACACATTTTCCTCACATTTTGGTGACAGGAAGTTCTGGAATCAGAAAGGAGCCACAAATTTCCTTCCACCCAGCGTTCCCCCAAGCCTCCGGATAAAAATGATACCTCACTTGTGTGGGTAGGCCTAGCGCCGGCGACAGGAAACCCCCCAAAATGCAACGTGGACACATCACATTTTTGGAAAGAAAACAGAGGTGTTTTTTGCAAAGTGCCTACCTGTAGATTTTGGCCTCTAGCTCAGCCGTCACCTAGGGAAACCTACCAAACATGTGCATTTTTTAAAACTAGAGACCTAGGGGAATCCAAGATGGGGTGACTTGGGGGGCTCTGACCAGGTTCTGTTACCCAGAATCCTTTGCAAACCTCAAAAGTTTGCTAAAAAAACACATTTTCCTCACATTTTGGTGACAGGAAGTTCTGGAATCAGAGAGGAGCCACAAATTTCCTTCCACCCAGCGTTCCCCCAAGTCTCCCGATACAAATGATACCTCACTTGTGTGGGTAGGCCTAGCGCCCGTGACAGGAAACCCCCCAAAATGCAATGTGGACACATCACATTTTTTTAAAGAAAACAGAGGTGTTTTTTGCAAAGTGCCTACCTGTAGATTTTGGCCTCTAGCTCAGCCGGCACCGGGAAACCTACCAAACATGTGAATTTTTTAAAACTAGAGACCAAGGGGAATCCAAGATGGGGTAACTTGGGGGGCTCTGACCAGGTTCTGTTACCCAGAATCCTTTGCAAACCTCAAAATTTGGCAAAAAAAACACATTTTCCTCACATTTTGGTGACAGAAAGTTCTGGAATCAGAGAGGAGCCACAAATTTCCTTCCACCCAGCGTTCCCCCAAGTCTCCCGATACAAATTATACCTCACTTGTGTGGGTAGGCCTAGCGCCCGCGACAGGAAATGCCCCAAAACGCAACGTGGACACATCACATTTTTTTTTTTAAAGAAAACAGAGGTGTTTTTTGCAAAGTGCCTACCTGTAGATTTTGGCCTCTAGCTCAGCCGGCACCTTGGGAAACCTACCAAACCTGTGAATTTTTGAAAACTAGAGACCTAGGGGAATCCAAGATGGGGTGACTTGTGGGGCTCTGACCAGGTTCTGTTATCCAGAATCCTTTGCAAACCTCAAAATTTGGCTAAAAAAAAACATTTTCCTCACATTTTGGTGACAGGAAGTTCTGGAATCAGAGAGGAGCCACAAATTTCCTTCCACCCAGCGTTCCCCCAAGTCTCCCGATACAAATGATACCTCACTTGTGTGGGTAGGCCTAGCGCCCGCGACAGGAAAAGCCCCAAAACACAACGTGGACACATCACATTTTTTTTTAAAGAAAACAGAGGTGTTTTTTGTAAAGTGCCTACCTGTAGATTTTGGCCTCTAGCTCAGCCGGCACTTAGGGAAACCTACCAAACCTGTGCATTTTTGAAAACTAGAGACCTAGGGGAATCCGAGATGGGGTGACTTGTGGGGCTCTGACCAGGTTCTGTTATCCAGAATCCTTTGCAAACCTCAAAATTTGGCTAAAAAAAAACATTTTCCTCACATTTTGGTGACAGGAAGTTCTGGAATCAGAGAGGAGCCACAAATTTCCTTCCACCAAGCTTTCCCCCAAGTCTCCCGATAAAAATGATACCTCACTTGTGTGGGTAGGCCTAGCGCCCGCGACAGGAAACCCCCCAAAATGCAATGTGGACACATCACATTTTTTTAAAGAAAACAGAGGTGTTTTTTGCAAAGTGCCTACCTGTAGATTTTGGCCTCTAGCTCAGCCGGCACCTAGGGAAACCTACCAAACATGTGCATTTTTTTAAACTAGAGACCTATGGGAATCCAAGATGGGGTGACTTGTGGGGCTATCACCAGGTTCTGTTACCCAGAATCCTTTGCAAACCTCAAAATGTGGCTAAAAAAAACTTTTTCCTCACATTTTGGTGACAGAAAGTTCTGGAATCAAAGAGGAGCCACAAATTTCCTTCCACCCAGCGTTCCCCCAAGTCTCCCTATAAAAATGATACCTCACTTGTGTGGGTAGGGCTAGCGCCCGCGACAGGAAACACCCCAAAACGCAACGTGGACACATCACATTTTTTTAAAGAAAACAGTGGTGTTTTTTGCAAAGTGCCTACCTGTAGATTTTGGCCTCTAGCTCAGCCGGCACCTAGGGAAACCGACCAAACCTGTGCATTTTTTAACACTAGAGACCTAGGGGAATCCAAGATGGGGTGAGTTGTGGGGCTCTGACCAGGTTCCGTTACCCAGAATCCTTTGCAAACCTCAAAATTTGGCTAAAAAAAAAAAAAATTCCTCACATTTTGGTGACAGAAAGTTCTGGAATCAGAGAGGAGCCACAAATTTCATTCCACCCAGCGTTACCCCAAGACTCCCGATAAAAATGATACCTCACTTGTGTGGGAGGCCTAGCGCCCGCGACAGGAAATGCCCCAAAACGCAACGTGGACACATCACATTTTTTTTAAAGAATACAGAGGAGTTTTTTGCAAAGTGCCTACCTGTAGGTTTTGGCCTCTAGCTCAGCCTGCACCTGGGGAAACCTACCAAACCTGTGCATTTTTTAAAACTAGAGACCTAGGGGAATCCAAGATAGGGTGACTTGTGGGGCTCTGACCAGGTTCTGTTACCCAGAATCCTTTGGAAACCTCAACATTTGCCTAAAAAAAGACATTTTCCTCACATTTTGGTGACAGAAAGTTCTGGAATCAGAGAGGAGACGCAAATTTCCTTCCACCCAGCGTTACCTCAAGTCTCCCGATAAAAATGATACCTCACTTGTGTGGGTAGGCCTAGCGCCGCAACAGGAAACACCCCAAAACGCAAAGAGGACACATCACATTTTTTGAAAGAAAACAGAGGTGTTTTTTGCAAAGTGCCTACCTGTAGATTTTGGCCTCTAGCTCAGCCGGCACCTGGGGAAACCTACCAAACCTGTGCATTTTTGAAAACTAGAGACCTAGGTGAATCCAAGATGGGGTGGTTTGTGGGGATCTGACCAAGTTCTGTTACCCAGAATCCTTTGCAAACCTCAAAATTTGGCTAAAAAAACAAATTTTCCTCACATTTTGGTGACAGAAAGTTCTGGAATCAGAGAGGAGCCACATATTTCCTTCCACGCAGCTTTCCTCCAAGTCTCCTGATAAAAATGATACCTCACTTGTGTGGGTAGGCCTAGCACCCGCGACAGGAAATGCCCCAAAACGCAACGTGGACACATCACATTTTTTGAAAGAAAACAGAGGTGTTTTTTGCAAAGTGCCTACGTGTAGATTTTGGCCTCTAGCTCAGCCGGCACCTAGGGAAACCTACCAAACCTGTGCATTTTTTAAAACTAGAGACCTATGGGAATCCAAGATGGGGTGACTTGTGGGGCTCTGACCAGGTTCTGTTACCCAGAATCCTTTGCAAACCTCAAAATGTGGCAAAAAAAAACTTTTTCCTCACATTTTGGTGACAGAAAGTTCTGGAATCAAAGAGGAGCCACACATTTCCTTCCACCCAGCATTCCCCCAAGTCTCCCGATAAAAATGATACCTCACTTGTGTGGGTAGGCCTAGCGCGCCCGACAGGAAATGCCCCAAAACGCAACGTGGACACATCACATTTCTTTAAAGAAAACAGAGGTGTTTTTTGCAAAGTGCCTACCTGTAGATTTTGGCCTATAGCTCAGCCGGCACCTGGGGAAACCTACCAAACCTGTGCATTTTTTTAAACTAGAGACCTATGGGAATCCAAGATGGGGTGACTTGTGGGGCTCTGACCAGGTTCTGTTACCCAGAATCCTTTGCAAACCTCAAAATGTGGCTAAAAAATAACTTTTTCCTCACATTTTGGTGACAGAAAGTTCTGGAATCAAAGAGGAGCCACACATTTCCTTCCACCCAGCGTTCCCCCAAGTCTCCAGATAAAAATGATACCTCACTTGTGTGGGAGGCCTAGCACCCGCGACAGGAAACCCCCCAAAATGCAATGTGGACACATCACATTTTTTGAAAGAAAACATAGGTGTTTTTTGCAAAGTGCCTACCTGTAGATTTTGGCCTCTAGCTCAGCCGGCACCTAGGGAAACCTACCAAACATGTGCATTTTTTAAAACTAGAGACCTAGGGGAATCCAAGATGGGGTGACTTGGGGGGCTCTGACCAGGTTCTGTTACCCAGAATCCTTTGCAAACCTCAAAATTTGGCAAAAAAAACACATTTTCCTCACATTTTGGTGACAGAAAGTTCTGGAATCAGAGAGGAGCCACAAATTTCCTTCCACCCAGCGTTCCCCCAAGTCTCCGGATAAAAATGATACCTCACTTGTGTAGGTAGGCCTAGAGCCCGCAACAGGAAACCCCCCAAAATGCAATGTGGACACATCACATTTTTTTAAAGAAAACAGAGGTGTTTTTTGCAAAGTGCCTACCTGTAGATTTTGGCTGCTAGCTCAGCCGGCACCTAAGGAAACCTATGAAACCTGTGCATTTTTGAAAACTAGAGACCTAGGGGAATCCAAGATGGGGTGACTTGTGGGGCTCTGACCAGGTTCTGTTACCCTGTATCCTTTACAAACCTCAAAAGTTGGCTAAAAATACAAATTTTCCTCACATTTTGGTGACAGAAAGTTCTGGAATCAGAGAGGAGCCACAAAATTCCTTGCACCCAGCGTTCCACCAAGTCTCCCGATAAAAATGGTACCTCACTTGTGTGGGTAGGCCTAGCACCGCGACAGGAAACACCCCAAAACGCAAAGTGGACACATCACATTTTTTGAAAGAAAACAGAGGTGTTTTTTGCAAAGTGCCTACCTGTAGATTTTGGCCTCTAGCTCAACCGGCACCTGGGGAAACCTACCAAACCTGTGCATTTTTGAAAACTAGAGACCTAGGTGAATCCAAGATGGGGTGGCTTGTGGGGCTCTGACCAAGTTCTGTTACCCAGAATCCTTTGCAAACCTCAAAATTTGGCTAAAAAAACAAATTTTCCTCACATTTTGGTGACAGAAAGTTCTGAAATCAGAGAGGAGCCACAAATTTCCTTCCACCCAGCTTTCCTCCAAATCTCCTGATAAAAATGATACCTCACTTGTGTGGGTAGGTCTAGCACCCGCGACAGGAAATGCCCCAAAACGCAACGTGGACACATCACATTTTTTTAAAGAAAACAGAGGTGTTTTTTGCAAAGTGCCTACGTGTAGATTTTGGCCTCTAGCTCAGCCGGCACCTAGGGAAACCTACCAAACCTGTGCATTTTTTAAAACTAGAGACCTATGGGAATCCAAGATGGGGTGACTTGTGGGGCTCTGACCAGGTTCTGTTACCCAGAATCCTTTGCAAACCTCAAAATGTGGCTAAAAAAAACTTTTTCCTCACATTTTGGTGACAGAAAGTTCTGGAATCAAAGAGGAGCCACAAATTTCCTTCCACCCAGCGTTCCCCCAAGTCTCCCTATAAAAATGATACCTCACTTGTGTGGGTAGGCCTAGCGCCCGTGACAGGAAACGCCCCAAAACGCAACGTGGACACATCACATTTTTTTAAAGAAAACAGAGGTGTTTTTTGCAAAGTGCCTACCTGTAGATTTTGGCCTCTAGCTCAGCCGGCACCTAGGGAAACCTACCAAACCTGTGCATTTTTTAACACTAGAGACCTAGGGGAATCCAAGATGGGGTGACTTGTGGGGCTCTGACCAGGTTCTGTTACCCAGAATCCTTTGCAAACCTCAAAATTTGGCTAAAAAAAAACAAATTTCCTCACATTTTGGTGACAGAAAGTTCTGGAATCAGAGAGGAGCCACAAATTTCCTTCCACCCAGCGTTACCCGAAGTCTCCCGATAAAAATGATACCTCACTTGTGTGGGAGGCCTAGCGCCCGCGACAGGAAATGCCCCAAAACGCAACGTGGACACATCACATTTTTTTAAAGAAAACAGAGGAGTTTTTTGCAAAGTGCCTACCTGTAGATTTTGGCCTCTAGCTCAGCCTGCACCTGGGGAAACCTACCAAACCTGTGCATTTTTTAAAACTAGAGACCTAGGGGAATCCAAGATAGGGTGACTTGTGGGGCTCTGACCAGGTTCTGTTACCCAGAATCCTTTGGAAACCTCAACATTTGCCTAAAAAAAGACATTTTTCTCACATTTTGGTGACAGAAAGTTCTGGAATCAGAGAGGAGACGCAAATTTCCTTCCACCCAGCGTTACCTCAAGTCTCCCGATAAAAATGATACCTCACTTGTGTGGGTAGGCCTAGCGCCGCAACAGGAAACACCCCAAAACGCAAAGAGGACACATCACATTTTTTGAAAGAAAACAGAGGTGTTTTTTGCAAAGTGCCTACCTGTAGATTTTGGCCTCTAGCTCAGCCGGCACCTGGGGAAACCTACCAAACCTGTGCATTTTTGAAAACTAGAGACCTAGGTGAATCCAAGATGGGGTGGCTTGTGGGAATCTGACCAAGTTCTGTTACCCAGAATCCTTTGCAAACCTCAAAATTTGGCTAAAAAAACAAATTTTCCTCACATTTTGGTGACAGAAAGTTCTGGAATCAGAGAGGAGCCACATATTTCCTTCCACGCAGCTTTCCTCCAAGTCTCCTGATAAAAATGATACCTCACTTGATTGGGTAGGCCTAGCACCCGCGACAGGAAATGCCCCAAAACGCAACGTGGACACATCACATTTTTTTAAAGAAAACAGAGGTGTTTTTTGCAAAATACCTACCTGTAGATTTTGGCCTCTAGCTCAGCCGGCACCTAGGGAAACCTACCAAACCTGTGCATTTTTTAAAACTAGAGACCTATGGGAATCCAAGATGGGGTGACTTGTGGGGCTCTGACCAGGTTCTGTTATCCAGAATCCTTGGCAAACCTCAAAATTTGGCTAAAAAAAACATTTTCCTCACATTTTGGTGACAGGAAGTTCTGGAATCAGAGAGGAGCCACAAATTTCCTTCCACCCAGCGTTCCCCCAAGTCTCCCGATACAAATGATACCTCACTTGTGTGGGTAGGCCTAGCGCCCGCGACAGGAAATGCCCCAAAACGCAACGTGGACACATCACAGTTTTTTTTAAAGAAAACAGAGGTGTTTTTTGTAAAGTGCCTACCTGTAGATTTTGGCCTCTAGCTCAGCCGGCACCTAGGGAAACCGACCAAACCTGTGCATTTTTGAAAACTAGAGACCTAGGGGAATCCAAGATGGGGTGACTTGTGGGGCTCTGACCAGGTTCTGTTATCCAGAATCCTTTGCAAACCTCAAAATTTGGCTAAAAAAAAAACATTTTCCTCACATTTTGGTGACAGGAAGTTCTGGAATCAGAGAGGAGCCACAAATTTCCTTCCACCAAGCTTTCCCCCAAGTCTCCCGATAAAAATGATACCTCACTTGTGTGGGTAGGCCTAGCGCCCGCGACAGGAAACCCCCCAAAATGCAATGTGGACACATCACATTTATTTTTTAAAGAAAACAGAGGTGTTTTTTGCAAAGTGCCTACCTGTAGATTTTGGCCTCTAGCTCAGCCGGCACCTTGGGAAACCTACCAAACCTGTGAATTTTTGAAAACTAGAGACCTAGGGGAATCCAAGATGGGGTGACTTGTGGGGCTCTGACCAGGTTCTGTTATCCAGAATCCTTTGCAAACCTCAAAATTTGGCTAAAAAAAAACATTTTCCTCACATTTTGGTGACAGGAAGTTCTGGAATCAGAGAGGAGCCACAAATTTCCTTCCACCCAGCGTTCCCCCAAGTCTCCCGATACAAATGATACCTCACTTGTGTGGGTAGGCCTAGCGCCCGCGACAGGAAATGCCCCAAAACGCAACGTGGACACATCACATTTTTTTAAAGAAAACAGAGGTGTTTTTTGCAAAATACCTACCTGTAGATTTTGGCCTCTAGCTCAGCCGGCACCTAGGGAAACCTACCAAACCTGTGCATTTTTTAAAACTAGAGACCTATGGGAATCCAAGATGGGGTGACTTGTGGGGCTCTGACCAGGTTCTGTTATCCAGAATCCTTTGCAAACCTCAAAATTTGGCTAAAAAAAAACATTTTCCTCACATTTTGGTGACAGGAAGTTCTGGAATCAGAGAGGAGCCACAAATTTCCTTCCACCCAGCGTTCCCCCAAGTCTCCCGATACAAATGATACCTCACTTGTGTGGGTAAGCCTAGCGCCCGCGACAGGAAATGCCCCAAAACGCAACGTGGACACATCACAGTTTTTTTTAAAGAAAACAGAGGTGTTTTTTGTAAAGTGCCTACCTGTAGATTTTGGCCTCTAGCTCAGCCGGCACCTAGGGAAACCTACCAAACCTGTGCATTTTTGAAAACTAGAGACCTAGGGGAATCCAAGATGGGGTGACTTGTGGGGCTCTGACCAGGTTCTGTTATCCAGAATCCTTTGCAAACCTCAAAATTTGGCTATAAAAAAAACATTATCCTCACATTTTGGTGACAGGAAGTTCTGGAATCAGAGAGGAGCCACAAATTTCCTTCCACCAAGCTTTCCCCCAAGTCTCCCGATAAAAATGATACCTCACTTGTGTGGGTAGGCCTAGCGCCCGCGACAGGAAACCCCCCAAAATGCAATGTGGACACATCACATTTTTTTTAAAAAGAAAACAGAGGTGTTTTTTGCAAAGTGCCTACCTGTAGATTTTGGCCTCTAGCTCAGCCGGCACCTTGGGAAACCTACCAAACCTGTGAATTTTTGAAAACTAGAGACCTAGGGGAATCCAAGATGGGGTGACTTGTGGGGCTCTGACCAGGTTCTGTTATCCAGAATCCTTTGCAAACCTCAAAATTTGGCTAAAAAAAAACATTTTCCTCACATTTTGGTGACAGGAAGTTCTGGAATCAGAAAGGAGCCACAAATTTCCTTCCACCCAGCGTTCCCCCAAGTCTCCCGATACAAATGATACCTCACTTGTGTGGGTAGGCCTAGCGCCCGCGACAGGAAATGCCCCAAAACGCAACGTGGACACATCACATTTTTTTTTAAAGAAAACAGAGGTGTTTTTTGTAAAGTGCCTACCTGTAGATTTTGGCCTCTAGCTCAGCCGGCACCTAGGGAAACCTACCAAACCTGTGCATTTTTGAAAACTAGAGACCTAGGGGAATCCAAGATGGGGTGACTTGTGGGGCTCTGACCAGGTTCTGTTATCCAGAATCCTTTGCAAACCTCAAAATTTGGCTAAAAAAAAAACATTTTCCTCACATTTTGGTGACAGGAAGTTCTGGAATCAGAGAGCAGCCACAAATTTCCTTCCACCAAGCTTTCCCCCAAGTCTCCCGATAAAAATGATACCTCACTTGTGTGGGTAGGCCTAGCGCCCGCGACAGGAAACCCCCCAAAATGCAATGTGGACACATCACATTTTTTTAAAGAAAACAGAGGTGTTTTTTGCAAAGTGCCTACCTGTAGATTTTGGCCTCTAGCTCAGCCGGCACCTAGGGAAACCTACCAAACATGTGCATTTTTTTAAACTAGAGACCTAGGGGAATCCAAGATGGGGTGACTTGGGGGGCTCTGACCAGGTTCTGTTATCCAGAATCCTTTGCAAACCTCAAAATTTGGCTAAAAAAAAAACATTTTCCTCACATTTTGGTGACAGGAAGTTCTGGAATCAGAGAGGAGCCCCAAATTTCCTTCCACCAAGCTTTCCCCCAAGTCTCCCGATACAAATGATACCTCACTTGTGTGGGTAGGCCTAGCACCCGCGACAGGAAACCCCCCAAAATGCAATGTGGACACATCACATTTTTTGAAAGAAAACAGAGGTGTTTTTTGCAAAGTGCCTACCTGTAGATTTTGGCCTCTAGCTCAGCCGGCACCTAGGGAAACCTACCAAACATGTGCATTTTTTAAAACTAGAGACCAAGGGGAATCCAAGATGGGGTAACTTGGGGGGCTCTGACCAGGTTCTGTTACCCAGAATCCTTTGCAAACCTCAAAATTTGGCAAGAAAACCACATTTTCCTCACATTTTGGTGACAGAAAGTTCTGGAATCAGAGAGGAGCCACAAATTTCCTTCCACCCAGCGTTCCCCTAAGTCTCCCGATACAAATTATACCTCACTTGTGTGGGTAGGCCTAGCGCCCGCGACAGGAAATGCCCCAAAACGCAATGTGGACACATCACATTTTTTTTAAAAAGAAAACAGAGGTGTTTTTTGCAAAGTGCCTACCTGTAGATTTTGGCCTCTAGCTCAGCCGGCACCTTGGGAAACCTACCAAACCTGTGAATTTTTGAAAACTAGAGACCTAGGGGAATCCAAGATGGGGTGACTTGTGGGGCTGTGACCAGGTTCTGTTATCCAGAATCCTTTGCAAACCTCAAAATTTGGCTAAAAAAAAACATTTTCCTCACATTTTGGTGACAGGAAGTTCTGGAATCAGAGAGGAGCCACAAATTTCCTTCCACCCAGCGTTCCCCCAAGTCTCCCGATACAAATGATACCTCACTTGTGTGGGTAGGCCTAGCGCCCGCAACAGGAAATGCCCCAAAACGCAACGTGGACACATCACATTTTTTTTTAAAGAAAACAGAGGTGTTTTTTGTAAAGTGCCTACCTGTAGATTTTGGCCTGTAGCTCAGCCGGCACCTAGGGAAACCTACCAAACCTGTGCATTTTTTAAAACTAGAGACCTAGGGGAATCCAAGATGGGGTGACTTGTGGGGCTCTGACCAGGTTCTGTTATCCAGAATCCTTTGCAAACCTCAAAATTTGGCTAAAAAAAAAACATTTTCCTCACATTTTGGTGACAGGAAGTTCTGGAATCAGAGAGGAGCCACAAATTTCCTTCCACCAAGCTTTCCCCCAAGTCTCCCGATAAAAATGATACCTCACTTGTGTGGGTAGGCCTAGCGCCCGCGACAGGAAACCCCCCAAAATGCAATGTGGACACATCACATTTTTTGAAAGAAAACAGAGGTGTTTTTTGCAAAGTGCCTACCTGTAGATTTTGGCCTCTAGCTCAGCCGGCACCTAGGGAAACCTACCAAACATGTGCATTTTTTTAAACTAGAGACCTAGGGGAATCCAAGATGGGGTGACTTGGGGGGCTCTGACCAGGTTCTGTTACCCAGAATCCTTTGCAAACCTCAAAATTTGGCTAAAAAAACACATTTTCCTCACATTTTGGTGACAGGAAGTTCTGGAATCAGAAAGGAGCCACAAATTTCCTTCCACCCAGCGTTCCCCCAAGCCTCCGGATAAAAATGATACCTCACTTGTGTGGGTAGGCCTAGCGCCGGCGACAGGAAACCCCCCAAAATGCAACGTGGACACATCACATTTTTGGAAAGAAAACAGAGGTGTTTTTTGCAAAGTGCCTACCTGTAGATTTTGGCCTCTAGCTCAGCCGTCACCTAGGGAAACCTACCAAACATGTGCATTTTTTAAAACTAGAGACCTAGGGGAATCCAAGATGGGGTGACTTGGGGGGCTCTGACCAGGTTCTGTTACCCAGAATCCTTTGCAAACCTCAAAAGTTTGCTAAAAAAACACATTTTCCTCACATTTTGGTGACAGGAAGTTCTGGAATCAGAGAGGAGCCACAAATTTCCTTCCACCCAGCGTTCCCCCAAGTCTCCCGATACAAATGATACCTCACTTGTGTGGGTAGGCCTAGCGCCCGTGACAGGAAACCCCCCAAAATGCAATGTGGACACATCACATTTTTTTAAAGAAAACAGAGGTGTTTTTTGCAAAGTGCCTACCTGTAGATTTTGGCCTCTAGCTCAGCCAGCACCTAGGGAAACCTACCAAACATGTGAATTTTTTAAAACTAGAGACCAAGGGGAATCCAAGATGGGGTAACTTGGGGGGCTCTGACCAGGTTCTGTTACCCAGAATCCTTTGCAAACCTCAAAATTTGGCAAAAAAAACACATTTTCCTCACATTTTGGTGACAGAAAGTTCTGGAATCAGAGAGGAGCCACAAATTTCCTTCCACCCAGCGTTCACCCAAGTCTCCCGATACAAATTATACCTCACTTGTGTGGGTAGGCCTAGCGCCCGCGACAGGAAATGCCCCAAAACGCAACGTGGACACATCACATTTTTTTTTTTAAAGAAAACAGAGGTGTTTTTTGCAAAGTGCCTACCTGTAGATTTTGGCCTCTAGCTCAGCCGGCACCTTGGGAAACCTACCAAACCTGTGAATTTTTGAAAACTAGAGACCTAGGGGAATCCAAGATGGGGTGACTTGTGGGGCTCTGACCAGGTTCTGTTATCCAGAATCCTTTGCAAACCTCAAAATTTGGCTAAAAAAAAACATTTTCCTCACATTTTGGTGACAGGAAGTTCTGGAATCAGAGAGGAGCCACAAATTTCCTTCCACCCAGCGTTCCCCCAAGTCTCCCGATACAAATGATACCTCACTTGTGTGGGTAGGCCTAGCGCCCGCGACAGGAAAAGCCCCAAAACACAACGTGGACACATCACATTTTTTTTTAAAGAAAACAGAGGTGTTTTTTGTAAAATGCCTACCTGTAGATTTTGGCCTCTAGCTCAGCCGGCACTTAGGGAAACCTACCAAACCTGTGCATTTTTGAAAACTAGAGACCTAGGGGAATCCGAGATGGGGTGACTTGTGGGGCTCTGACCAGGTTCTGTTATCCAGAATCCTTTGCAAACCTCAAAATTTGGCTAAAAAAAAACATTTTCCTCACATTTTGGTGACAGGAAGTTCTGGAATCAGAGAGGAGCCACAAATTTCCTTCCACCAAGCTTTCCCCCAAGTCTCCCGATAAAAATGATACCTCACTTGTGTGGGTAGGCCTAGCGCCCGCGACAGGAAACCCCCCAAAATGCAATGTGGACACATCACATTTTTTTAAAGAAAACAGAGGTGTTTTTTGCAAAGTGCCTACCTGTAGATTTTGGCCTCTAGCTCAGCCGGCACCTAGGGAAACCTACCAAACATGTGCATTTTTTTAAACTAGAGACCTATGGGAATCCAAGATGGGGTGACTTGTGGGGCTATCACCAGGTTTTGTTACCCAGAATCCTTTGCAAACCTCAAAATGTGGCTAAAAAAAACTTTTTCCTCACATTTTGGTGACAGAAAGTTCTGGAATCAAAGAGGAGCCACAAATTTCCTTCCACCCAGCGTTCCCCCAAGTCTCCCTATAAAAATGATACCTCACTTGTGTGGGTAGGGCTAGCGCCCGCGACAGGAAACACCCCAAAACGCAACGTGGACCCATCACATTTTTTTAAAGAAAACAGTGGTGTTTTTTGCAAAGTGCCTACCTGTAGATTTTGGCCTCTAGCTCAGCCGGCACCTAGGGAAACCGACCAAACCTGTGCATTTTTTAACACTAGAGACCTAGGGGAATCCAAGATGGGGTGAGTTGTGGGGCTCTGACCAGGTTCCGTTACCCAGAATCCTTTGCAAACCTCAAAATTTGGCAAAAAAAAAAAAAAAATCCTCACATTTTGGTGACAGAAAGTTCTGGAATCAGAGAGGAGCCACAAATTTCCTTCCACCCAGCGTTACCCCAAGACTCCCGATAAAAATGATACCTCACTTGTGTGGGAGGCCTAGCGCCCGCGACAGGAAATGCCCCAAAACGCAACGTGGACACATCACATTTTTTTTAAAGAATACAGAGGAGTTTTTTGCAAAGTGCCTACCTGTAGGTTTTGGCCTCTAGCTCAGCCTGCACCTGGGGAAACCTACCAAACCTGTGCATTTTTTAAAACTAGAGACCTAGGGGAATCCAAGATAGGGTGACTTGTGGGGCTCTGACCAGGTTCTGTTACCCAGAATCCTTTGGAAACCTCAACATTTGCCTAAAAAAAGACATTTTCCTCACATTTTGGTGACAGAAAGTTCTGGAATCAGAGAGGAGACGCAAATTTCCTTCCACCCAGCGTTACCTCAAGTCTCCCGATAAAAATGATACCTCACTTGTGTGGGTAGGCCTAGCGCCGCAACAGGAAACACCCCAAAACGCAAAGAGGACACATCACATTTTTTGAAAGAAAACAGAGGTGTTTTTTGCAAAGTGCCTACCTGTAGATTTTGGCCTCTAGCTCAGCCGGCACCTGGGGAAACCTACCAAACCTGTGCATTTTTGAAAACTAGAGACCTAGGTGAATCCAAGATGGGGTGGCTTGTGGGGATCTGACCAAGTTCTGTTACCCAGAATCCTTTGCAAACCTCAAAATTTGGCTAAAAAAACACATTTTCCTCACATTTTGGTGACAGAAAGTTCTGGAATCAGAGAGGAGCCACATATTTCCTTCCACGCAGCTTTCCTCCAAGTCTCCTGATAAAAATGATACCTCACTTGTGTGGGTAGGCCTAGCACCCGCGACAGGAAATGCCCCAAAACGCAACGTGGACACATCACATTTTTTGAAAGAAAACAGAGGTGTTTTTTGCAAAGTGCCTACGTGTAGATTTTGGCCTCTAGCTCAGCCGGCACCTAGGGAAACCTACCAAACCTGTGCATTTTTTAAAACTAGAGACCTATGGGAATCCAAGATGGGGTGACTTGTGGGGCTCTGACCAGGTTCTGTTACCCAGAATCCTTTGCAAACCTCAAAATGTGGCAAAAAAAAACTTTTTCCTCACATTTTGGTGACAGAAAGTTCTGGAATCAAAGAGGAGCCACACATTTCCTTCCACCCAGCATTCCCCCAAGTCTCCCGATAAAAATGATACCTCACTTGTGTGGGTAGGCCTAGCGCGCCCGACAGGAAATGCCCCAAAACGCAACGTGGACACATCACATTTCTTTAAAGAAAACAGAGGTGTTTTTTGCAAAGTGCCTACCTGTAGATTTTGGCCTCTAGCTCAGCCGGCACCTGGGGAATCCTACCAAACCTGTGCATTTTTTTAAACTAGAGACCTATGGGAATCCAAGATGGGGTGACTTGTGGGGCTCTGACCAGGTTCTGTTACCCAGAATCCTTTGCAAACCTCAAAATGTGGCTAAAAAATAACTTTTTCCTCACATTTTGGTGACAGAAAGTTCTGGAATCAAAGAGGAGCCACACATTTCCTTCCACCCAGCGTTCCCCCAAGTCTCCAGATAAAAATGATACCTCACTTGTGTGGGAGGCCTAGCACCCGCGACAGGAAACCCCCCAAAATGCAATGTGGACACATCACATTTTTTGAAAGAAAACATAGGTGTTTTTTGAAAAGTGCCTACCTGTAGATTTTGGCCTCTAGCTCAGCCGGCACCTAGGGAAACCTACCAAACATGTGCATTTTTTAAAACTAGAGACCTAGGGGAATCCAAGATGGGGTGACTTGGGGGGCTCTGACCAGGTTCTGTTACCCAGAATCCTTTGCAAACCTCAAAATTTGGCAAAAAAAACACATTTTCCTCACATTTTGGTGACAGAAAGTTCTGGAATCAGAGAGGAGCCACAAATTTCCTTCCACCCAGCGTTCCCCCAAGTCTCCCGATAAAAATGATACCTCACTTGTGTAGGTAGGCCTAGAGCCCACAACAGGAAACCCCCCAAAATGCAATGTGGACACATCACATTTTTTTAAAGAAAACAGAGGTGTTTTTTGCAAAGTGCCTACCTGTAGATTTTGGCTGCTAGCTCAGCCGGCACCTAAGGAAACCTATGAAACCTGTGCATTTTTGAAAACTAGAGACCTAGGGGAATCCAAGATGGGGTGACTTGTGGGGCTCTGACCAGGTTCTGTTACCCTGTATCCTTTACAAACCTCAAAAGTTGGCTAAAAATACAAATTTTCCTCACATTTTGGTGACAGAAAGTTCTGGAATCAGAGAGGAGCCACAAAATTCCTTGCACCCAGCGTTCCACCAAGTCTCCCGATAAAAATGGTACCTCACTTGTGTGGGTAGGCCTAGCACCGCGACAGGAAACACCCCAAAACGCAAAGTGGACACATCACATTTTTTGAAAGAAAACAGAGGTGTTTTTTGCAAAGTGCCTACCTGTAGATTTTGGCCTCTAGCTCAACCGGCACCTGGGGAAACCTACCAAACCTGTGCATTTTTGAAAACTAGAGACCTAGGTGAATCCAAGATGGGGTGGCTTGTGGGGCTCTGACCAAGTTCTGTTACCCAGAATCCTTTGCAAACCTCAAAATTTGGCTAAAAAAACAAATTTTCCTCACATTTTGGTGACAGAAAGTTCTGAAATCAGAGAGGAGCCACAAATTTCCTTCCACCCAGCTTTCCTCCAAATCTCCTGATAAAAATGATACCTCACTTGTGTGGGTAGGTCTAGCACCCGCGACAGGAAATGCCCCAAAACGCAACGTGGACACATCACATTTTTTGAAAGAAAACAGAGGTGTTTTTTGCAAAGTGCCTACGTGTAGATTTTGGCCTCTAGCTCAGCCGGCACCTAGGTAAACCTACCAAACCTGTGCATTTTTTAAAACTAGAGACCTATGGGAATCCAAGATGGGGTGACTTGTGGGGCTCTGACCAGGTTCTGTTACCCAGAATCCTTTGCAAACCTCAAAATGTGGCTAAAAAAAACTTTTTCCTCACATTTTGGTGACAGAAAGTTCTGGAATCAAAGAGGAGCCACAAATTTCCTTCCACCCAGCGTTCCCCCAAGTCTCCCTATAAAAATGATACCTCACTTGTGTGGGTAGGCCTAGCGCCCGTGACAGGAAACGCCCCAAAACGCAACGTGGACACATCACATTTTTTTAAAGAAAACAGAGGTGTTTTTTGCAAAGTGCCTACCTGTAGATTTTGGCCTCTAGCTCAGCCGGCACCTAGGGAAACCTACCAAACCTGTGCATTTTTTAACACTAGAGACCTAGGGGAATCCAAGATGGGGTGACTTGTGGGGCTCTGACCAGGTTCTGTTACCCAGAATCCTTTGCAAACCTCAAAATTTGGCTAAAAAAAAACAAATTTCCTCACATTTTGGTGACAGAAAGTTCTGGAATCAGAGAGGAGCAACAAATTTCCTTCCACCCAGCGTTACCCGAAGTCTCCCGATAAAAATGATACCTCACTTGTGTGGGAGGCCTAGCGCCCGCGACAGGAAATGCCCCAAAACGCAACGTGGAAACACATCACATTTTTTTAAAGAAAACAGAGGAGTTTTTTGCAAAGTGCCTACCTGTAGATTTTGGCCTCTAGCTCAGCCTGCACCTGGGGAAACCTACCAAACCTGTGCATTTTTTAAAACTAGAGACCTAGGGGAATCCAAGATAGGGTGACTTGTGGGGCTCTGACCAGGTTCTGTTACCCAGAATCCTTTGGAAACCTCAACATTTGCCTAAAAAAAGACATTTTTCTCACATTTTGGTGACAGAAAGTTCTGGAATCAGAGAGGAGACGCAAATTTCCTTCCACCCAGCGTTACCTCAAGTCTCCCGATAAAAATGATACCTCACTTGTGTGGGTAGGCCTAGCGCCGCAACAGGAAACACCCCAAAACGCAAAGAGGACACATCACATTTTTTGAAAGAAAACAGAGGTGTTTTTTGCAAAGTGCCTACCTGTAGATTTTGGCCTCTAGCTCAGCCGGCACCTGGGGAAACCTACCAAACCTGTGCATTTTTGAAAACTAGAGACCTAGGTGAATCCAAGATGGGGTGGCTTGTGGGAATCTGACCAAGTTCTGTTACCCAGAATCCTTTGCAAACCTCAAAAGTTGGCTAAAAAAACAAATTTTCCTCACATTTTGGTGACAGAAAGTTCTGGAATCAGAGAGGAGCCACATATTTCCTTCCACGCAGCTTTCCTCCAAGTCTCCTGATAAAAATGATACCTCACTTGATTGGGTAGGCCTAGCACCCGCGACAGGAAATGCCCCAAAACGCAACGTGGACACATCACATTTTTTTAAAGAAAACAGAGGTGTTTTTTGCAAAATACCTACCTGTAGATTTTGGCCTCTAGCTCAGCCGGCACCTAGGGAAACCTACCAAACCTGTGCATTTTTTAAAACTAGAGACCTATGGGAATCCAAGATGGGGTGACTTGTGGGGCTCTGACCAGGTTCTGTTATCCAGAATCCTTGGCAAACCTCAAAATTTGGCTAAAAAAAACATTTTCCTCACATTTTGGTGACAGGAAGTTCTGGAATCAGAGAGGAGCCACAAATTTCCTTCCACCCAGCGTTCCCCCAAGTCTCCCGATACAAATGATACCTCACTTGTGTGGGTAGGCCTAGCGCCCGCGACAGGAAATGCCCCAAAACGCAACGTGGACACATCACAGTTTTTTTTAAAGAAAACAGAGGTGTTTTTTGTAAAGTGCCTACCTGTAGATTTTGGCCTCTAGCTCAGCCGGCACCTAGGGAAACCGACCAAACCTGTGCATTTTTGAAAACTAGAGACCTAGGGGAATCCAAGATGGGGTGACTTGTGGGGCTCTGACCAGGTTCTGTTATCCAGAATCCTTTGCAAACCTCAAAATTTGGCTAAAAAAAAAACATTTTCCTCACATTTTGGTGACAGGAAGTTCTGGAATCAGAGAGGAGCCACAAATTTCCTTCCACCAAGCTTTCCCCCAAGTCTCCCGATAAAAATGATACCTCACTTGTGTGGGTAGGCCTAGCGCCCGCGACAGGAAACCCCCCAAAATGCAATGTGGACACATCACATTTATTTTTTAAAGAAAACAGAGGTGTTTTTTGCAAAGTGCCTACCTGTAGATTTTGGCCTCTAGCTCAGCCGGCACCTTGGGAAACCTACCAAACCTGTGAATTTTTGAAAACTAGAGACCTAGGGGAATCCAAGATGGGGTGACTTGTGGGGCTCTGACCAGGTTCTGTTATCCAGAATCCTTTGCAAACCTCAAAATTTGGCTAAAAAAAAACATTTTCCTCACATTTTGGTGACAGGAAGTTCTGGAATCAGAGAGGAGCCACAAATTTCCTTCCACCCAGCGTTCCCCCAAGTCTCCCGATACAAATGATACCTCACTTGTGTGGGTAGGCCTAGCGCCCGCGACAGGAAATGCCCCAAAACGCAACGTGGACACATCACATTTTTTTTTAAAGAAAACAGAGGTGTTTTTTGTAAAGTGCCTACCTGTAGATTTTGGCCTCTAGCTCAGCCGGCACCTAGGGAAACCTACCAAACCTGTGCATTTTTGAAAACTAGAGACCTAGGGGAATCCAAGATGGGGTGACTTGTGGGGCTCTGACCAGGTTCTGTTATCCAGAATCCTTTGCAAACCTCAAAATTTGGCTAAAAAAAAAACATTTTCCTCACATTTTGGTGACAGGAAGTTCTGGAATCAGAGAGCAGCCACAAATTTCCTTCCACCAAGCTTTCCCCCAAGTCTCCCGATAAAAATGATACCTCACTTGTGTGGGTAGGCCTAGCGCCCGCGACAGGAAACCCCCCAAAATGCAATGTGGACACATCACATTTTTTTAAAGAAAACAGAGGTGTTTTTTGCAAAGTGCCTACCTATAGATTTTGGCCTCTAGCTCAGCCGGCACCTAGGGAAACCTACCAAACATGTGCATTTTTTTAAACTAGAGACCTAGGGGAATCCAAGATGGGGTGACTTGGGGGGCTCTGACCAGGTTCTGTTATCCAGAATCCTTTGCAAACCTCAAAATTTGGCTAAAAAAAAAACATTTTCCTCACATTTTGGTGACAGGAAGTTCTGGAATCAGAGAGGAGCCCCAAATTTCCTTCCACCAAGCTTTCCCCCAAGTCTCCCGATACAAATGATACCTCACTTGTGTGGGTAGGCCTAGCGCCCGCGACAGGAAACCCCCCAAAATGCAATGTGGACACATCACATTTTTTGAAAGAAAACAGAGGTGTTTTTTGCAAAGTGCCTACCTGTAGATTTTGGCCTCTAGCTCAGCCGGCACCTAGGGAAACCTACCAAACATGTGCATTTTTTAAAACTAGAGACCAAGGGGAATCCAAGATGGGGTAACTTGGGGGGCTCTGACCAGGTTCTGTTACCCAGAATCCTTTGCAAACCTCAAAATTTGGCAAGAAAACCACATTTTCCTCACATTTTGGTGACAGAAAGTTCTGGAATCAGAGAGGAGCCACAAATTTCCTTCCACCCAGCGTTCCCCTAAGTCTCCCGATACAAATTATACCTCACTTGTGTGGGTAGGCCTAGCGCCCGCGACAGGAAATGCCCCAAAACGCAATGTGGACACATCACATTTTTTTTTAAAAGAAAACAGAGGTGTTTTTTGCAAAGTGCCTACCTGTAGATTTTGGCCTCTAGCTCAGCCTGCACCTGGGGAAACCTACCAAACCTGTGCATTTTTTAAAACTAGAGACCTAGGGGAATCCAAGATAGGGTGACTTGTGGGGCTCTGACCAGGTTCTGTTACCCAGAATCCTTTGGAAACCTCAACATTTGCCTAAAAAAAGACATTTTTCTCACATTTTGGTGACAGAAAGTTCTGGAATCAGAGAGGAGATGCAAATTTCCTTCCACCCAGCGTTACCTCAAGTCTCCCGATAAAAATGATACCTCACTTGTGTGGGTAGGCCTAGCGCCGCAACAGGAAACACCCCAAAACGCAAAGAGGACACATCACATTTTTTGAAAGAAAACAGAGGTGTTTTTTGCAAAGTGCCTACCTGTAGATTTTGGCCTCTAGCTCAGCCGGCACCTGGGGAAACCTACCAAACCTGTGCATTTTTGAAAACTAGAGACCTAGGTGAATCCAAGATGGGGTAGCTTGTGGTGATCTGACCAAGTTCTGTTACCCAGAATCCTTTGCAAACCTCAAAATTTGGCTAAAAAAACAAATTTTCCTCACATTTTGGTAACAGAAAGTTCTGGAATCAGAGAGGAGCCACATATTTCCTTCCACGCAGCTTTCCTCCAAGTCTCCTGATAAAAATGATACCTCACTTGTGTGGGTAGGCCTAGCACCCGTGACAGGAAATGCCCCAAAACGCAACGTGGACACATCACATTTTTTTAAAGAAAACAGAGGTGTTTTTTGCAAAATACCTACCTGTAGATTTTGGCCTCTAGCTCAGCCGGCACCTAGGGAAACCTACCAAACCTGTGCATTTTTTAAAACTAGAGACCTATGGGAATCCAAGATGGGGTGACTTGTGGGGCTCTGACCAAGTTCTGTTATCCAGAATCCTTGGCAAACCTCCAAATTTGGCTAAAAAAAACATTTTCCTCACATTTTGGTGACAGGAAGTTCTGGAATCAGAGAGGAGCCACAAATTTCCTTCCACCAAGCTTTCCCCCAAGTCTCCCGATAAAAATGATACCTCACTTGTGTGGGTAGGCCTAGCGCCCGCGACAGGAAACCCCCCAAAATGCAATGTGGACACATCACATTTATTTTTTAAAGAAAACAGAGGTGTTTTTTGCAAAGTGCCTACCTGTAGATTTTGGCCTCTAGCTCAGCCGGCACCTTGGGAAACCTACCAAACCTGTGAATTTTTGAAAACTAGAGACCTAGGGGAATCCAAGATGGGGTGACTTGTGGGGCTCTGACCAGGTTCTGTTATCCAGAATCCTTTGCAAACCTCAAAATTTGGCTAAAAAAAAACATTTTCCTCACATTTTGGTGACAGGAAGTTCTGGAATCAGAGAGGAGCCACAAATTTCCTTCCACCCAGCGTTCCCCCAAGTCTCCCGATACAAATGATACCTCACTTGTGTGGGTAGGCCTAGCGCCCGCGACAGGAAATGCCCCAAAACGCAACGTGGACACATCACATTTTTTTTTAAAGAAAACAGAGGTGTTTTTTGTAAAGTGCCTACCTGTAGATTTTGGCCTCTAGCTCAGCCGGCACCTAGGGAAACCTACCAAACCTGTGCATTTTTGAAAACTAGAGACCTAGGGGAATCCAAGATGGGGTGACTTGTGGGGCTCTGACCAGGTTCTGTTATCCAGAATCCTTTGCAAACCTCAAAATTTGGCTAAAAAAAAAACATTTTCCTCACATTTTGGTGACAGGAAGTTCTGGAATCAGAGAGCAGCCACAAATTTCCTTCCACCAAGCTTTCCCCCAAGTCTCCCGATAAAAACGATACCTCACTTGTGTGGGTAGGCCTAGCGCCCGCGACAGGAAACCCCCCAAAATGCAATGTGGACACATCACATTTTTTTAAAGAAAACAGAGGTGTTTTTTGCAAAGTGCCTACCTATAGATTTTGGCCTCTAGCTCAGCCGGCACCTAGGGAAACCTACCAAACATGTGCATTTTTTTAAACTAGAGACCTAGGGGAATCCAAGATGGGGTGACTTGTGGGGCTCTGACCAGGTTCTGTTATCCAGAATCCTTGGCAAACCTCCAAATTTGGCTAAAAAAAACATTTTCCTCACATTTTGGTGACAGGAAGTTCTGGAATCAGAGAGGAGCCACAAATTTCCTTCCACCAAGCTTTCCCCCAAGTCTCCCGATACAAATGATACCTCACTTGTGTGGGTAGGCCTAGCGCCCGCGACAGGAAACCCCCCAAAATGCAATGTGGACACATCACATTTTTTGAAAGAAAACAGAGGTGTTTTTTGCAAAGTGCCTACCTGTAGATTTTGGCCTCTAGCTCAGCCGGCACCTAGGGAAACCTACCAAACATGTGCATTTTTTAAAACTAGAGACCAAGGGGAATCCAAGATGGGGTAACTTGGGGGGCTCTGACCAGGTTCTGTTACCCAGAATCCTTTGCAAACCTCAAAATTTGGCAAGAAAACCACATTTTCCTCACATTTTGGTGACAGAAAGTTCTGGAATCAGAGAGGAGCCACAAATTTCCTTCCACCCAGCGTTCCCCTAAGTCTCCCGATACAAATTATACCTCACTTGTGTGGGTAGGCCTAGCGCCCGCGACAGGAAATGCCCCAAAACGCAATGTGGACACATCACATTTTTTTTTAAAAGAAAACAGAGGTGTTTTTTGCAAAGTGCCTACCTGTAGATTTTGGCCTCTAGCTCAGCCTGCACCTGGGGAAACCTACCAAACCTGTGCATTTTTTAAAACTAGAGACCTAGGGGAATCCAAGATAGGGTGACTTGTGGGGCTCTGACCAGGTTCTGTTACCCAGAATCCTTTGGAAACCTCAACATTTGCCTAAAAAAAGACATTTTTCTCACATTTTGGTGACAGAAAGTTCTGGAATCAGAGAGGAGATGCAAATTTCCTTCCACCCAGCGTTACCTCAAGTCTCCCGATAAAAATGATACCTCACTTGTGTGGGTAGGCCTAGCGCCGCAACAGGAAACACCCCAAAACGCAAAGAGGACACATCACATTTTTTTAAAGAAAACAGAGGTGTTTTTTGCAAAGTGCCTACCTGTAGATTTTGGCCTCTAGCTCAGCCGGCACCTGGGGAAACCTACCAAACCTGTGCATTTTTGAAAACTAGAGACCTAGGTGAATCCAAGATGGGGTGGCTTGTGGGGATCTGACCAAGTTCTGTTACCCAGAATCCTTTGCAAACCTCAAAATTTGGCTAAAAAAACAAATTTTCCTCACATTTTGGTAACAGAAAGTTCTGGAATCAGAGAGGAGCCACATATTTCCTTCCACGCAGCTTTCCTCCAAGTCTCCTGATAAAAATGATACCTCACTTGTGTGGGTAGGCCTAGCACCCGCGACAGGAAATGCCCCAAAACGCAACGTGGACACATCACATTTTTTTAAAGAAAACAGAGGTGTTTTTTGCAAAATACCTACCTGTAGATTTTGGCCTCTAGCTCAGCCGGCACCTAGGGAAACCTACCAAACCTGTGCATTTTTTAAAACTAGAGACCTATGGGAATCCAAGATGGGGTGACTTGTGGGGCTCTGACCAGGTTCTGTTATCCAGAATCCTTGGCAAACCTCCAAATTTGGCTAAAAAAAACATTTTCCTCACATTTTGGTGACAGGAAGTTCTGGAATCAGAGAGGAGCCACAAATTTCCTTCCACCCAGCGTTCCCCCAAGTCTCCCGATACAAATGATACCTCACTTGTGTGGGTAGGCCTAGCGCCCGCGACAGGAAATGCCCCAAAACGCAACGTGGACACATCACAGTTTTTTTTAAAGAAAACAGAGGTGTTTTTTGTAAAGTGCCTACCTGTAGATTTTGGCCTCTAGCTCAGCCGGCACCTAGGGAAACCTACCAAACCTGTGCATTTTTGAAAACTAGAGACCTAGGGGAATCCAAGATGGGGTGACTTGTGGGGCTCTGACCAGGTTCTGTTATCCAGAATCCTTTGCAAACCTCAAAATTTGGCTAAAAAAAAACATTTTCCTCACATTTTGGTGACAGGAAGTTCTGGAATCAGAGAGGAGCCACAAATTTCCTTCCACCCAGCGTTCCCCCAAGTCTCCCGATAAAAATGATACCTCACTTGTGTGGGTAGGCCTAGCGCCCGCGACAGGAAACCCCCCAAAATACAATGTGGACACATCACATTTTTTTAAAGAAAACAGAGGTGTTTTTTGCAAAGTGCCTACCTGTAGATTTTGGCCTCTAGCTCAGCCGGCACCTAGGGAAACCTACCAAACATGTGCATTTTTTTAAACTAGAGACCTAGGGGAATCCAAGATGGGGTGACTTGGGGGGCTCTGACCAGGTTCTGTTATCCAGAATCCTTTGCAAACCTCAAAATTTGGCTAAAAAAAACCATTTTCCTCACATTTTGGTGACAGGAAGTTCTGGAATCAGAGAGGAGCCCCAAATTTCCTTCCACCAAGCTTTCCCCCAAGTCTCCCGATCCAAATGATACCTCACTTGTGTGGGTAGGCCTAGCGCCCGCGACAGGAATCCCCCCAAAATGCAATGTGGACACATCACATTTTTTGAAAGAAAACAGAGGTGTTTTTTGCAAAGTGCCTACCTGTAGATTTTGGCCTCTAGCTCAGCCGGCACCTAGGGAAACCTACCAAACATGTGCATTTTTTAAAACTAGAGACCAAGGGTAATCCAAGATGGGGTAACTTGGGGGGCTCTGACCAGGTTCTGTTACCCAGAATCCTTTGCAAACCTCAAAATTTGGCAAGAAAACCACATTTTCCTCACATTTTGGTGACAGAAAGTTCTGGAATCAGAGAGGAGCCACAAATTTCCTTCCACCCAGCGTTCCCCCAAGTCTCCCGATACAAATGATACCTCACTTGTGTGGGTAGGCCTAGCGCCCGCGACAGGAAATGCCCCAAAACGCAACGTGCACACATCACATTTTTTTTTAAAGAAAACAGAGGTGTTTTTTGCAAAGTGCCTACCTGTAGATTTTGGCCTCTAGCTCAGCCGGCACCTAGGGAAACCTACCAAACCTGTGCATTTTTGAAAACTAGAGACCTAGTGGAATCCAAGATGGGGTGACTTGTGGGGCTCTGACCAGGTTCTGTTATCCAGAATCCTTTGCAAACCTCAAAATTTGGCTAAAAAAAAAACATTTTCCTCACATTTTGGTGACAGGAAGTTCTGGAATCAGAGAGGAGCCACAAATTTCCTTCCACCAAGCTTTCCCCCAAGTCTCCCGATAAAAATGATACCTCACTTGTGTGGGTAGGCCTAGCGCCCGCGACAGGAAACCCCCCAAAATGCAATGTGGACACATCACATTTTTTTAAAGAAAACAGAGGTGTTTTTTGCAAAGTGCCTACCTGTAGATTTTGGCCTCTAGCTCAGCCGGCACCTAGGGAAACCTACCAAACATGTGCATTTTTTTAAACTAGAGACCTAGGGGAATCCAAGATGGGGTGACTTGGGGGGCTCTGACCAGGTTCTGTTACCCAGAATCCTTTGCAAACCTCAAAATTTGGCTAAAAAAACACATTTTCCTCACATTTTGGTGACAGGAAGTTCTGGAATCAGAAAGGAGCCACAAATTTCCTTCCACCCAGTGTTCCCCCAAGCCTCCGGATAAAAATGATACCTCACTTGTGTGGGTAGGCCTAGCGCCGGCGACAGGAAACCCCCCAAAATGCAACGTGGACACATCACATTTTTGGAAAGAAAACAGAGGTGTTTTTTGCAAAGTGCCTACCTGTAGATTTTGGCCTCTAGCTCAGCCGTCACCTAGGGAAACCTACCAAACATGTGCATTTTTTAAAACTAGAGACCTAGGGGAATCCAAGATGGGGTGACTTGGGGGGCTCTGACCAGGTTCTGTTACCCAGAATCCTTTGCAAACCTCAAAATTTTGCTCAAAAAACACATTTTCCTCACATTTTGGTGACAGGAAGTTCTGGAATCAGAGAGGAGCCACAAATTTCCTTCCACCCAGCGTTCCCCCAAGTCTCCCGATACAAATGATACCTCACTTGTGTGGGTAGGCCTAGCGCCCGTGACAGGAAACCCCCCAAAATGCAATGTGGACACATCACATTTTTTTAAAGAAAACAGAGGTGTTTTTTGCAAAGTGCCTACCTGTAGATTTTGGCCTCTAGCTCAGCCGGCACCTAGGGAAACCTACCAAACATGTGAATTTTTTAAAACTAGAGACCAAGGGGAATCCAAGATGGGGTAACTTGGGGGGCTCTGACCAGGTTCTGTTACCCAGAATCCTTTGCAAACCTCAAAATTTGGCAAAAAAAACACATTTTCCTCACATTTTGGTGACAGAAAGTTTTGGAATCAGAGAGGAGCCACAAATTTCCTTCCACCCAGCGTTCCCCCAAGTCTCCCGATACAAATTATACCTCACTTGTGTGGGTAGGCCTAGCGCCCGCGACAGGAAATGCCCCAAAACGCAACGTGGACACATCACATTTTTTTAAAAAGAAAACAGAGGTGTTTTTTGTAAAGTGCCTACCTGTAGATTTTGGCCTCTAGCTCAGCCGGCACCTAGGGAAACCTACCAAACCTGTGCATTTTTGAAAACTAGAGACCTAGGGGAATCCAAGATGGGGTGACTTGTGGGGCTCTGACCAGGTTCTGTTATCCAGAATCCTTTGCAAACCTCAAAATTTGGCTAAAAAAAAAACATTTTCCTCACATTTTGGTGACAGGAAGTTCTGGAATCAGAGAAGAGCCACAAATTTCCTTCCACCAAGCTTTCCCCCAAGTCTCCCGATAAAAATGATACCTCACTTGTGTGGGTAGGCCTAGCGCCCGCAACAGGAAACCCCCCAAAATGCAATGTGGACACATCACATTTTTTTAAAGAAAACAGAGGTGTTTTTTGCAAAGTGCCTACCTGTAGATTTTGGCCTCTAGCTCAGCCGGCACCTAGGGAAACCTACCAAACATGTGCATTTTTTTAAACTAGAGACCTATGGGAATCCAAGATGGGGTGACTTGTGGGGCTCTCACCAGGTTCTGTTACCCAGAATCCTTTGCAAACCTCAAAATGTGGCTAAAAAAAACTTTTTCCTCACATTTTGGTGACAGAAAGTTCTGGAATCAAAGAGGAGCCACAAATTTCCTTCCACCCAGCGTTCCCCCAAGTCTCCCGATAAAAATGATACCTCACTTGTGTAGGTAGGCCTAGAGCCCGCAACAGGAAACCCCCCAAAATGCAATGTGGACACATCACATTTTTTTAAAGAAAACAGAGGTGTTTTTTGCAAAGTGCCTACCTGTAGATTTTGGCTGCTAGCTCAGCCGGCACCTAAGGAAACCTATGAAACCTGTGCATTTTTGAAAACTAGAGACCTAGGGGAATCCAAGATGGGGTGACTTGTGGGGCTCTGACCAGGTTCTGTTACCCTGTATCCTTTACAAACCTCAAAAGTTGGCTAAAAATACAAATTTTCCTCACATTTTGGTGACAGAAAGTTCTGGAATCAGAGAGGAGCCACAAAATTCCTTGCACCCAGCGTTCCACCAAGTCTCCCGATAAAAATGGTACCTCACTTGTGTGGGTAGGCCTAGCACCGCGACAGGAAACACCCCAAAACGCAAAGTGGACACATCACATTTTTTGAAAGAAAACAGAGGTGTTTTTTGCAAAGTGCCTACCTGTAGATTTTGGCCTCTAGCTCAACCGGCACCTGGGGAAACCTACCAAACCTGTGCATTTTTGAAAACTAGAGACCTAGGTGAATCCAAGATGGGGTGGCTTGTGGGGCTCTGACCAAGTTCTGTTACCCAGAATCCTTTGCAAACCTCAAAATTTGGCTAAAAAAACAAATTTTCCTCACATTTTGGTGACAGAAAGTTCTGAAATCAGAGAGGAGCCACAAATTTCCTTCCACCCAGCTTTCCTCCAAATCTCCTGATAAAAATGATACCTCACTTGTGTGGGTAGGTCTAGCACCCGCGACAGGAAATGCCCCAAAACGCAACGTGGACACATCACATTTTTTGAAAGAAAACAGAGGTGTTTTTTGCAAAGTGCCTACGTGTAGATTTTGGCCTCTAGCTCAGCCGGCACCTAGGGAAACCTACCAAACCTGTGCATTTTTTAAAACTAGAGACCTATGGGAATCCAAGATGGGGTGACTTGTGGGGCTCTGACCAGGTTCTGTTACCCAGAATCCTTTGCAAACCTCAAAATGTGGCTAAAAAAAACTTTTTCCTCACATTTTGGTGACAGAAAGTTCTGGAATCAAAGAGGAGCCACAAATTTCCTTCCACCCAGCGTTCCCCCAAGTCTCCCTATAAAAATGATACCTCACTTGTGTGGGTAGGCCTAGCGCCCGTGACAGGAAACGCCCCAAAACGCAACGTGGACACATCACATTTTTTTAAAGAAAACAGAGGTGTTTTTTGCAAAGTGCCTACCTGTAGATTTTGGCCTCTAGCTCAGCCGGCACCTAGGGAAACCTACCAAACCTGTGCATTTTTTAACACTAGAGACCTAGGGGAATCCAAGATGGGGTGACTTGTGGGGCTCTGACCAGGTTCTGTTACCCAGAATCCTTTGCAAACCTCAAAATTTGGCTAAAAAAAAACAAATTTCCTCACATTTTGGTGACAGAAAGTTCTGGAATCAGAGAGGAGCCACAAATTTCCTTCCACCCAGCGTTACCCGAAGTCTCCCGATAAAAATGATACCTCACTTGTGTGGGAGGCCTAGCGCCCGCGACAGGAAATGCCCCAAAACGCAACGTGGACACATCACATTTTTTTAAAGAAAACAGAGGAGTTTTTTGCAAAGTGCCTACCTGTAGATTTTGGCCTCTAGCTCAGCCTGCACCTGGGGAAACCTACCAAACCTGTGCATTTTTTAAAACTAGAGACCTAGGGGAATCCAAGATAGGGTGACTTGTGGGGCTCTGACCAGGTTCTGTTACCCAGAATCCTTTGGAAACCTCAACATTTGCCTAAAAAAAGACATTTTTCTCACATTTTGGTGACAGAAAGTTCTGGAATCAGAGAGGAGACGCAAATTTCCTTCCACCCAGCGTTACCTCAAGTCTCCCGATAAAAATGATACCTCACTTGTGTGGGTAGGCCTAGCGCCGCAACAGGAAACACCCCAAAACGCAAAGAGGACACATCACATTTTTTGAAAGAAAACAGAGGTGTTTTTTGCAAAGTGCCTACCTGTAGATTTTGGCCTCTAGCTCAGCCGGCACCTGGGGAAACCTACCAAACCTGTGCATTTTTGAAAACTAGAGACCTAGGTGAATCCAAGATGGGGTGGCTTGTGGGAATCTGACCAAGTTCTGTTACCCAGAATCCTTTGCAAACCTCAAAAGTTGGCTAAAAAAACAAATTTTCCTCACATTTTGGTGACAGAAAGTTCTGGAATCAGAGAGGAGCCACATATTTCCTTCCACGCAGCTTTCCTCCAAGTCTCCTGATAAAAATGATACCTCACTTGATTGGGTAGGCCTAGCACCCGCGACAGGAAATGCCCCAAAACGCAACGTGGACACATCACATTTTTTTAAAGAAAACAGAGGTGTTTTTTGCAAAATACCTACCTGTAGATTTTGGCCTCTAGCTCAGCCGGCACCTAGGGAAACCTACCAAACCTGTGCATTTTTTAAAACTAGAGACCTATGGGAATCCAAGATGGGGTGACTTGTGGGGCTCTGACCAGGTTCTGTTATCCAGAATCCTTGGCAAACCTCAAAATTTGGCTAAAAAAAACATTTTCCTCACATTTTGGTGACAGGAAGTTCTGGAATCAGAGAGGAGCCACAAATTTCCTTCCACCCAGCGTTCCCCCAAGTCTCCCGATACAAATGATACCTCACTTGTGTGGGTAGGCCTAGCGCCCGCGACAGGAAATGCCCCAAAACGCAACGTGGACACATCACAGTTTTTTTTAAAGAAAACAGAGGTGTTTTTTGTAAAGTGCCTACCTGTAGATTTTGGCCTCTAGCTCAGCCGGCACCTAGGGAAACCGACCAAACCTGTGCATTTTTGAAAACTAGAGACCTAGGGGAATCCAAGATGGGGTGACTTGTGGGGCTCTGACCAGGTTCTGTTATCCAGAATCCTTTGCAAACCTCAAAATTTGGCTAAAAAAAAAACATTTTCCTCACATTTTGGTGACAGGAAGTTCTGGAATCAGAGAGGAGCCACAAATTTCCTTCCACCAAGCTTTCCCCCAAGTCTCCCGATAAAAATGATACCTCACTTGTGTGGGTAGGCCTAGCGCCCGCGACAGGAAACCCCCCAAAATGCAATGTGGACACATCACATTTATTTTTTAAAGAAAACAGAGGTGTTTTTTGCAAAGTGCCTACCTGTAGATTTTGGCCTCTAGCTCAGCCGGCACCTTGGGAAACCTACCAAACCTGTGAATTTTTGAAAACTAGAGACCTAGGGGAATCCAAGATGGGGTGACTTGTGGGGCTCTGACCAGGTTCTGTTATCCAGAATCCTTTGCAAACCTCAAAATTTGGCTAAAAAAATACATTTTCCTCACATTTTGGTGACAGGAAGTTCTGGAATCAGAGAGGAGCCACAAATTTCCTTCCACCCAGCGTTCCCCCAAGTCTCCCGATACAAATGATACCTCACTTGTGTGGGTAGGCCTAGCGCCCGCGACAGGAAATGCCCCAAAACGCAACGTGGACACATCACATTTTTTTTTAAAGAAAACAGAGGTGTTTTTTGTAAAGTGCCTACCTGTAGATTTTGGCCTCTAGCTCAGCCGGCACCTAGGGAAACCTACCAAACCTGTGCATTTTTGAAAACTAGAGACCTAGGGGAATCCAAGATGGGGTGACTTGTGGGGCTCTGACCAGGTTCTGTTATCCAGAATCCTTTGCAAACCTCAAAATTTGGCTAAAAAAAAACATTTTCCTCACATTTTGGTGACAGGAAGTTCTGGAATCAGAGAGCAGCCACAAATTTCCTTCCACCAAGCTTTCCCCCAAGTCTCCCGATAAAAATGATACCTCACTTGTGTGGGTAGGCCTAGCGCCCGCGACAGGAAACCCCCCAAAATGCAATGTGGACACATCACATTTTTTTAAAGAAAACAGAGGTGTTTTTTGCAAAGTGCCTACCTATAGATTTTGGCCTCTAGCTCAGCCGGCACCTAGGGAAACCTACCAAACATGTGCATTTTTTTAAACTAGAGACCTAGGGGAATCCAAGATGGGGTGACTTGGGGGGCTCTGACCAGGTTCTGTTATCCAGAATCCTTTGCAAACCTCAAAATTTGGCTAAAAAAAAAACATTTTCCTCACATTTTGGTGACAGGAAGTTCTGGAATCAGAGAGGAGCCCCAAATTTCCTTCCACCAAGCTTTCCCCCAAGTCTCCCGATACAAATGATACCTCACTTGTGTGGGTAGGCCTAGCGCCCGCGACAGGAAACCCCCCAAAATGCAATGTGGACACATCACATTTTTTGAAAGAAAACAGAGGTGTTTTTTGCAAAGTGCCTACCTGTAGATTTTGGCCTCTAGCTCAGCCGGCACCTAGGGAAACCTACCAAACATGTGCATTTTTTAAAACTAGAGACCAAGGGGAATCCAAGATGGGGTAACTTGGGGGGCTCTGACCAGGTTCTGTTACCCAGAATCCTTTGCAAACCTCAAAATTTGGCAAGAAAACCACATTTTCCTCACATTTTGGTGACAGAAAGTTCTGGAATCAGAGAGGAGCCACAAATTTCCTTCCACCCAGCGTTCCCCTAAGTCTCCCGATACAAATTATACCTCACTTGTGTGGGTAGGCCTAGCGCCCGCGACAGGAAATGCCCCAAAACGCAATGTGGACACATCACATTTTTTTTTAAAAGAAAACAGAGGTGTTTTTTGCAAAGTGCCTACCTGTAGATTTTGGCCTCTAGCTCAGCCTGCACCTGGGGAAACCTACCAAACCTGTGCATTTTTTAAAACTAGAGACCTAGGGGAATCCAAGATAGGGTGACTTGTGGGGCTCTGACCAGGTTCTGTTACCCAGAATCCTTTGGAAACCTCAACATTTGCCTAAAAAAAGACATTTTTCTCACATTTTGGTGACAGAAAGTTCTGGAATCAGAGAGGAGATGCAAATTTCCTTCCACCCAGCGTTACCTCAAGTCTCCCGATAAAAATGATACCTCACTTGTGTGGGTAGGCCTAGCGCCGCAACAGGAAACACCCCAAAACGCAAAGAGGACACATCACATTTTTTGAAAGAAAACAGAGGTGTTTTTTGCAAAGTGCCTACCTGTAGATTTTGGCCTCTAGCTCAGCCGGCACCTGGGGAAACCTACCAAACCTGTGCATTTTTGAAAACTAGAGACCTAGGTGAATCCAAGATGGGGTGGCTTGTGGGGATCTGACCAAGTTCTGTTACCCAGAATCCTTTGCAAACCTCAAAATTTGGCTAAAAAAACAAATTTTCCTCACATTTTGGTAACAGAAAGTTCTGGAATCAGAGAGGAGCCACATATTTCCTTCCACGCAGCTTTCCTCCAAGTCTCCTGATAAAAATGATACCTCACTTGTGTGGGTAGGCCTAGCACCCGCGACAGGAAATGCCCCAAAACGCAACGTGGACACATCACATTTTTTTAAAGAAAACAGAGGTGTTTTTTGCAAAATACCTACCTGTAGATTTTGGCCTCTAGCTCAGCCGGCACCTAGGGAAACCTACCAAACCTGTGCATTTTTTAAAACTAGAGACCTATGGGAATCCAAGATGGGGTGACTTGTGGGGCTCTGACCAGGTTCTGTTATCCAGAATCCTTGGCAAACCTCCAAATTTGGCTAAAAAAAACATTTTCCTCACATTTTGGTGACAGGAAGTTCTGGAATCAGAGAGGAGCCACAAATTTCCTTCCACCCAGCGTTCCCCCAAGTCTCCCGATACAAATGATACCTCACTTGTGTGGGTAGGCCTAGCGCCCGCGACAGGAAATGCCCCAAAACGCAACGTGGACACATCACAGTTTTTTTTAAAGAAAACAGAGGTGTTTTTTGTAAAGTGCCTACCTGTAGATTTTGGCCTCTAGCTCAGCCGGCACCTAGGGAAACCGACCAAACCTGTGCATTTTTGAAAACTAGAGACCTAGGGGAATCCAAGATGGGGTGACTTGTGGGGCTCTGACCAGATTCTGTTATCCAGAATCCTTTGCAAACCTCAAAATTTGGCTAAAAAAAAAACATTTTCCTCACATTTTGGTGACAGGAAGTTCTGGAATCAGAGAGGAGCCACAAATTTCCTTCCACCCAGCGTTCCCCCAAGTCTCCCGATACAAATGATACCTCACTTGTGTGGGTAGGCCTAGCGCCCGCGACAGGAAATGCCCCAAAACGCAACGTGGACACATCACATTTTTTTTTAAAGAAAACAGAGGTGTTTTTTGTAAAGTGCCTACCTGTAGATTTTGGCCTCTAGCTCAGCCGGCACCTAGGGAAACCTACCAAACCTGTGCATTTTTGAAAACTAGAGACCTAGGGGAATCCAAGATGGGGTGACTTGTGGGGCTCTGACCAGGTTCTGTTATCCAGAATCCTTTGCAAACCTCAAAATTTGGCTAAAAAAAAAACATTTTCCTCACATTTTGGTGACAGGAAGTTCTGGAATCAGAGAGCAGCCACAAATTTCCTTCCACCAAGCTTTCCCCCAAGTCTCCCGATAAAAATGATACCTCACTTGTGTGGGTAGGCCTAGCGCCCGCGACAGGAAACCCCCCAAAATGCAATGTGGACACATCACATTTTTTTAAAGAAAACAGAGGTGTTTTTTGCAAAGTGCCTACCTATAGATTTTGGCCTCTAGCTCAGCCGGCACCTAGGGAAACCTACCAAACATGTGCATTTTTTTAAACTAGAGACCTAGGGGAATCCAAGATGGGGTGACTTGGGGGGCTCTGACCAGGTTCTGTTATCCAGAATCCTTTGCAAACCTCAAAATTTGGCTAAAAAAAAAACATTTTCCTCACATTTTGGTGACAGGAAGTTCTGGAATCAGAGAGGAGCCCCAAATTTCCTTCCACCAAGCTTTCCCCCAAGTCTCCCGATACAAATGATACCTCACTTGTGTGGGTAGGCCTAGCGCCCGCGACAGGAAACCCCCCAAAATGCAATGTGGACACATCACATTTTTTGAAAGAAAACAGAGGTGTTTTTTGCAAAGTGCCTACCTGTAGATTTTGGCCTCTAGCTCAGCCGGCACCTAGGGAAACCTACCAAACATGTGCATTTTTTAAAACTAGAGACCAAGGGGAATCCAAGATGGGGTAACTTGGGGGGCTCTGACCAGGTTCTGTTACCCAGAATCCTTTGCAAACCTCAAAATTTGGCAAGAAAACCACATTTTCCTCACATTTTGGTGACAGAAAGTTCTGGAATCAGAAAGGAGCCACAAATTTCCTTCCACCCAGCGTTCCCCTAAGTCTCCCGATACAAATTATACCTCACTTGTGTGGGTAGGCCTAGCGCCCGCGACAGGAAATGCCCCAAAACGCAATGTGGACACATCACATTTTTTTTTAAAAGAAAACAGAGGTGTTTTTTGCAAAGTGCCTACCTGTAGATTTTGGCCTCTAGCTCAGCCTGCACCTGGGGAAACCTACCAAACCTGTGCATTTTTTAAAACTAGAGACCTAGGGGAATCCAAGATAGGGTGACTTGTGGGGCTCTGACCAGGTTCTGTTACCCAGAATCCTTTGGAAACCTCAACATTTGCCTAAAAAAAGACATTTTTCTCACATTTTGGTGACAGAAAGTTCTGGAATCAGAGAGGAGATGCAAATTTCCTTCCACCCAGCGTTACCTCAAGTCTCCCGATAAAAATGATACCTCACTTGTGTGGGTAGGCCTAGCGCCGCAACAGGAAACACCCCAAAACGCAAAGAGGACACATCACATTTTTTGAAAGAAAACAGAGGTGTTTTTTGCAAAGTGCCTACCTGTAGATTTTGGCCTCTAGCTCAGCCGGCACCTGGGGAAACCTACCAAACCTGTGCATTTTTTAAAACTAGAGACCTAGGTGAATCCAAGATGGGGTGGCTTGTGGGGATCTGACCAAGTTCTGTTACCCAGAATCCTTTGCAAACCTCAAAATTTGGCTAAAAAAACAAATTTTCCTCACATTTTGGTAACAGAAAGTTCTGGAATCAGAGAGGAGCCACATATTTCCTTCCACGCAGCTTTCCTCCAAGTCTCCTGATAAAAATGATACCTCACTTGTGTGGGTAGGCCTAGCACCCGCGACAGGAAATGCCCCAAAACGCAACGTGGACACATCACATTTTTTTAAAGAAAACAGAGGTGTTTTTTGCAAAATACCTACCTGTAGATTTTGGCCTCTAGCTCAGCCGGCACCTAGGGAAACCTACCAAACCTGTGCATTTTTTAAAACTAGAGACCTATGGGAATCCAAGATGGGGTGACTTGTGGGGCTCTGACCAGGTTCTGTTATCCAGAATCCTTGGCAAACCTCCAAATTTGGCTAAAAAAAACATTTTCCTCACATTTTGGTGACAGGAAGTTCTGGAATCAGAGAGGAGCCACAAATTTCCTTCCACCCAGCGTTCCCCCAAGTCTCCCGATACAAATGATACCTCACTTGTGTGGGTAGGCCTAGCGCCCGCGACAGGAAATGCCCCAAAACGCAACGTGGACACATCACAGTTTTTTTTAAAGAAAACAGAGGTGTTTTTTGTAAAGTGCCTACCTGTAGATTTTGGCCTCTAGCTCAGCCGGCACCTAGGGAAACCTACCAAACCTGTGCATTTTTGAAAACTAGAGACCTAGGGGAATCCAAGATGGGGTGACTTGTGGGGCTCTGACCAGGTTCTGTTATCCAGAATCCTTTGCAAACCTCAAAATTTGGCTAAAAAAAAACATTTTCCTCACATTTTGGTGACAGGAAGTTCTGGAATCAGAGAGGAGCCACAAATTTCCTTCCACCCAGCGTTCCCCCAAGTCTCCCGATAAAAATGATACCTCACTTGTGTGGGTAGGCCTAGCGCCCGCGACAGGAAACCCCCCAAAATGCAATGTGGACACATCACATTTTTTTAAAGAAAACAGAGGTGTTTTTTGCAAAGTGCCTACCTGTAGATTTTGGCCTCTAGCTCAGCCGGCACCTAGGGAAACCTACCAAACATGTGCATTTTTTTAAACTAGAGACCTAGGGGAATCCAAGATGGGGTGACTTGGGGGGCTCTGACCAGGTTCTGTTATCCAGAATCCTTTGCAAACCTCAAAATTTGGCTAAAAAAAACCATTTTCCTCACATTTTGGTGACAGGAAGTTCTGGAATCAGAGAGGAGCCCCAAATTTCCTTCCACCAAGCTTTCCCCCAAGTCTCCCGATCCAAATGATACCTCACTTGTGTGGGTAGGCCTAGCGCCCGCGACAGGAAACCCCCCAAAATGCAATGTGGACACATCACATTTTTTGAAAGAAAACAGAGGTGTTTTTTGCAAAGTGCCTACCTGTAGATTTTGGCCTCTAGCTCAGCCGGCACCTAGGGAAACCTACCAAACATGTGCATTTTTTAAAACTAGAGACCAAGGGTAATCCAAGATGGGGTAACTTGGGGGGCTCTGACCAGGTTCTGTTACCCAGAATCCTTTGCAAACCTCAAAATTTGGCAAGAAAACCACATTTTCCTCACATTTTGGTGACAGAAAGTTCTGGAATCAGAGAGGAGCCACAAATGTCCTTCCACCCAGCGTTCCCCTAAGTCTCCCGATACAAATTATACCTCACTTGTGTGGGTAGGCCTAGCGCCCGCGACAGGAAATGCCCCAAAACGCAATGTGGACACATCACATTTTTTTTTAAAAGAAAACAGAGGTGTTTTTTGCAAAGTGCCTACCTGTAGATTTTGGCCTCTAGCTCAGCCGGCACCTTGGGAAACCTACCAAACCTGTGAATTTTTGAAAACTAGAGACCTAGGGGAATCCAAGATGGGGTGACTTGTGGGGCTGTGACCAGGTTCTGTTATCCAGAATCCTTGGCAAACCTCAAAATATGGCTAAAAAAAAACATTTTCCTCACATTTTGGTGACAGGAAGTTCTGGAATCAGAGAGGAGCCACAAATTTCCTTCCACCCAGCGTTCCCCCAAGTCTCCCGATACAAATGATACCTCACTTGTGTGGGTAGGCCTAGCGCCCGCGACAGGAAATGCCCCAAAACGCAACGTGCACACATCACATTTTTTTTTAAAGAAAACAGAGGTGTTTTTTGTAAAGTGCCTACCTGTAGATTTTGGCCTCTAGCTCAGCCGGCACCTAGGGAAACCTACCAAACATGTGCATTTTTTTAAACTAGAGACCTAGGGGAATCCAAGATGGGGTGACTTGGGGGGCTCTGACCAGGTTCTGTTATCCAGAATCCTTTGCAAACCTCAAAATTTGGCTAAAAAAAACCATTTTCCTCACATTTTGGTGACAGGAAGTTCTGAAATCAGAGAGGAGCCCCAAATTTCCTTCCACCAAGCTTTCCCCCAAGTCTCCCGATCCAAATGATACCTCACTTGTGTGGGTAGGCCTAGCGCCCGCGACAGGAAACCCCCCAAAATGCAATGTGGACACATCACATTTTTTGAAAGAAAACAGAGGTGTTTTTTGCAAAGTGCCTACCTGTAGATTTTGGCCTCTAGCTCAGCCGGCACCTAGGGAAACCTACCAAACATGTGCATTTTTTAAAACTAGAGACCAAGGGTAATCCAAGATGGGGTAACTTGGGGGGCTCTGACCAGGTTCTGTTACCCAGAATCCTTTGCAAACCTCAAAATTTGGCAAGAAAACCACATTTTCCTCACATTTTGGTGACAGAAAGTTCTGGAATCAGAGAGGAGCCACAAATTTCCTTCCACCCAGCGTTCCCCCAAGTCTCCCGATACAAATGATACCTCACTTGTGTGGGTAGGCCTAGCGCCCGCGACAGGAAATGCCCCAAAACGCAACGTGCACACATCACATTTTTTTTTAAAGAAAACAGAGGTGTTTTTTGCAAAGTGCCTACCTGTAGATTTTGGCCTCTAGCTCAGCCGGCACCTAGGGAAACCTACCAAACCTGTGCATTTTTGAAAACTAGAGACCTAGGGGAATCCAAGATGGGGTGACTTGTGGGGCTCTGACCAGGTTCTGTTATCCAGAATCCTTTGCAAACCTCAAAATTTGGCTAAAAAAAAAACATTTTCCTCACATTTTGGTGACAGGAAGTTCTGGAATCAGAGAGGAGCCACAAATTTCCTTCCACCAAGCTTTCCCCCAAGTCTCCCGATAAAAATGATACCTCACTTGTGTGGGTAGGCCTAGCGCCCGCGACAGGAAACCCCCCAAAATGCAATGTGGACACATCACATTTTTTTAAAGAAAACAGAGGTGTTTTTTGCAAAGTGCCTACCTGTAGATTTTGGCCTCTAGCTCAGCCGGCACCTAGGGAAACCTACCAAACATGTGCATTTTTTTAAACTAGAGACCTAGGGGAATCCAAGATGGGGTGACTTGGGGGGCTCTGACCAGGTTCTGTTACCCAGAATCCTTTGCAAACCTCAAAATTTGGCTAAAAAAACACATTTTCCTCACATTTTGGTGACAGGAAGTTCTGGAATCAGAAAGGAGCCACAAATTTCCTTCCACCCAGCGTTCCCCCAAGCCTCCGGATAAAAATGATACCTCACTTGTGTGGGTAGGCCTAGCGCCGGCGACAGGAAACCCCCCAAAATGCAACGTGGACACATCACATTTTTGGAAAGAAAACAGAGGTGTTTTTTGCAAAGTGCCTACCTGTAGATTTTGGCCTCTAGCTCAGCCGTCACCTAGGGAAACCTACCAAACATGTGCATTTTTTAAAACTAGAGACCTAGGGGAATCCAAGATGGGGTGACTTGGGGGGCTCTGACCAGGTTCTGTTACCCAGAATCCTTTGCAAACCTCAAAATTTTGCTCAAAAAACACATTTTCCTCACATTTTGGTGACAGGAAGTTCTGGAATCAGAGAGGAGCCACAAATTTCCTTCCACCCAGCGTTCCCCCAAGTCTCCCGATACAAATGATACCTCACTTGTGTGGGTAGGCCTAGCGCCCGTGACAGGAAACCCCCCAAAATGCAATGTGGACACATCACATTTTTTTAAAGAAAACAGAGGTGTTTTTTGCAAAGTGCCTACCTGTAGATTTTGGCCTCTAGCTCAGCCGGCACCTAGGGAAACCTACCAAACATGTGAATTTTTTTAAAACTAGAGACCAAGGGGAATCCAAGATGGGGTAACTTGGGGGGCTCTGACCAGGTTCTGTTACCCAGAATCCTTTGCAAACCTCAAAATTTGGCAAAAAAAAACACATTTTCCTCACATTTTGGTGACAGAAAGTTTTGGAATCAGAGAGGAGCCACAAATTTCCTTCCACCCAGCGTTCCCCCAAGTCTCCCGATACAAATTATACCTCACTTGTGTGGGTAGGCCTAGCGCCCGCGACAGGAAATGCCCCAAAACGCAACGTGGACACATCACATTTTTTTAAAAAGAAAACAGAGGTGTTTTTTGTAAAGTGCCTACCTGTAGATTTTGGCCTCTAGCTCAGCCGGCACCTAGGGAAACCTACCAAACCTGTGCATTTTTGAAAACTAGAGACCTAGGGGAATCCAAGATGGGGTGACTTGTGGGGCTCTGACCAGGTTCTGTTATCCAGAATCCTTTGCAAACCTCAAAATTTGGCTAAAAAAAAAACAT
Organism: Pleurodeles waltl; assembly: GCF_031143425.1. Classification (NCBI taxonomy): domain Eukaryota; kingdom Metazoa; phylum Chordata; class Amphibia; order Caudata; family Salamandridae; genus Pleurodeles; species Pleurodeles waltl. The sequence continues at coordinate 579,234,654 of NC_090451.1, forward strand.
TTTCCTCACATTTTGGTGACAGGAAGTTCTGGAATCAGAGAAGAGCCACAAATTTCCTTCCACCAAGCTTTCCCCCAAGTCTCCCGATAAAAATGATACCTCACTTGTGTGGGTAGGCCTAGCGCCCGCAACAGGAAACCCCCCAAAATGCAATGTGGACACATCACATTTTTTTAAAGAAAACAGAGGTGTTTTTTGCAAAGTGCCTACCTGTAGATTTTGGCCTCTAGCTCAGCCGGCACCTAGGGAAACCTACCAAACATGTGCATTTTTTTAAACTAGAGACCTATGGGAATCCAAGATGGGGTGACTTGTGGGGCTCTCACCAGGTTCTGTTACCCAGAATCCTTTGCAAACCTCAAAATGTGGCTAAAAAAAACTTTTTCCTCACATTTTGGTGACAGAAAGTTCTGGAATCAAAGAGGAGCCACAAATTTCCTTCCACCCAGCGTTCCCCCAAGTCTCCCTATAAAAATGATACCTCACTTGTGTGGGTAGGGCTAGCGCCCGCGACAGGAAACGCCCCAAAACGCAACGTGGACACATCACATTTTTTTAAAGAAAACAGTGGTGTTTTTTGCAAAGTGCCTACCTGTAGATTTTGGCCTCTAGCTCAGCCTGCACCTGGAGAAACCTACCAAACCTGTGCATTTTTTAAAACTAGAGACCTAGGGGAATCCAAGATAGGGTGACTTGTGGGGCTCTGACCAGGTTCTGTTACCCAGAATCCTTTGGAAACCTCAACATTTGCCTAAAAAAAGACATTTTCCTCACATTTTGGTGACAGAAAGTTCTGGAATCAGAGAGGAGACGCAAATTTCCTTCCACCCAGCGTTACCTCAAGTCTCCCGATAAAAATGATACCTCACTTGTGTGGGTAGGCCTAGCGCCGCAACAGGAAACACCCCAAAACGCAAAGAGGACACATCACATTTTTTGAAAGAAAACAGAGGTGTTTTTTGCAAAGTGCCTACCTGTAGATTTTGGCCTCTAGCTCAGCCGGCACCTGGGGAAACCTACCAAACCTGTGCATTTTTGAAAACTAGAGACCTAGGTGAATCCAAGATGGGGTGGCTTGTGGGGATCTGACCAAGTTCTGTTACCCAGAATCCTTTGCAAACCTCAAAATTTGGCTAAAAAAACAAATTTTCCTCACATTTTGGTGACAGAAAGTTCTGGAATCAGAGAGGAGCCACATATTTCCTTCCACGCAGCTTTCCTCCAAGTCTCCTGATAAAAATGATACCTCACTTGTGTGGGTAGGCCTAGCACCCGCGACAGGAAATGCCCCAAAACGCAACGTGGACACATCACATTTTTTTAAAGAAAACAGAGGTGTTTTTTGCAAAATACCTACCTGTAGATTTTGGCCTCTAGCTCAGCCGGCACCTAGGGAAACCTACCAAACCTGTGCATTTTTTAAAACTAGAGACCTAGGGGAATCCAAGATGGGGTGATTTGTGGAGCTCTGACCAGGTTCTGTTACCGAGAATCCTTTGCAAACTTCAAAATGTTGCTAAAAAAACACATTTTCCTCACATTTTGGTGACAGGAAGTTCTGGAATCAGAGAGGAGCCACAAATTTCCTTCCACCCAGCGATCCCCCAAGTCTCCCAATACAAATGATACCTCACTTGTGTGGGTAGGCCTAGCGCCCGCGACAGGAAACCCCCCAAAATGCAATGTGGACATATCACATTTTTTTAAAGAAAACAGAGGTGTTTTTTGCAAAGTGCCTACCTGTAGATTTTGGCCTCTAGCTAAGCCGGCACCTAGGGAAACCAACCAAACATGTGCATTTTTTTAAACTAGAGACCAAGGGGAATCCAAGATGGGGTAACTTGGGGGGCTCTGACCAGGTTCTGTTACCCAGAATCCTTTGCAAACCTCAAAATTTGGCCAAAAAAAACACATTTTCCTCACATTTTGGTGACAGAAAGTTCTGGAATCAGAGAGGAGCCACAAATTTCCTTCCACCCAGCGTTCCTCCAAGTCTCCCGATACAAATGATACCTCACTTGTGTGGGTAGGCCTAGCGCCGCAACAGGAAACACCCCAAAACGCAAAGAGGACACATCACATTTTTTGAAAGAAAACAGAGGTGTTTTTTGCAAAGTGCCTACCTGTAGATTTTGGCCTCTAGCTCAGCCGGCACCTGGGGAAACCTACCAAACCTGTGCATTTTTGAAAACTAGAGACCTAGGTGAATCCAAGATGGGGTGGCTTGTGGGGATCTGACCAAGTTCTGTTACCCAGAATCCTTTGCAAACCTCAAAATTTGGCTAAAAAAACAAATTTTCCTCACATTTTGGTGACAGAAAGTTCTGGAATCAGAGAGGAGCCACATATTTCCTTCCACGCAGCTTTCCTCCAAGTCTCCTGATAAAAATGATACCTCACTTGTGTGGGTAGGCCTAGCACCCGCGACAGGAAATGCCCCAAAACGCAACGTGGACACATCACATTTTTTTAAAGAAAACAGAGGTGTTTTTTTGCAAAATACCTACCTGTAGATTTTGGCCTCTAGCTCAGCCGGCACCTAGGGAAACCTACCAAACCTGTGCATTTTTTAAAACTAGAGACCTATGGGAATCCAAGATGGGGTGACTTGTGGGGCTCTGACCAGGTTCTGTTACCCAGAATCCTTTGCAAACCTCAAAATGTGGCAAAAAAAAAACTTTTTCCTCACATTTTGGTGACAGAAAGTTCTGGAATCAAAGAGGAGCCACACATTTCCTTCCACCCAGCATTCCCCCAAGTCTCCCGATAAAAATGATACCTCACTTGTGTGGGTAGGCCTAGCGCGCCCGACAGGAAATGCCCCAAAACGCAACGTGGACACATCACATTTCTTTAAAGAAAACAGAGGTGTTTTTTGCAAAGTGCCTACCTGTAGATTTTGGCCTCTAGCTCAGCCGGCACCTGGGGAAACCTACCAAACCTGTGCATTTTTTTAAACTAGAGACCTATGGGAATCCAAGATGGGGTGACTTGTGGGGCTCTGACCAGGTTCTGTTACCCAGAATCCTTTGCAAACCTCAAAATGTGGCTAAAAAATAACTTTTTCCTCACATTTTGGTGACAGAAAGTTCTGGAATCAAAGAGGAGCCACACATTTCCTTCCACCCAGCGTTCCCCCAAGTCTCCAGATAAAAATGATACCTCACTTGTGTGGGAGGCCTAGCACCCGCGACAGGAAACCCCCCAAAATGCAATGTGGACACATCACATTTTTTGAAAGAAAACATAGGTGTTTTTTGCAAAGTGCCTACCTGTAGATTTTGGCCTCTAGCTCAGCCGGCACCTAGGGAAACCTACCAAACATGTGCATTTTTTAAAACTAGAGACCTAGGGGAATCCAAGATGGGGTGACTTGGGGGGCTCTGACCAGGTTCTGTTACCCAGAATCCTTTGCAAACCTCAAAATTTGGCAAAAAAAACACATTTTCCTCACATTTTGGTGACAGAAAGTTCTGGAATCAGAGAGGAGCCACAAATTTCCTTCCACCCAGCGTTCCCCCAAGTCTCCCGATAAAAATGATACCTCACTTGTGTAGGTAGGCCTAGAGCCCGCAACAGGAAACCCCCCAAAATGCAATGTGGACACATCACATTTTTTTAAAGAAAACAGAGGTGTTTTTTGCAAAGTGCCTACCTGTAGATTTTGGCCTCTAGCTCAACCGGCACCTGGGGAAACCTACCAAACCTGTGCATTTTTGAAAACTAGAGACCTAGGTGAATCCAAGATGGGGTGGCTTGTGGGGCTCTGACCAAGTTCTGTTACCCAGAATCCTTTGCAAACCTCAAAATTTGGCTAAAAAAACAAATTTTCCTCACATTTTGGTGACAGAAAGTTCTGAAATCAGAGAGGAGCCACAAATTTCCTTCCACCCAGCTTTCCTCCAAATCTCCTGATAAAAATGATACCTCACTTGTGTGGGTAGGTCTAGCACCCGCGACAGGAAATGCCCCAAAACGCAACGTGGACACATCACATTTTTTGAAAGAAAACAGAGGTGTTTTTTGCAAAGTGCCTACGTGTAGATTTTGGCCTCTAGCTCAGCCGGCACCTAGGGAAACCTACCAAACCTGTGCATTTTTTAAAACTAGAGACCTATGGGAATCCAAGATGGGGTGACTTGTGGGGCTCTGACCAGGTTCTGTTACCCAGAATCCTTTGCAAACCTCAAAATGTGGCTAAAAAAAACTTTTTCCTCACATTTTGGTGACAGAAAGTTCTGGAATCAAAGAGGAGCCACAAATTTCCTTCCACCCAGCGTTCCCCCAAGTCTCCCTATAAAAATGATACCTCACTTGTGTGGGTAGGCCTAGCGCCCGTGACAGGAAACGCCCCAAAACGCAACGTGGACACATCAAATTTTTTTAAAGAAAACAGAGGTGTTTTTTGCAAAGTGCCTACCTGTAGATTTTGGCCTCTAGCTCAGCCGGCACCTAGGGAAACCTACCAAACCTGTGCATTTTGTAACACTAGAGACCTAGGGGAATCCAAGATGGGGTGACTTGTGGGGCTCTGACCAGGTTCTGTTACCCAGAATCCTTTGCAAACCTCAAAATTTGGCTAAAAAAAAACAAATTTCCTCACATTTTGGTGACAGAAAGTTCTGGAATCAGAGAGGAGCCACAAATTTCCTTCCACCCAGCGTTACCCGAAGTCTCCCGATAAAAATGATACCTCACTTGTGTGGGAGGCCTAGCGCCCGCGACAGGAAATGCCCCAAAACGCAACGTGGACACATCACATTTTTTTAAAGAAAACAGAGGAGTTTTTTGCAAAGTGCCTACCTGTAGATTTTGGCCTCTAGCTCAGCCTGCACCTGGGGAAACCTACCAAACCTGTGCATTTTTTAAAACTAGAGACCTAGGGGAATCCAAGATAGGGTGACTTGTGGGGCTCTGACCAGGTTCTGTTACCCAGAATCCTTTGGAAACCTCAACATTTGCCTAAAAAAAGACATTTTTCTCACATTTTGGTGACAGAAAGTTCTGGAATCAGAGAGGAGACACAAATTTCCTTCCACCCAGCGTTACCTCAAGTCTCCCGATTAAAATGATACCTCACTTGTGTGGGTAGGCCTAGCGCCGGAACAGGAAACACCCCAAAACGCAAAGAGGACACATCACATTTTTTGAAAGAAAACAGAGGTGTTTTTTGCAAAGTGCCTACCTGTAGATTTTGGCCTCTAGCTCAGCCGGCACCTGGGGAAACCTACCAAACCTGTGCATTTTTGAAAACTAGAGACCTAGGTGAATCCAAGATGGGGTGGCTTGTGGGGATCTGACCAAGTTCTGTTACCCAGAATCCTTTGCAAACCTCAAAATTTGGCTAAAAAAACAAATTTTCCTCACATTTTGGTGACAGAAAGTTCTGGAATCAGAGAGGAGCCACATATTTCCTTCCACGCAGCTTTCCTCCAAGTCTCCTGATAAAAATGATACCTCACTTGATTGGGTAGGCCTAGCACCCGCGACAGGAAATGCCCCAAAACGCAACGTGGACACATCACATTTTTTTAAAGAAAACAGAGGTGTTTTTTGCAAAATACCTACCTGTAGATTTTGGCCTCTAGCTCAGCCGGCACCTAGGGAAACCTACCAAACCTGTGCATTTTTTAAAACTAGAGACCTATGGGAATCCAAGATGGGGTGACTTGTGGGGCTCTGACCAGGTTCTGTTATCCAGAATCCTTGGCAAACCTCAAAATTTGGCTAAAAAAAACATTTTCCTCACATTTTGGTGACAGGAAGTTCTGGAATCAGAGAGGAGCCACAAATTTCCTTCCACCCAGCGTTCCCCCAAGTCTCCCGATACAAATGATACCTCACTTGTGTGGGTAGGCCTAGCGCCCGCGACAGGAAATGCCCCAAAACGCAACGTGGACACATCACAGTTTTTTTTAAAGAAAACAGAGGTGTTTTTTGTAAAGTGCCTACCTGTAGATTTTGGCCTCTAGCTCAGCCGGCACCTAGGGAAACCGACCAAACCTGTGCATTTTTTAAAACTAGAGACCTAGGGGAATCCAAGATGGGGTGACTTGTGGGGCTCTGACCAGGTTCTGTTATCCAGAATCCTTTGCAAACCTCAAAATTTGGCTAAAAAAAAAACATTTTCCTCACATTTTGGTGACAGGAAGTTCTGGAATCAGAGAGGAGCCACAAATTTCCTTCCACCAAGCTTTCCCCCAAGTCTCCCGATAAAAATGATACCTCACTTGTGTGGGTAGGCCTAGCGCCCACGACAGGAAACCCCCCAAAATGCAATGTGGACACATCACATTTATTTTTTAAAGAAAACAGAGGTGTTTTTTGCAAAGTGCCTACCTGTAGATTTTGGCCTCTAGCTCAGCCGGCACCTTGGGAAACCTACCAAACCTGTGAATTTTTGAAAACTAGAGACCTAGGGGAATCCAAGATGGGGTGACTTGTGGGGCTCTGACCAGGTTCTGTTATCCAGAATCCTTTGCAAACCTCAAAATTTGGCTAAAAAAAAACATTTTCCTCACATTTTGGTGACAGGAAGTTCTGGAATCAGAGAGGAGCCACAAATTTCCTTCCACCCAGCGTTCCCCCAAGTCTCCCGATACAAATGATACCTCACTTGTGTGGGTAGGCCTAGCGCCCGCGAGCGGAAATGCCCCAAAACGCAACGTGGACACATCACATTTTTTTTTAAAGAAAACAGAGGTGTTTTTTGTAAAGTGCCTACCTGTAGATTTTGGCCTCTAGCTCAGCCGGCACCTAGGGAAACCTACCAAACCTGTGCATTTTTGAAAACTAGAGACCTAGGGGAATCCAAGATGGGGTGACTTGTGGGGCTCTGACCAGGTTCTGTTATCCAGAATCCTTTGCAAACCTCAAAATTTGGCTAAAAAAAAAACATTTTCCTCACATTTTGGTGACAGGAAGTTCTGGAATCAGAGAGCAGCCACAAATTTCCTTCCACCAAGCTTTCCCCCAAGTCTCCCGATAAAAATGATACCTCACTTGTGTGGGTAGGCCTAGCGCCCGCGACAGGAAACCCCCCAAAATGCAATGTGGACACATCACATTTTTTTAAAGAAAACAGAGGTGTTTTTTGCAAAGTGCCTACCTGTAGATTTTGGCCTCTAGCTCAGCCGGCACCTAGGGAAACCTACCAAACATGTGCATTTTTTTAAACTAGAGACCTAGGGGAATCCAAGATGGGGTGACTTGGGGGGCTCTGACCAGGTTCTGTTATCCAGAATCCTTTGCAAACCTCAAAATTTGGCTAAAAAAAAAACATTTTCCTCACATTTTGGTGACAGGAAGTTCTGGAATCAGAGAGGAGCCCCAAATTTCCTTCCACCAAGCTTTCCCCCAAGTCTCCCGATACAAATGATACCTCACTTGTGTGGGTAGGCCTAGCGCCCGCGACAGGAAACCCCCCAAAATGCAATGTGGACACATCACATTTTTTGAAAGAAAACAGAGGTGTTTTTTGCAAAGTGCCTACCTGTAGATTTTGGCCTCTAGCTCAGCCGGCACCTAGGGAAACCTACCAAACATGTGCATTTTTTAAAACTAGAGACCAAGGGGAATCCAAGATGGGGTAACTTGGGGGGCTCTGACCAGGTTCTGTTACCCAGAATCCTTTGCAAACCTCAAAATTTGGCAAGAAAACCACATTTTCCTCACATTTTGGTGACAGAAAGTTCTGGAATCAGAGAGGAGCCACAAATTTCCTTCCACCCAGCGTTCCCCTAAGTCTCCCGATACAAATTATACCTCACTTGTGTGGGTAGGCCTAGCGCCCGCGACAGGAAATGCCCCAAAACGCAATGTGGACACATCACATTTTTTTTTAAAAGAAAACAGAGGTGTTTTTTGCAAAGTGCCTACCTGTAGATTTTGGCCTCTAGCTCAGCCTGCACCTGGGGAAACCTACCAAACCTGTGCATTTTGTAAAACTAGAGACCTAGGGGAATCCAAGATAGGGTGACTTGTGGGGCTCTGACCAGGTTCTGTTACCCAGAATCCTTTGGAAACCTCAACATTTGCCTAAAAAAAGACATTTTTCTCACATTTTGGTGACAGAAAGTTCTGGAATCAGAGAGGAGACACAAATTTCCTTCCACCCAGCGTTACCTCAAGTCTCCCGATAAAAATGATACCTCACTTGTGTGGGTAGGCCTAGCGCCGCAACAGGAAACACCCCAAAACGCAAAGAGGACACATCACATTTTTTGAAAGAAAACAGAGGTGTTTTTTGCAAAGTGCCTACCTGTAGATTTTGGCCTCTAGCTCAGCCGGCACCTGGGGAAACCTACCAAACCTGTGCATTTTTGAAAACTAGAGACCTAGGTGAATCCAAGATGGGGTGGCTTGTGGGGATCTGACCAAGTTCTGTTACCCAGAATCCTTTGCAAACCTCAAAATTTGGCCAAAAAAAACACATTTTCCTCACATTTTGGTGACAGAAAGTTCTGGAATCAGAGAGGAGCCACAAATTTCCTTCCACCCAGCGTTCCTCCAAGTCTCCCGATACAAATGATACCTCACTTGTGTGGGTAGGCCTAGCGCCCGCGACAGGAAATGCCTCAAAACGCAACGTGGACACATCACATTTTTTTTTAAAGAAAACAGAGGTGTTTTTTGTAAAGTGCCTACCTGTAGATTTTGGCCTCTAGATCAGCTGGCACTTAGGGAAACCTACCAAACCTGTGCATTTTTGAAAACTAGAGACCTAGGGGAATCCAAGATGGGGTGACTTGTGGGGCTCTGACCTGGTTATGTTATCCAGAATCCTTTGCAAACCTCAAAATTTGGCTAAACAAACACATTTTCCTCACATTTTGGTGACATGAAGTTCTGGAATCAGAGAGGAGCCACAAATTTCCTTCCACCAAGCTTTCCCCCAAGTCTCCCGATAAAAATGATACCTCACTTGAGTGGGTAGGCCTAGCGCCCGCGACAGGAAACCCCCCAAAATGCAACGTGGACACATCACATTTTTTTTAAAGAAAACAGAGGTGTTTTTTGTAAAGTGCCTACCTGTAGATTTTGGCCTCTAGCTCAGCCGGCACCTAGGGAAACCTACCAAACATGTGCATTTTTTTAAACTAGAGACCTACGGGAATCGAAGATGGGGTGACTTGGGGGGCTCTGACCAGGTTCTGTTTCCCAGAATCCTTTGCAAACCTCACAATTTGGCTAAAAAAACACATTTTCCTCACATTTTGGTGACAGGAAGTTCTGGCATCAGAAAGGAGCCACACATTTCCTTCCACCCAGTGTTCCCCCAAGTCTCCCGATAAAAATGATACCTCACTTGTGTTGGTAGGCCTAGCGCCCGCGACATTAATCCCTCCAAAATGCAACGTGGATACATCACATTTTTTGAAAGAAAACAGAGTTTTTTTTTGCAAAGTGCCTACCAGTAGATTTTGGCCTCTAGCTCAGCCAGCACCTAGGGAAACCTACCAAACATGTGCATTTTTTAAAATTAGAGACCTAGGGGAATCCAAAATGGGGTGACATGGGGGGCTCTGACCAGGTTCTGTTACCCAGAATCCTTTGCAAACCTCAAAATTTGACTAAAAAAACACATTTTCCTCACATTTTGCTGACAGGAAGTTCTGGAATCAGAGAGGAGCCACAAATTTCCTTCCACCCATCGTTCCCCCAAGTCTCTCGATACAAATGATACCTCACTTGTGTGGGTAGGCCTAGCGCCCGCGACAGGAAACCCCCCAAAATGCAATGTGGACACATCACATTTTTTGAAAGAAAACAGAGGTGTTTTTTGCAAAGTATCTACCTGTAGATTTTGGCCTCTAGCTCAACCGGCACCTAGGGAAACCTACCAAACATGTGCATTTTTTAAAACTAGAGACCAAGGGGAATCCAAGATGAAGTAACTTGGGGGGCTCTGACCAGGTTCTGTTACCCAGAATCCTTTGCAAACCTCAAAATTTGGCTAAAAAAACACATTTTTCTCACATTTTGGTGACAGGAAGTTCTGGAATCAGAGAGGAGCCACAAATTTCCTTCCACCCATCATTCCCCCAAGTCTCCCGATACAAATGATACCTCACTTGTGTGGGTAGGCCTAGCGCCCGCGACAGGAAACCTCCCAAAATGCAATGTGGACACATCACATTTTTTGAAAGAAAACAGAGGTGTTTTTTGCAAAGTGCCTACCTGTAGATTTTGGCCTCTAGCTCAGCCGGCATCTAGGGAAACCTACCAAACATGTGCCTTTTTTAAAACTAGAGACCAGGGGAATCGAAGATGGGGTAACTTGGGGGGCTCTGACCAGGTTCTGTTACCCAGAATCCTTTGCAAACCTCAAAATTTGGCCAAAAAAACACATTTTCCTCACATTTTGGTGACAGAAAGTTTTGGAATCAGAGAGGAGCCACAAATTTCCTTCCACCCAGCGTTCTCCCAAGTCTCCCGATACAAATGATACCTCACTTGTGTGGGTAGGCCTAGTGCCCGCGACAGGAAATGCCCCAAAACGCAACGTGGACACATCACATTTTTTTTTTAAGAAAACAGAGGTGTTTTTTGTAAAGTGCCTACCTGTAGATTTTGGCCTCTAGCTCACCCGGCACCTAGGGAAACCTACCAAACCTGTGCATTTTTGAAAACTAGAGACCCAGGGGAATCCAAGATGGGGTGATTTGTGGAGCTCTGACCAGGTTCTGTTACCCAGAATCCTTTGCAAACCTCAAAATTTGGCCAAAAAAAACACATTTTCATCACATTTTGGTGACAGGAAGTTCTGGAATCAGAGAGGAGCCACAAATTTCCTTCCACCCAGCGTTCCCCCAAGTCTCCCGATACAAATGATACCTCACTTGTGTGGGTAGGCCTAGCGCCCGCGACAGGAAATGCCCCAAAACGCAACGTGGACACATCACATTTTTTTTTAAAGAAAACAGAGTTGTTTTTTGTAAAGTGCCTACCTGTAGATTTTGGCCTCTAGCTCAGCCGGCACCTAGGGAAACCTACCAAACCTGTGCATTTTTGAAAACTAGAGACCTAGGGGAATACAAGATGGGGTGACTTTTGGGGCTCTGACCAGGTTCTGTTATCCAGAATCCTTTGCAAACCTCAAAATTTGGCTAAAAAAAATTATTTTCCTCACATTTTGGTGACAGGAAGTTCTGGAATCAGAGAGGAGCCACACATTTCCTTCCACCAAGCTTTCCCCCAAGTCTCCCAATAAAAATGATACCTCACTTGTGTGGGTAGGCCTAGCGCCCACGACAGGAAACCCCCCAAAATGCAACGTGGACACATCACATTTTTTTAAAGAAAACAGAGGTGTTTTTTGCAAAGTGCCTACCTGTAGATTTTGGCCTATAGCTCAGCCGGCACCTAGGGAAACCTACCAAACATGTGCATTTTTTAAAACTAGAGACCTAGGGAAATCCAAGATGGAATGACTTGTGGGGCTCTGACCAGGTTCTGTTACCCAGAATCCTTTGCAAACCTCAAAATTTGGCTAAAAAAACACATTTTCCTCACATTTTGGTGTCAGGAAGTTCTGGAATCAGAAAGGAGCCACAAATTTCCTTCCACCCAGCGTTCCTCCAAGTCTCCCGATAACAATGATACCTCACTTGTGTGGGTAGGCCTAGCGCCTGCGACAGGAAACCCCCCAAAATGCAACGTGGATACATCACATTTTTTTAAAGAAAACAGAGGTGTTTTTTGCAAAGTGCCTACCTGTAGATTTTGGCCTCTAGCGCAGCCGGCACCTAGGGAAACCTACCAAACCTGTGCATTTTTGAAAACTAGAGACCTAGGGGAATCCAAGATGGGGTGACTTGTGGGGCTCTGACCAGGTTCTGTTACCCAGAATCCTTTGCAAACCTCAAAATTTGGCTAAAAAAACAAATTTTCCTTACATTTTGGTGACAGAAAGTTCTGGAATCAGAGAGGAGCCACAAATTTCCCTGAACTCAGCGTTCCCCCAAGTCTCTCGATAAAAATGATACCTCACTTGTGTGCGTACGCCTGGCGCCCGCGACAGGAAACGCCCCAAAACGCAACGTGGACACATCACATTTTTTCAAAGAAAACAGAGGTGTTTTTTGCAAAGTGCCTACCTGTAGATTTTGGCCTCTAGCTCAGCCGGCACCTAGGGAAACCTACCAAACCTGTGCATTTTTTAAAACTAGAGACCTAGGGGAATCCAAGATGGGGTGACTTGTGGGGCTCTGACCAGGTTCTGTTACCCAGAATCCTTTGCAAACCTCAAAATTTGGCTAAAAAAACAAATTTTCCTTACATTTTGGTGACAGAAAGTTCTGGAGTCAGAGAGGAGCCACCAATTCCCTGAACTCAGCGTTCCCCCAAGTCTCTTGATAAAAATGATACCTCACTTGTGTGGGTAGGCCTGGCGCCCGCGACAGGAAACGCCCCAAAACGCAACGTGGACACATCACATTTTTTCAAAGAAAACAGAGGTGTTTTTTGCAAAGTGCCTACGTGTAGATTTTGGCCTCTAGCTCAGCCGGCACCTAGGGAAACCTACCAAACCTGTGCATTTTTTTAAACTAGAGACCTAGGGGAATCCAAGATGGGGTGACTTGTGTGGCTCTGACCAGGTTCTGTTACCCAAAATCCTTTGCAAACCCCAAAATTTGTCTAAAAAAACAAATTTTCCTCACATTTTGGTGACAGAATGTTCTGGAATCAGAAAGGAGCCACAAATTTCCTTCCACCCAGCGTTCCCCCAAGTCTCCGGATAAAAATGATACCTCAGTTGTGTGGGTAGGCCTAGCGCCCGCGACAGGAAACCCCCCAAAATGCAACGTGGACACATCACATTTTTTGAAAGAAAACAGAGGTGTTTTTTGCAAAGTGCCTACCTGTAGATTTTGGCCTCTAGCTCAGCCGGCACCTAGGGAAACCTACCAAACATGTGCATTTTTTAAAACTAGAGACCTAGGGGAATCCAAGATGGGGTGATTTGTGGAGCTCTGACCAGGTTCTGTTACCCAGAATCCTTTGCAAACCTCAAAATTTGGCCAAAAAAAACACATTTTCATCACATTTTGGTGACAGAAAGTTCTGGAACCAGAGAGGAGCCAAAAATTTCCTTCCACTCAGCGTTCCCCCAAGTCTCCCGATAAAAATGATACCTCACTTGTGTGGGTAGCCCTAGCGCCCGCGGCAGGAAATACCCCAAAACACAACGTGGACACATCACATTTTTTTAAAGAAAACAGAGGTGTTTTTTGCAAAGTGCCTACCTGTAGATTTTGGCCTCTAGCTCACCCGGCACCTAGGGAAACCTACCAAACCTGTGCATTTTTTAAAACTAGAGACCTAGGGGAATCCAAGATGGGGTGATTTGTGGAGCTCTGACCAGGTTCTGTTACCCAGAATCCTTTGCAAACTTCAACATTTTGCTAAAAAAACACATTTTCCTCACATTTTGGTGACAGGAAGTTCTGGAATCAGAGAGGAGCCACAAATTTCCTTCCACCCAGCGTTCCCCCAAGTCTCCCGATACAAATGATACCTCACTTGTGTGGGTAGGCCTAGCGCCCGTGACAGGAAACCCCCCAAAATGCAATGTGGACACATCACATTTTTTGAAAGAAAACAGAGGTGTTTTTTGCAAAGTGCCTACCTGTAGATTTTGGCCTCTAGCTCAGCCGGCACCTAGGGAACCCTACCAAACATGTGCATTTTTTTAAACTAGAGACCAAGGGGAATCCAAGATGGGGTAACTTGGGGGGCTCTGACCAGGTTCTGTTACCCAGAATCCTTTGCAAACCTCAAAATTTGGCAAAAAAAACCACATTTTCCTCACATTTTGGTGACAGAAAGTTCTGGAATCAGAGAGGAGCCACAAATTTCCTTCCACCCAGCGTTCCTCCAAGTCTCCCGATACAAATGATACCTCACTTGTGTGGGTAGGCCTAGCGCCCGCTACAGGAAATACCCCAAAACGCAACGTGGACACATCACTTTTTTTTTTAAAGAAAACAGAGGTGTTTTTTGTAAAGTGCCTACCTGTAGATTTTGGCCTCTAGATCAGCTGGCACCTAGGGAAACCTACCAAACCTGTGCATTTTTGAAAACTAGAGACCTAGGGGAATCCAAGATGGGGTGACTTGTGGGGCTCTGACCTGGTCATGTTATCCAGAATCCTTTGCAAACCTCAAAATTTGGCTAAACAAACACATTTTCCTCACATTTTGGTGACATGAAGTTCTGGAATCAGAGAGGAGCCACAAATTTCCTTCCACCAAGCTTTCCCCCAAGTCTCCCGATAAAAATGATACCTCACTTGTGTGGGTAGGCCTAGCGCCCGCGACAGGAAACCCCCCAAAATGCAACGTGGACACATCACATTTTTTTTAAAGAAAACAGAGGTGTTTTTTGTAAAGTGCCTACCTGTAGATTTTGGCCTCTAGCTCAGCCGGCACCTAGGGAAACCTACCAAACATGTGCATTTTTTTAAACTAGAGACCTACGGGAATCGAAGATGGGGTGACTTGGGGGGCTCTGACCAGGTTCTGTTACCCAGAATCCTTTGCAAACCTCACAATTTGGCTAAAAAAACACATTTTCCTCACATTTTGGTGACAGGAAGTTCTGGAATCAGAAAGGAGCCACAAATTTCCTTCCACCCAGTCTTCCCCCAAGTCTCCCGATAAAAATGATACCTCACTTGTGTTGGTAGGCCTAGTGCCCGCGACAGGAATCCCTCCAAAATGCAACGTGGATACATCACATTTTTTGAAAGAAAACAGAGGTGTTTTTTGCAAAGTGCCTACCTGTAGATTTTGGCCTCTAGCTCAGCCAGCACCTAGGGAAACCTACCAAACATGTGCATTTTTTAAAATTAGAGACCTAGGGGAATCCAAAATGGGGTGACATGGGGGGCTCTGACCAGGTTCTGTTACCCAGAATCCTTTGCAAACCTCAAAATTTGGCTAAAAAAACACATTTTCCTCATATTTTGCTGACAGGAAGTTCTGGAATCAGAGAGGAGCCACAAATTTCCTTCCACCCATCGTTCCCCCAAGTCTCCCGATACAAATGATACCTCACTTGTGTGGGTAGGCCTAGCGCCCGCGACAGGAAACCCCCCAAAATGCAATGTGGACACATCACATTTTTTGAAAGAAAACAGAGGTGTTTTTTGCAAAGTACCTACCTATAGATTTTGGCCTCTAGCTCAGCCGGCACCTAGGGAAACCTACCAAACATGTGCATTTTTTAAAACTAGAGACCAAGGGGAATCCAAGATGGAGTAACTTGGGGGGCTCTGACCAGGTTCTGTTACCCAGAATCCTTTGCAAACCTCAAAATTTGGCTAAAAAAACACATTTTTCTCACATTTTGGTGACAGGAAGATCTGGAATCAGAGAGGAGCCACAAATTTCCTTCCACCCATCGTTCCCCCAAGTCTCCCGATACAAATACCTCACTTGTGTGGGTAGGCCTAGCGCCCGCGACAGGAAACCTCCCAAAATGCAATGTGGACACATCACATTTTTTGAAAGAAAACAGAGGTGTTTTTTGCAAAGTGCCTACCTGTAGATTTTGGCCTCTAGCTCAGCCGGCACCTAGGGAACCCTACCAAACATGTGCATTTTTTTAAACTAGAGACCAAGGGGAATCCAAGATGGGGTAACTTGGGGGGCTCTGACCAGGTTCTGTTACCCAGAATCCTTTGCAAACCTCAAAATTTGGCAAAAAAAACCACATTTTCCTCACATTTTGGTGACAGAAAGTTCTGGAATCAGAGAGGAGCCACAAATTTCCTTCCACCCAGCGTTCCTCCAAGTCTCCCGATACAAATGATACCTCACTTGTGTGGGTAGGCCTAGCGCCCGCTACAGGAAATACCCCAAAACGCAACGTGGACACATCACATTTTTTTTTAAAGAAAACAGAGGTGTTTTTTGTAAAGTGCCTACCTGTAGATTTTGGCCTCTAGATCAGCTGGCACCTAGGGAAACCTACCAAACCTGTGCATTTTTGAAAACTAGAGACCTAGGGGAATCCAAGATGGGGTGACTTGTGGGGCTCTGACCTGGTTATGTTATCCAGAATCCTTTGCAAACCTCAAAATTTGGCTAAACAAACACATTTTCCTCACATTTTGGTGACATGAAGTTCTGGAATCAGAGAGGAGCCACAAATTTCCTTCCACCAAGCTTTCCCCCAAGTCTCCCGATAAAAATGATACCTCACTTGTGTGGGTAGGCCTAGCGCCCGCGACAGGAAACCCCCCAAAATGCAACGTGGACACATCACATTTTTTTTAAAGAAAACAGAGGTGTTTTTTGTAAAGTGCCTACCTGTAGATTTTGGCCTCTAGCTCAGCCGGCACCTAGGGAAACCTACCAAACATGTGCATTTTTTTAAACTAGAGACCTACGGGAATCGAAGATGGGGTGACTTGGGGGGCTCTGACCAGGTTCTGTTACCCAGAATCCTTTGCAAACCTCACAATTTGGCTAAAAAAACACATTTTCCTCACATTTTGGTGACAGGAAGTTCTGGAATCAGAAAGGAGCCACAAATTTCCTTCCACCCAGTGTTCCCCCAAGTCTCCCGATAAAAATGATACCTCACTTGTGTTGGTAGGCCTAGTGCCCGCGACAGGAATCCCTCCAAAATGCAACGTGGATACATCACATTTTTTGAAAGAAAACAGAGGTGTTTTTTGCAAAGTGCCTACCTGTAGATTTTGGCCTCTAGCTCAGCCAGCACCTAGGGAAACCTACCAAACATGTGCATTTTTTAAAATTAGAGACCTAGGGGAATCCAAAATGGGGTGACATGGGGGGCTCTGACCAGGTTCTGATACCCAGAATCCTTTGCAAACCTCAAAATTTGGCTAAAAAAACACATTTTCCTCATATTTTGCTGACAGGAAGTTCTGGAATCAGAGAGGAGCCACAAATTTCCTTCCACCCATCGTTCCCCCAAGTCTCCCGATACAAATGATACCTCACTTGTGTGGGTAGGCCTAGCGCCCGCGACAGGAAACCCCCCAAAATGCAATGTGGACACATCACATTTTTTGAAAGAAAACAGAGGTGTTTTTTGCAAAGTACCTACCTATAGATTTTGGCCTCTAGCTCAGCCGGCACCTAGGGAAACCTACCAAACATGTGCATTTTTTAAAACTAGAGACCAAGGGGAATCCAAGATGGAGTAACTTGGGGGGCTCTGACCAGGTTCTGTTACCCAGAATCCTTTGCAAACCTCAAAATTTGGCTAAAAAAACACATTTTTCTCACATTTTGGTGACAGGAAGATCTGGAATCAGAGAGGAGCCACAAATTTCCTTCCACCCATCGTTCCCCCAAGTCTCCCGATACAAATACCTCACTTGTGTGGGTAGGCCTAGCGCCCGCGACAGGAAACCTCCCAAAATGCAATGTGGACACATCACATTTTTTGAAAGAAAACAGAGGTGTTTTTTGCAAAGTGCCTACCTGTAGATTTTGGCCTCTAGCTCAGCCGGCACCTAGGGAAACCTACCAAACATGTGCATTTTTGAAAACTAGAGACCTAGGGAAATCCAAGATGGGGTGACTTGTGGGGCTCTGACCAGGTTCTGTTACCCAGAATCCTTTGCAAACCTCAAAATTTGGCTAAAAAAACACATTTTCCTCACATTTTGGTGTCAGGAAGTTCTGGAATCAGAAAGGAGCCACAAATTTCCTTCCACCCAGCGTTCCCCCAAGTCTCCCGATAACAATGATACCTCACTTGTGTGGGTAGGCCTAGCGCCTGCGACAGGAAACCCCCCAAAATGCAACGTGGATACATCACATTTTTTTAAAGAAAACAGAGGTGTTTTTTGCAAAGTGCCTACCTGTAGATTTTGGCCTCTAGCGCAGCCGGCACCTAGGGAAACCTACCAAACCTGTGCATTTTTGAAAACTAGAGACCTAGGGGAATCCAAGATGGAGTGACTTGTGGGGCTCTGACCAGGTTCTGTTACCCAGAATCCTTTGCAAACCTCAAAATTTGGCTAAAAAAACAAATTTTCCTTACATTTTGGTGACAGAAAGTTCTGGAATCAGAGAGGAGCCACAAATTTCCCTGAACTCAGCGTTCCCCCAAGTCTCTCAATAAAAATGATACCTCACTTGTGTGCGTACGCCTGGCGCCCGCGACAGGAAATGCCCCAAAACGCAACGTGGACACATCACATTTTTTCAAAGAAAACAGAGGTGTTTTTTGCAAAGTGCCCACCTGTAGATTTTGGCCTCTAACTCAGCCGGCACCTAGGGAAACCTATCAAACCTGTGCATTTTTGAAAACTAGAGACCTAGGGGAATCCAAGATGGGGTGACTTGTGGGGCTCTGACCAGGTTCTGTTACCCAGAATCCTTTGCAAACCTCAAAATTTGGCTAAAAAAACAAATTTTCCTTACATTTTGGTGACAGAAAGTTCTGGAGTCAGAGAGGAGCCACAAATTTCCCTGAACTCAGCGTTCCCCCAAGTCTCTCGATAAAAATGATACCTCACTTGTGTGCGTAGGCCTGGCGCCCGCGACAGGAAACGCCCCAAAACGCAACGTGGACACATCACATTTTTTCAAAGAAAACAGAGGTGTTTTTTGCAAAGTGCCTACCTGTAGATTTTGGCCTCTAGCTCAGCCGGCACCTAGGGAAACCTACCAAACCTGTGCATTTTTTTAAACTAGAGACCTAGGGGAATCCAAGATGGGGTGACTTGTGTGGCTCTGACCAGGTTCTATTACCCAAAATCCTTTGCAAACCCCAAAATTTGTCTAAAAAAACAAATTTTCCTCACATTTTGGTGACAGAAAGTTCTGGAATCAGAAAGGAGCCACAAATTTCCTTCCACCCAGCGTTCCCCCAAGTCTCCGGATAAAAATGATACCTCACTTGTGTGGGTAGGCCTAGCGCCCGCGACAGGAAACCCCCCAAAATGCAACGTGGACACATCACATTTTTTGAAAGAAAACAGAGGTGTTTTTTGCAAAGTGCCTACCTGTAGATTTTGGCCTCTAGCTCAGCCGGCACCTAGGGAAACCTACCAAACATGTGCATTTTTTAAAACTAGAGACCTAGGGGAATCCAAGATGGGGTGATTTGTGGAGCTCTGACCAGGTTCTGTTACCCAGAATCCTTTGCAAACCTCAAAATTTGGCCCAAAAAAACACATTTTCATCACATTTTGGTGACAGAAAGTTCTGGAACCAGAGAGGAGCCAAAAATTTCCTTCCACTCAGCGTTCCCCCAAGTCTCCCGATAAAAATGATACCTCACTTGTGTGGGTAGCCCTAGCGCCCGCGACAGGAAATACCCCAAAACGCAACGTGGACACATCACATTTTTTTAAAGAAAACAGAGGTGTTTTTTGCAAAGTGCCTACCTGTAGATTTTGGCCTCTAGCTCACCCGGCACCTAGGGAAACCTACCAAACCTGTGCATTTTTTAAAACTAGAGACCTAGGGGAATCCAAGATGGGGTGATTTGTGGAGCTCTGACCAGGTTCTGTTACCCAGAATCCTTTGCAAACTTCAAAATTTTGCTAAAAAAACACATTTTCCTCACATTTTGGTGACAGGAAGTTCTGGAATCAGAGAGGAGCCACAAACTTCCTTCCACCCAGCGTTCCCCCAAGTCTCCCGATACAAATGATACCTCACTTGTGTGGGTAGGCCTAGCGCCCGTGACAGGAAACCCCCCAAAATGCAACGTGGATACATCACATTTTTTTAAAGAAAACAGAGGTGTTTTTTGCAAAGTGCCTACCTGTAGATTTTGGCCTCTAGCGCAGCCGGCACCTAGGGAAACCTACCAAACCTGTGCATTTTTGAAAACTAGAGACCTAGGGGAATCCAAGATGGAGTGACTTGTGGGGCTCTGACCAGGTTCTGTTACCCAGAATCCTTTGCAAACCTCAAAATTTGGCTAAAAAAACAAATTTTCCTTACATTTTGGTGACAGAAAGTTCTGGAATCAGAGAGGAGCCACAAATTTCCCTGAACTCAGCGTTCCCCCAAGTCTCTCAATAAAAATGATACCTCACTTGTGTGCGTACGCCTGGCGCCCGCGACAGGAAATGCCCCAAAACGCAACGTGGACACATCACATTTTTTCAAAGAAAACAGAGGTGTTTTTTGCAAAGTGCCCACCTGTAGATTTTGGCCTCTAACTCAGCCGGCACCTAGGGAAACCTATCAAACCTGTGCATTTTTGAAAACTAGAGACCTAGGGGAATCCAAGATGGGGTGACTTGTGGGGCTCTGACCAGGTTCTGTTACCCAGAATCCTTTGCAAACCTCAAAATTTGGCTAAAAAAACAAATTTTCCTTACATTTTGGTGACAGAAAGTTCTGGAGTCAGAGAGGAGCCACAAATTTCCCTGAACTCAGCGTTCCCCCAAGTCTCTCGATAAAAATGATACCTCACTTGTGTGCGTAGGCCTGGCGCCCGCGACAGGAAACGCCCCAAAACGCAACGTGGACACATCACATTTTTTCAAAGAAAACAGAGGTGTTTTTTGCAAAGTGCCTACCTGTAGATTTTGGCCTCTAGCTCAGCCGGCACCTAGGGAAACCTACCAAACCTGTGCATTTTTTTAAACTAGAGACCTAGGGGAATCCAAGATGGGGTGACTTGTGTGGCTCTGACCAGGTTCTATTACCCAAAATCCTTTGCAAACCCCAAAATTTGTCTAAAAAAACAAATTTTCCTCACATTTTGGTGACAGAAAGTTCTGGAATCAGAAAGGAGCCACAAATTTCCTTCCACCCAGCGTTCCCCCAAGTCTCCGGATAAAAATGATACCTCACTTGTGTGGGTAGGCCTAGCGCCCGCGACAGGAAACCCCCCAAAATGCAACGTGGACACATCACATTTTTTGAAAGAAAACAGAGGTGTTTTTTGCAAAGTGCCTACCTGTAGATTTTGGCCTCTAGCTCAGCCGGCACCTAGGGAAACCTACCAAACATGTGCATTTTTTAAAACTAGAGACCTAGGGGAATCCAAGATGGGGTGATTTGTGGAGCTCTGACCAGGTTCTGTTACCCAGAATCCTTTGCAAACCTCAAAATTTGGCCCAAAAAAACACATTTTCATCACATTTTGGTGACAGAAAGTTCTGGAACCAGAGAGGAGCCAAAAATTTCCTTCCACTCAGCGTTCCCCCAAGTCTCCCGATAAAAATGATACCTCACTTGTGTGGGTAGCCCTAGCGCCCGCGACAGGAAATACCCCAAAACGCAACGTGGACACATCACATTTTTTTAAAGAAAACAGAGGTGTTTTTTGCAAAGTGCCTACCTGTAGATTTTGGCCTCTAGCTCACCCGGCACCTAGGGAAACCTACCAAACCTGTGCATTTTTTAAAACTAGAGACCTAGGGGAATCCAAGATGGGGTGATTTGTGGAGCTCTGACCAGGTTCTGTTACCCAGAATCCTTTGCAAACTTCAAAATTTTGCTAAAAAAACACATTTTCCTCACATTTTGGTGACAGGAAGTTCTGGAATCAGAGAGGAGCCACAAATTTCCTTCCACCCAGCGTTCCCCCAAGTCTCCCGATACAAATGATACCTCACTTGTGTGGGTAGGCCTAGCGCCCGTGACAGGAAACCCCCCAAAATGCAATGTGGACACATCACATTTTTTGAAAGAAAACAGAGGTGTTTTTTGCAAAGTGCCTACCTGTAGATTTTGGCCTCTAGCTCAGCCGGCACCTAGGGAACCCTACCAAACATGTGCATTTTTTTAAACTAGAGACCAAGGGGAATCCAAGATGGGGTAACTTGGGGGGCTCTGACCAGGTTCTGTTACCCAGAATCCTTTGCAAACCTCAAAATTTGGCAAAAAAAAACACATTTTCCTCACATTTTGGTGACAGAAAGTTCTGGAATCAGAGAGGAGCCACAAATTTCCTTCCACCCAGCGTTCCTCCAAGTCTCCCGATACAAATGATACCTCACTTGTGTGGGTAGGCCTAGCGCCCGCTACAGGAAATGCCCCAAAACGCAACGTGGACACATCACATTTTTTTTTAAAGAAAACAGAGGTGTTTTTTGTAAAGTGCCTACCTGTAGATTTTGGCCTCTAGATCAGCTGGCACCTAGGGAAACCTACCAAACCTGTGCATTTTTGAAAACTAGAGACCTAGGGGAATCCAAGATGGGGTGACTTGTGGGGCTCTGACCTGGTTATGTTATCCAGAATCCTTTGCAAACCTCAAAATTTGGCTAAACAAACACATTTTCCTCACATTTTGGTGACATAAAGGGCCGTATTTATACTTTTTGACGCAAAACTGCGCTAACGCAGTTTTGCGTCAAAAAAATTAGCGCCGGCTAACGCCATTCTGAAGCGCCATGCGGGCGCTGTATTTATTGAATGGCGTTAGCCGGCGCAAGCAGACCGGCGCTGCCTGGTGTGCGCGAGAAAAACCACGTACACCAGGCAGCGCCGGCGTAGGGGGAAAATGGCGCATGGGCGTCTTAAAATGGGGCAAGTCAGGTTGCGTCGAAAAAATCATCGTAACCCGACTTGCGCCATTTATTTTCGACGCCCATCCCCCATCAACATGACTCCTATCATTGTAAAGATAGGAGTCATGCCCCCTTGCCCAATGGCCATGCCCAGGGGACTTCTGTCCCCTGGGCATGGTCATTGGGCATAGTGGCATGTAGGGGGGCACAAATCAGGCCCCCCTATGCCACAAAAAAAAAAAAAAAAAATACTTACCTGAACTTACCTTAATGTCCATGGGATGGGTCCCTCCGTCCTTGGGTGTCCTCCTGGGGTGGGCAAGGGTGGCAGGGGGGGTCCCTGGGGGCAGGGGAGGGCACTTTGGGCTCATTTTGAGCCCACTTGTCCCTTAACGCCATCCCTGACCCAGGCGTTAAAAAGCGGCGCAAATGCGCCGTTTTTGGCCACGCCCACTCCCGGGCGTCATTTTTGCCCGGGAGTATAAATACCACGTAAAGGCCTGGGAGTCATTTTTTAAGACGGGAACGCCTCCCTTGCATATCATTAACGCAAGGAAGGGGTTCACGCTAAAAAATGACGCACATTCCGGGAACTTTGGCGCTAGACGCGTCTAACGCCAAAGTATAAATATGGCGTTAGTTTTGCGCCGAATTTGCGTCGAAAAAAACGACGCTAATTCGGCGCAAAAGTTCTGGAATCAGAGAGGAGCCACAAATTTCCTTCCACCAAGCTTTCCCCCAAGTCTCCCGATAAAAAAGATACCTCACTTGTGTGGGTAGGCCTAGCGCCCGCGACAGGAAACCCCCCAAAATGCAACGTGGACACATCACATTTTTTTAAAAGAAAACAGAGGTGTTTTTTGTAAAGTGCCTACCTGTAGATTTTGGCCTCTAGCTCAGCCGGCACCTAGGGAAACATACCAAACATGTGCATTTTTTTAAACTAGAGACCTACGGGAATCGAAGATGGGGTGACTTGGGGGGCTCTGACCAGGTTCTGTTACCCAGAATCCTTTGCAAACCTCACAATTTGGCTAACAAAAAACACATTTTCCTCACATTTTGGTGACAGGAAGTTCTGGAATCAGAAAGGAGCCACAAATTTCCTTCCACCCAGTGTTCCCCCAAGTCTCCCGATAAAAATGATACCTCACTTGTGTTGGTAGGCCTAGCGCCCGCGACAGGAATCCCTCCAAAATGCAACGTGGATACATCACATTTTTTGAAAGAAAACAGAGGTGTTTTTTGCAAAGTGCCTACCTGTAGATTTTGGCCTCTAGCTCAGCCAGCACCTAGGGAAACCTACCAAACATGTGCATTTTTTAAAATTAGAGACCTAGGGGAATCCAAAATGGGGTGACATGGGGGACTCTGACCAGGTTCTGTTACCCAGAATCCTTTGCAAACCTCAAAATTTGGCTAAAAAAACACATTTTCCTCATATTTTGCTGACAGGAAGTTCTGGAATCAGAGAGGAGCCACAAATTTCCCTCCACCCATCGTTCCCCCAAGTCTCCCGATACAAATGATACCTCACTTGTGTGGGTAGGCCTAGCGCCCGCGACAGGAAACCCCCCAAAATGCAATGTGGACACATCACATTTTTTGAAAGAAAACAGAGGTGTTTTTTGCAAAGTACCTACCTGTAGATTTTGGCCTCTAGCTCAGCCGGCACCTAGGGAAACCTACCAAACATGTGCATTTTTTAAAACTAGAGACCAAGGGGAATCCAAGATGGAGTAACTTGGGGGGCTCTGACCAGGTTCTGTTACCCAGAATCCTTTGCAAACCTCAAAATTTGGCTAAAAAAACACATTTTTCTCACATTTTGGTGACAGGAAGTTCTGGAATCAGAGAGGAGCCACAAATTTCCTTCCACCCATCGTTCCCCCAAGTCTCCCGATACAAATGATACCTCACTTGTGTGGGTAGGCCTAGCGCCCGCGACAGGAAACCTCCCAAAATGCAATGTGGACACATCACATTTTTTGAAAGAAAACAGAGGTGTTTTTTGCAAAGTGCCTACCTGTAGATTTTGGCCTCTAGCTCAGCCGGCATCTAGGGAAACCTACCAAACATGTGCCTTTTTTAAAACTAGAGACCAGGGGAATCCAAGATGGGGTAACTTGAGGGGCTCTGACCAGGTTCTGTTACCCAGAATCCTTTGCAAACCTCAAAATTTGGCAAAAAAAACACATTTTCCTCACATTTTGGTGACAGAAAGTTCTGGAATCAGAGAGGAGCCACAAATTTCCTTCCACCCAGCGTTCTCCCAAGTCTCCCGATACAAATGATACCTCACTTGTGTGGGTATGCCTAGTGCCCGCGACAGGAAATGCCCCAAAACGCAACGTGGACACATCACATTTTTTTTTAAAGAAAACAGAGGTGTTTTTTGTAAAGTGCCTACCTGTAGATTTTGGCCTCTAGCTCAGCCGGCACCTAGGGGAACCTACCAAACCTGTGCATTTTTAAAAACTAGAGACCTAGGGGAATCCAAGATGGGGTGACTTTTGGGGCTCTGACCAGGTTCTGTTATCCAGAATCCTTTGCAAACCTCAAAATTTGGCTAAATTTTTTTATTTTCCTCACATTTTGGTGACAGGAAGTTCTGGAATCAGAGAGGAGCCACAAATTTCCTTCCACCAAGCTTTCCCCCAAGTCTCCCGATAAAAATGATACCTCACTTGTGTGGGTAGGCCTAGCGCCCGCGACAGGAAACCTCCCAAAATGCAATGTGGACACATCACATTTTTTGAAAGAAAACAGAGGTGTTTTTTGTAAAGTGCCTACCTGTAGATTTTGGCCTCTAGCTCAGCCGGCACCTAGGGAAACCTACCAAACATGTGCATTTTTTTAAACTAGAGACCTAGGGGAATCCAAGATGGGGTGACTTGGGGGGCTCTGACCAGGTTCTGTTACCCAGAATCCTTTGCAAACCTCAAAATGTGGCTAAAAAAACACATTTTGGTGACAGGAAGTTCTGGAATCAGAAAGGAGCCACAAATTTCCTTCCACCCAGCGTTCCCCCAAGTCTCCGGATAAAAATGATACCTCACTTGTGTGGGTAGGCCTAGCGCCCGCGACAGGAAACACCCCAAAATGCAACGTGGACACATCACATTTTTGGAAAGAAAACAGAGGTGTTTTTTGCAAAGTGCCTACCTGTAGATTTTGGCCTCTAGCTCAGCCGGCACCTAGGGAAACCTACCAAACATGTGCATTTTTGAAAACTAGAGACCTAGGGGAATCCAAGATGGGGTGACTTGTGGGGCTCTGACCAGGTTCTGTTACCCAGAATCCTTTGCAAACTTCAAAATTTGGCTAAAAAAACACATTTTCCTCACATTTTGGTGTCAGGAAGTTCTGGAATCAGAAAGGAGCCACAAATTTCCTTCCACCCAGCGTTCCCCCAAGTCTCCCGATAACAATGATACCTCACTTGTGTGGGTAGGCCTAGCGCCTGCGACAGGAAACCCCCCAAAATGCAACGTGGATACATCACATTTTTTTAAAGAAAACAGAGGTGTTTTTTGCATATTGCCTACCTGTAGATTTTGGCCTCTAGCGCAGCCGGCACCTAGGGAAACCTACCAAACCTGTGCATTTTTGAAAACTAGAGACCTAGGGGAATCCAAGATGGGGTGACTTGTGGGGCTCTGACCAGGTTCTGTTACCCAGAATCCTTTGCAAACCTCAAAATTTGGCTAAAAAAACAAATTTTCCTTACATTTTGGTGACAGAAAGTTCTGGAATCAGAGAGGAGCCACAAATTTCCCTGAACTCAGCGTTCCCCCAAGTCTCTCAATAAAAATGATACCTCACTTGTGTGCGTACGCCTGGCGCCCGCGACAGGAAATGCCCCAAAACGCAACGTGGACACATCACATTTTTTCAAAGAAAACAGAGGTGTTTTTTGCAAAGTGCCTACCTGTAGATTTTGGCCTCTAGCTCAGCCGGCACCTAGGGAAACCTACCAAACCTGTGCATTTTTTAAAACTAGAGACCTAGGGGAATCCAAGATGGGGTGACTTGTGGGGCTCTGACCAGGTTCTGTTACCCAGAATCCTTTGCAAACCTCAAAATTTGGCTAAAAAAACATATTTTCCTTACATTTTGGTGACAGAAAGTTCTGGAATCAGAGAGGAGCCACAAATTTCCCTGAACACAGCGTTCCCCCAAGTCTCTCGATAAAAATGATACCTCACTTGTGTGCGTAGGCCTGGCGCCCGCGACAGGAAACGCCCCAAAACGCAACGTGGACACATCACATTTTTTCAAAGAAAACAGAGGTGTTTTTTGCAAAGTGCCTACCTGTAGATTTTGGCCTCTAGCTCAGCTGGCACCTAGGGAAACCTACCAAACCTGTGCATTTTTTTAAACTAGAGACCTAGGGGAATCCAAGATGGGGTGACTTGTGTGGCTCTGACCAGGTTCTGTTACCCAAAATCCTTTGCAAACCCCAAAATTTGTCTAAAAAAACAAATTTTCCTCACATTTTGGTGACAGAAAGTTCTGGAATCAGAAAGGAGCCACAAATTTCCTTCCACCCAGCGTTCCCCCAAGTCTCCGGATAAAAATGATACCTCACTTGTGTGGGTAGGCCTAGCGCCCGCGACAGGAAACCCCCCAAAATGCAACGTGGACACATCAAATTTTTTTCAAGAAAACAGAGGTGTTTTTTGCAAAGTGCCTACCTGTAGATTTTGGCCTCTAGCTCAGCCGGCACCTAGGGAAACCTACCAAACATGTGCATTTTTTAAAACTAGAGACCTAGGGGAATCCAAGATAGGGGGGTGACTTGGGGGCTCTGACCAGGTTCTGTTACCCAGAATTCTTTGCAAACCTCAAAATTTAGCTTAAAAAACAAATTTTCCTCACATTTTGGTGACAGGAAGTTCTGGAATCAGAGAGGAGCCACAAATTTCCTTCCACCCAGTGTTCCCCCAAGTCTCCCGATACAAATGATACCTCACTTGTGTGGGTAGGCCTAGCGCCCGCGACAGGAAACCCCCCAAAATGCAATGTGGACACATCACATTTTTTTAAAGAAAACAGAGGTGTTTTTTGCCAAGTGCCTACCTGTAGATTTTGGCCTCTAGCTCAGCCGGCAACCAGGGAAACGTACCAAACATGTGCATTTTTTTAAAACTAGAGACCTAGGGGAATCCAAGATGGGGTAACTTGGGGGGCTCTGACCAGGTTCTGTTACCCAGAATCCTTTGCAAACCTCAAAATTTGGCTAAAAAAACACATTTTCCTCAGATTTTGGTGACAGGAAGTTCTGGAATCAGAGAGGAGCCACAAATTTCCTTCCACCCATTGTTCCCCCAAGTCTCCCGATACAAATGATACCTCACTTGTGTGGGTAGGCCTAGCGCCCGCGACAGGAAACCCCCCAAAACGCAACGTGGACACATCACATTTTTTTTTAAAGAAAACAGAGGTGTTTTTTGTAAAGTGCCTACCTGTAGATTTTGGCCTCTAGCTCAGCCGGCACCTAGGGAAACCTACCAAACCTGTGCATTTTTGAAAACTAGAGACCTAGGGGAATCCAAGATGGGGTGACTTGTGGGGCTCTGACCAGGTTCTGTTACCCAGAATCCTTTGCAAACCTCAACATTTGGCTAAAAAAACAAATTTTCCTTACATTTTGGTAACAGAAAGTTCTGGAATCAGAGAGGAGCCACAAATTTCCTTCCACTCAGCGTTCCCCCAAGTCTCTCGATAAAAATGATACCTCACTTGTGTGGGTAGGCCTGGCGCCCGCGACAGGAAACGCCCCAAAACGCAACGCTGACACATCAAATTTTTTGAAAGAAAACAGAGGTGTTTTTTGCAAAGTGCATACCTGTAGATTTTGGCCTCTAGCTCACCCGGCACCTAGGGAAACCTACCAAACCTGTGCATTTTTGAAAACTAGAGACCTAGGGGAATCCAAGATGGGGTGATTTGTGGAGCTCCGACCAGGTTCTGTTACCCAGAATCCTTTGCAAACCTCAAAATTTGGCCAAAAAAAACACATTTTCATCACATTTTGGTGACAGAAAGTTCTGGAACCAGAGAGGAGCCAAAAATGTCCTTCCACTCAGCGTTCCCCCAAGTCTCCCGATAAAAATGATACCTCACTTGTGTGGGTAGCCCTAGCGCCCGCGACAGGAAATACCCCAAAACACAACGTGGACACATCACATTTTTTTAAAGAAAACAGAGGTGTTTTTTGCAAAGTGCCTACCTGTAGATTTTGGCCTCTAGCTCACCCGGCACCTAGGGAAACCTACCAAACCTGTGCATTTTTTAAAACTAGAGACCTAGGGGAATCCAAGATGGGGTGATTTGTGGAGCTCTGACCAGGTTCTGTTACCCAGAATCCTTTGCAAACTTCAAAATGTTGCTAAAAAAACACATTTTCCTCACATTTTGGTGACAGGAAGTTCTGGAATCAGAGAGGAGCCACAAATTTCCTTCCACCCAGCGTTCCCCCAAGTCTCCCGATACAAATGATACCTCACTTGTGTGGGTAGGCCTAGCGCCCGCGACAGGAAACCCCCCAAAATGCAATGTGGACACATCACATTTTTTGAAAGAAAACAGAGGTGTTTTTTGCAAAGTGCCTACCTGTAGATTTTGGCCTCTAGCTCAGCCGGCACCTAGGGAAACCTACCAAACATGTGCATTTTTTAAAACTAGAGACCAAGGGGAATCCAAGATGGGGTAACTTGGGGGGCTCTGACCAGGTTCTGTTACCCAGAATCCTTTGCAAACCTCAACATTTGGCTAAAAAAACAAATTTTCCTTACATTTTGGTGACAGAAAGTTCTGGAATCAGAGAGGAGCCACAAATTTCCTTCCACTCAGCGTTCCCCCAAGTCTCTCGATAAAAATGATACCTCACTTGTGTGGGTAGGCCTGGCGCCCGCGACAGGAAACGCCCCAAAACGCAACGTGGACACATCAAATTTTTTGAAAGAAAACAGAGGTGTTTTTTGCAAAGTGCCTACCTGTAGATTTTGGCCTCTAGCTCACCCGGCACCTAGGGAAACCTACCAAACCTGTGCATTTTTGAAAACTAGAGACCTAGGGGAATCCAAGATGGGGTGATTTGTGGAGCTCTGACCAGGTTCTGTTACCCAGAATCCTTTGCAAACCTCAAAATTTGGCCAAAAAAAACACATTTTCATCACATTTTGGTGACAGAAAGTTCTGGAACCAGAGAGGAGCCAAAAATGTCCTTCCACTCAGCGTTCCCCCAAGTCTCCCGATAAAAATGATACCTCACTTGTGTGGGTAGCCCTAGCGCCCGCGACAGGAAATACCCCAAAACACAACGTGGACACATCACATTTTTTTAAAGAAAACAGAGGTGTTTTTTGCAAAGTGCCTACCTGTAGATTTTGGCCTCTAGCTCAGCCGGCACCTAGGGAAACCTACCAAACATGTGCATTTTTTAAAACTAGAGACCTAGGGGAATCCAAGATAGGGGGGTGACTTGGGGGCTCTGACCAGGTTCTGTTACCCAGAATTCTTTGCAAACCTCAAAATTTAGCTTAAAAAACAAATTTTCCTCACATTTTGGTGACAGGAAGTTCTGGAATCAGAGAGGAGCCACAAATTTCCTTCCACCCAGTGTTCCCCCAAGTCTCCCGATACAAATGATACCTCACTTGTGTGGGTAGGCCTAGCGCCCGCGACAGGAAACCCCCCAAAATGCAATGTGGACACATCACATTTTTTTAAAGAAAACAGAGGTGTTTTTTGCCAAGTGCCTACCTGTAGATTTTGGCCTCTAGCTCAGCCGGCAACCAGGGAAACGTACCAAACATGTGCATTTTTTTAAAACTAGAGACCTAGGGGAATCCAAGATGGGGTAACTTGGGGGGCTCTGACCAGGTTCTGTTACCCAGAATCCTTTGCAAACCTCAAAATTTGGCCAAAAAAAAACACATTTTCCTCACATTTTGGTGACAGAAAGTTCTGGAATCAGAGAGGAGCCACAAATTTCCTTCCACCCATCGTTCCCCCAAGTCTCCCGATACAAATGATACCTCACTTGTGTGGGTAGGCCTAGCGCCCGTGACAGGAAATGCCCCAAAACGCAACGTGGACACATCACATTTTTTTTGAAAGAAAACAGAGGTGTTTTTTGTAAAGTGCCTACCTGTAGATTTTGGCCTCTAGCTCAGCCGGCACATAGGGAAACCTACCAAACCTGTGCATTTTTGAAAACTAGAGACCTAGGGGAATCCAAGATGGGGTGACTTGTGGGGCTCTGACCAGGTTCTGTTATCCAGAATCCTTTGCAAACCTCAAAATTTGGCTAAAAAAACACATTTTCCTCACATTTTGGTGACAGGAAGTTCTGGAATCAGAGAGGAGCCACAAATTTCCTTTCACCAAACGTTCCCCCAAGTCTACCGATAAAAATGATACCTCACTTGTGTGGGTAGGCCTAGCGCCCGCGACAGGAAACCCCCTAAAATGCAACGTGGACACATCACATTTTTTGAAAGAAAACAGAGGTGTTTTTTGCAAAGTGCCTACCTGTAGATTTTGGCCTCTAGCTCAGCCGGCACCTAGGGAAACCTACCAAACATGTGCATTTTTTTAAACTAGAGACCTAGGGGAATCCAAGATGGGGTGACTTGGGGGGCTCTGACCAGGTTCTGTTACCCAGAATCCTTTGCAAACCTCACAATTTGGCTAAAAAAACACATTTTCCTCACATTTTGGTGACAGGAAGTTCTGGAATCAGAAAGGAGCCACAAATTTCCTTCCACCCAGCGTTCCCCCAAGTCTCCCGATAAAAATGATACCTCACTTGTGTTGGTAGGCCTAGCGCCCGCGACAGGAATCCCCCCAAAATGCAACGTGGACACATCACATTTTTTTAAAGAAAACAGAGGTGTTTTTTGCAAAGTGCCTACCTGTAGATTTTGGCCTCTAGCTCAGCCAGCACCTAGGGAAACCTACCAAACATGTGCATTTTTTAAAACTAGTGACCTAGGGGAATCCAAGATGGGGTGACATGGGGGGCTCTGACCAGGTTCTGTTACCCAGAATCCTTTGCAAACCTCAAAATTTGGCTAAAAAAACACATTTTCCTCACATTTTGGTGACAGGAAGTTCTGGAATCAGAGAGGAGCCACAAATTTCCTTCCACCCAGCGTTCCCCAAAGTCTCCCGATACAAATGATACCTCACTTGTGTGGGTAGGCCTAACGGCCGCGACAGGAAATGCCCCAAAACGCAACGTGGACACATCACATTTTTTTTTAAAGAAAACAGAGGTGTTTTTTGTAAAGTGCCTACCTGTAGATTTTGGCCTCTAGCTCAGCCGGCACCTAGGGAAACCTACCAAACCTGTGCATTTTTTAAAACTAGAGACCTAGGGGAATCCAAGATGGGGTGACTTGTGGGTCTCTGACCAGGTTCTGTTATCCAGAATCCTTTGCAAACCTCAAAATTTGGCTAAAAAAAAACATTTTCCTCAGATTTTGGTGACAGGAAGTTCTGGAATCAGAGAGGAGCCACAAATTTCCTTCCACCAAGCTTTCCCCCAAGTCTCCCGATAAAAATGATACCTCACTTGTGTGGGTAGGCCTAGCGCCCGCGACAGGAAACCCCCCAAAATGCAACGTGGACACATCACATTTTTGGAAAGAAAACAGAGGTGTTTTTTGCAAAGTGCCTACCTGTAGATTTTGGCCTCTAGCTCAGCCGGCACCTAGGGAAACCTACCAAACATGTGCATTTTTTAAAACTAGAGACCTAGGGGAATCCAAGATGGGGTGACTTGGGGGGCTCTGACCTGGTTCTGTTACCCAGAATCCTTTGCAAACCTCAAAATGTTGCTAAAAAAACACATTTTCCTCACATTTTGGTGACAGGAAGTTCTGGAATCAGAGAGGAGCCACAAATTTCCTTCCACCCAGTGTTCCCCCAAGTCTCCCGATACAAATGATACCTCACTTGTGTGGGTAGGCCTAGCGCCCGCGACAGGAAACCCCCCAAAATGCAATGTGGACACATCACATTTTTTTAAAGAAAACAGAGGTGTTTTTTGCAAAGTGCCTACCTGTAGATTTTGGCCTCTAGCTCAGCCGGCACCTAGGGAAACCTACCAAACATGTGCATTTTTTAAAACTAGAGACCTAGGGGAATCCAAGATGGGGTAACTTGGGGGGCTCTGACCAGGTTCTGTTACCCAGAATCCTTTGCAAACCTCAAAATTTGGCAAAAAAACCCACATTTTCCTCACATTTTGGTGACAGAAAGTTCTGGAATCAGAGAGGACCCACAAATTTCCTTCCACCCAGCGTTCCCCCAAGTCTCCCGATACAAATGATACCTCACTTGTGTGGGTAGGCCTAGCGCCCGCGACAGGAAACCACCCAAAATGCAATGTGAACACATCACATTTTTTGAAAGAAAAGAGAGGTGTTTTTTGCAAAGTGCCTACCTGTAGATTTTGGCCTCTAGCTCAGCCGGCACCTAGGGAAACCTACCAAACATGTGCATTTTTTAAAACTAGAGACCTAGGGGAATCCAAGATGGGGTAACTTGGGGGCTCTGACCAGGTTCTGTTACCCAGAATCCTTTGCAAACCTCAAAATTTGGCAAAAAAAACACATTTTCCTCACATTTTGGTGACAGAAAGTTCTGGAATCAGAGAGGAGCCACAAATTTCCTTCCACCCAGCGTTCCCCCAAGTCTCCCGATACAAATGATACCTCACTTGTGTGGGTAGGCCTAGCGCCCGCGACAGGAAATGCCCCAAAACGCAACGTGGACACATCACATTTTTTTTAAAGAAAACAGAGGTGTTTTTTGTAAAGTGCCTACCTGTAGATTTTGGCCTCTAGCTCAGCCGGCACATAGGGAAACCTACCAAACCTGTGCATTTTTGAAAACTAGAGACCTAGGGGAATCCAAGATGGGGTGACTTGTGGGGCTCTGACCAGGTTCTGTTATCCAGAATCCTTTGCAAACCTCAAAATTTGGCTAAAAAAACACATTTTCCTCACATTTTGGTGACAGGAAGTTCTGGAATCAGAGAGGAGCCACAAATATCCTTCCACCAAACGTTCCCCCAAGTCTACCGATAAAAATTACACCTCACTTGTGTGGGTAGGCTTAGCGCCCACGACAGAAAATGCCCCAAAACGCAACGTGGACACATCACATTTTTTTTAAAGAAAACAGAGGTGTTTTTTGTAAAGTGCCTACCTGTAGATTTTGGCCTCTAGCTCAGCCGGCACCTAGGGAAACCTACCAAACATGTGCATTTTTTTAAACTAGAGACCTACGGGAATCCACGATGGGGTGACTTGGGGGGCTCTGACCAGGTTCTGTTACCCAGAATCCTTTGCAAACCTCACAATTTGGCTAAAAAAACACATTTTCCTCAGATTTTGGTGACAGGAAGTTCTGGAATCAGAAAGGAGCCACAAATTTCCTTCCACCCAGCGTTCCCCCAAGTCTCCCGATAAAAATGATACCTCACTTGTGTTGGTAGGCCTAGCGCCCGCGACAGGAATCCCCCCAAAATGCAACGTGGATACATCACATTTTTTGAAAGAAAACAGAGGTGTTTTTTGCAAAGTGCCTACCTGTAGATTTTGGGGTCTAGCTCAGCCAGCACCTAGGGAAACCTACCAAACATGTGCATTTTTTAAAACTAGAGACCTAGGGGAATCCAAGATGGGGTGACATGGGGGGCTCTGACCAGGTTCTGTTACCCAGAATCCTTTGCAAACCTCAAAATTTGGCTAAAAAAACACATTTTCCTCAGATTTTGGTGACAGGAAGTTCTGGAATCAGAGAGGAGCCACAAATTTCCTTCCACCCATTGTTCCCCCAAGTCTCCCGATACAAATGATACCTCACTTGTGTGGGTAGGCCTAGCGCCCGCGACAGGAAACCCCCCAAAACGCAACGTGGACACATCACATTTTTTTTTAAAGAAAACAGAGGTGTTTTTTGTAAAGTGCCTACCTGTAGATTTTGGCCTCTAGCTCAGCCGGCACCTAGGGAAACCTACCAAACCTGTGCATTTTTGAAAACTAGAGACCTAGGGGAATCCAAGATGGGGTGACTTGTGGGGCTCTGACCAGGTTATGTTACCCAGAATCCTTTGCAAACCTCAACATTTGGCTAAAAAAACAAATTTTCCTTACATTTTGGTAACAGAAAGTTCTGGAATCAGAGAGGAGCCACAAATTTCCTTCCACTCAGCGTTCCCCCAAGTCTCTCGATAAAAATGATACCTCACTTGTGTGGGTAGGCCTGGCGCCCGCGACAGGAAACGCCCCAAAACGCAACGCTGACACATCAAATTTTTTGAAAGAAAACAGAGGTGTTTTTTGCAAAGTGCCTACCTGTAGATTTTGGCCTCTAGCTCACCCGGCACCTAGGGAAACCTACCAAACCTGTGCATTTTTGAAAACTAGAGACCTAGGGGAATCCAAGATGGGGTGATTTGTGGAGCTCCGACCAGGTTCTGTTACCCAGAATCCTTTGCAAACCTCAAAATTTGGCCAAAAAAAACACATTTTCATCACATTTTGGTGACAGAAAGTTCTGGAACCAGAGAGGAGCCACAAATTTCCTTCCACCCAGCGTTCCCCCAAGTCTCCCGATACAAATGATACCTCACTTGTGTGGGTAGGCCTAGCGCCCGCGACAGGAAACCCCCCAAAATGCAATGTGGACACATCACATTTTTTGAAAGAAAACAGAGGTGTTTTTTGCAAAGTGCCTACCTGTAGATTTTGGCCTCTAGCTCAGCCGGCACCTAGGGAAACCTACCAAACATGTGCATTTTTTAAAACTAGAGACCAAGGGGAATCCAAGATGGGGTAACTTGGGGGGCTCTGACCAGGTTCTGTTACCCAGAATCCTTTGCAAACCTCAACATTTGGCTAAAAAAACAAATTTTCCTTACATTTTGGTGACAGAAAGTTCTGGAATCAGAGAGGAGCCACAAATTTCCTTCCACTCAGCGTTCCCCCAAGTCTCTCGATAAAAATGATACCTCACTTGTGTGGGTAGGCCTGGCGCCCGCGACAGGAAACGCCCCAAAACGCAACGTGGACACATCAAATTTTTTGAAAGAAAACAGAGGTGTTTTTTGCAAAGTGCCTACCTGTAGATTTTGGCCTCTAGCTCACCCGGCACCTAGGGAAACCTACCAAACCTGTGCATTTTTGAAAACTAGAGACCTAGGGGAATCCAAGATGGGGTGATTTGTGGAGCTCTGACCAGGTTCTGTTACCCAGAATCCTTTG
This sequence comes from Pleurodeles waltl, assembly GCF_031143425.1. NCBI lineage: Eukaryota > Metazoa > Chordata > Amphibia > Caudata > Salamandridae > Pleurodeles > Pleurodeles waltl. Next base: position 579,270,408 of record NC_090451.1, read on the forward strand.
CAAACCTCAAAATTTGGCCAAAAAAAACACATTTTCATCACATTTTGGTGACAGAAAGTTCTGGAACCAGAGAGGAGCCAAAAATGTCCTTCCACTCAGCGTTCCCCCAAGTCTCCCGATAAAAATGATACCTCACTTGTGTGGGTAGCCCTAGCGCCCGCGACAGGAAATACCCCAAAACACAACGTGGACACATCACATTTTTTTAAAGAAAACAGAGGTGTTTTTTGCAAAGTGCCTACCTGTAGATTTTGGCCTCTAGCTCAGCCGTCACCTAGGGAAACCTACCAAACATGTGCATTTTTTAAAACTAGAGACCTAGGGGAATCCAAGATGGGGTGACTTGGGGGGCTCTGACCAGGTTCTGTTACCCAGAATCCTTTGCAAACCTCAAAAGTTTGCTAAAAAAACACATTTTCCTCACATTTTGGTGACAGGAAGTTCTGGAATCAGAGAGGAGCCACAAATTTCCTTCCACCCAGCGTTCCCCCAAGTCTCCCGATACAAATGATACCTCACTTGTGTGGGTAGGCCTAGCGCCCGTGACAGGAAACCCCCCAAAATGCAATGTGGACACATCACATTTTTTTAAAGAAAACAGAGGTGTTTTTTGCAAAGTGCCTACCTGTAGATTTTGGCCTCTAGCTCAGCCGGCACCTAGGGAAACCTACCAAACATGTGAATTTTTTAAAACTAGAGACCAAGGGGAATCCAAGATGGGGTAACTTGGGGGGCTCTGACCAGGTTCTGTTACCCAGAATCCTTTGCAAACCTCAAAATTTGGCAAAAAAAACACATTTTCCTCACATTTTGGTGACAGAAAGTTCTGGAATCAGAGAGGAGCCACAAATTTCCTTCCACCCAGCGTTCCCCCAAGTCTCCCGATACAAATTATACCTCACTTGTGTGGGTAGGCCTAGCGCCCGCGACAGGAAATGCCCCAAAACGCAACGTGGACACATCACATTTTTTTTTTTAAAGAAAACAGAGGTGTTTTTTGCAAAGTGCCTACCTGTAGATTTTGGCCTGTAGCTCAGCCGGCACCTAGGGAAACCTACCAAACATGTGCATTTTTTTAAACTAGAGACCTAGGGGAATCCAAGATGGGGTGACTTGTGGGGCTCTGACCAGTTTCTGTTACCCAGAATCCTTTGCAAACCTCAAAATTTGGCTAAAAAAACACATTTTCCTCACATTTTGGTGTCAGGAAGTTCTGGAATCAGAAAGGAGCCACAAATTTCCTTCCACCCAGCGTTCCCCCAAGTCTCCCGATAAAAATGATACCTCACTTGTGTGGGTAGGCCTAGCGCTCGCGACAGGAAACCCCCCAAAATGCAACGTGGATACATCACATTTTTTTAAAGAAAACCGAGGTGTTTTTTGCAAAGTGCCTACCTGTAGATTTTGGCCTCTAGCGCAGCCGGCACCTAGGGAAACCTACCAAACCTGTGCATTTTTGAAAACTAGAGACCTAGGGGAATCCAAGATGGGGTGACTTGTGGGGCTCTGACCAGGTTCTGTTACCCAGAATCCTTTGCAAACCTCAAAATTTGGCTAAAAAAACAAATTTTCCTTACATTTTGGTGACAGAAAGTTCTGGAATCAGAGAGGAGCCACAAATTTCCTTCCACTCAGCGTTCCCCCAAGTCTCTCGATAAAAATGATACCTCACTTGTGTGGGTAGGCCTGGCGCCCGCGACAGGAAACGCCCCAAAACGCAACGTGGACACATCACATTTTTTGAAAGAAAACAGAGGTGTTTTTTGCAAAGTGCCTACCTGTAGATTTTGGCCTCTAGCTCACCCGGCACCTAGGGAAACCTACCAAACCTGTGCATTTTTTAAAACTAGAGACCTAGGGGAATCGAAGATGGGGTGATTTGTGGAGCTCTGACCAGGTTCTGTTACCCAGAATCCTTTGCAAACCTCAAAATTTGGCCAAAAAAAACACATTTTCATCACATTTTGGTGACAGAAAGTTCTGGAACCAGAGAGGAGCCAAAAATGTCCTTCCACTCAGCGTTCCCCCAAGTCTCCCGATAAAAATGATACCTCACTTGTGTGGGTAGCCCTAGCGCCCGCGACAGGAAATACCCCAAAACACAACGTGGACACATCACATTTTTTTAAAGAAAACAGAGGTGTTTTTTGCAAAGTGCCTACCTGTAGATTTTGGCCTCTAGCTCACCCGGCACCTAGGGAAACCTACCAAACCTGTGCATTTTTTAAAACTAGAGACCTAGGGGAATCCAAGATGGGGTGATTTGTGGAGCTCTGACCAGGTTCTGTTACCCAGAATCCTTTGCAAACTTCAAAATTTTGCTAAAAAAACACATTTTCCTCACATTTTGGTGACAGGAAGTTCTGGAATCAGAGAGGAGCCACAAATTTCCTTCCACCCAGCGTTCCTCCAAGTCTCCCGATACAAATGATACCTCACTTGTGTGGGTAGGCCTAGCGCCCGCGACAGGAAACCCCCCAAAATGCAATGTGGACACATCACATTTTTTGAAAGAAAACAGAGGTGTTTTTTGCAAAGTGCCTACCTGTAGATTTTGGCCTCTAGATCAGCTGGCACCTAGGGAAACCTACCAAACCTGTGCATTTTTTAAAACTAGAGACCTAGGGGAATCCAAGATGGGGTGATTTGTGGAGCTCTGACCAGGTTCTGTTACCCAGAATCCTTTGCAAACTTCAAAATTTTGCTAAAAAAACACATTTTCCTCACATTTTGGTGACAGGAAGTTCTGGAATCAGAGAGGAGCCACAAATTTCCTTCCACCAAGCTTTCCCCCAAGACTCCCGATAAAAATGATACCTCACTTGTGTGGGTAGGCCTAGCGCCCGCGACAGGAAACCCCCCAAAATGCAACGTGGACACATCACATTTTTTGAAAGAAAACAGAGGTGTTTTTTGCTAAGTGCCTACCTGTAGATTTTGGCCTGTAGCTCAGCCGGCACCTAGGGAAACCTACCAAACATGTGCATTGTTTTAAACTAGAGACCTAGGGGAATCCACGATGGGGTGACTTGTGGGGCTCTGACCAGGTTCTGTTACCCAGAATCCTTTGCAAACCTCAAAATTTGGCTAAAAAAATACATTTTCCTCACATTTTGGTGTCAGGAAGTTCTGGAATCAGAAAGGAGCCACAAATTTCCTTCCACCCAGCGTTCCCCCAAGTCTCCCGATAAAAATGATACCTCACTTGTGTGGGTAGGCCTAGCGCCCGCGACAGGAAACCCCCCAAAATGCAACGTGGATACATCACATTTTTTGAAAGAAAACCGAGGTGTTTTTTGCAAAGTGCCTACCTGTAGATTTTGGTCTCTAGCGCAGCCGGCACCTAGGGAAACCTACCAAACCTGTGCATTTTTGAAAACTAGAGACCTAGGGGAATCCAAGATGGGGTGACTTGTGGGGCTCTGACCAGGTTCTGTTACCCAGAATCCTTTGCAAACCTCAAAATTTGGCTAAAAAAAGAAATTTTCCTTACATTTTGGTGACAGAAAGTTCTGGAATCAGAGAGGAGCCACAAATTTCCTTCCACTCAGCGTTCCCCCAAGTCTCTCGATAAAAATGATACCTCACTTGTGTGGGTAGGCCTGGCGCCCGCGACAGGAAACGCCCCAAAACGCAACGTGGACACATCACATTTTTTTAAAGAAAACAGAGGTGTTTTTTGCAAAGCGCCTACCTGTAGATTTTGGCCTCTAGCTCACCCGGCACCTAGGGAAACCTACCAAACCTGTGCATTTTTTAAAACTAGAGACCTAGGGGAATCCAAGATGGGGTGATTTGTGGAGCTCTGACCAGGTTCTGTTACCCAGAATCCTTTGCAAACCTCAAAATTTGGCAAAAAAAACACATTTTCATCACATTTTGGTGACAGAAAGTTCTGGAACCAGAGAGGAGCCAAAAATTTCCTTCCACTCAGCGTTCCCCCAAGTCTCCCGATAAAAATGATACCTCACTTGTGTGGGTAGCCCTAGCGCCCGCAACAGGAAATACCCCAAAACACAACGTGGACACATCACATTTTTTTAAAGAAAACAGAGGTGTTTTTTGCAAAGTGCCTACCTGTAGATTTTGGCCTCTAGCTCACCCGGCACCTAGGGAAACCTACCAAACCTGTGCATTTTTTAAAACTAGAGACCTAGGGGAATCCAAGATGGGGTGATTTGTGGAGCTCTGACCAGGTTCTGTTACCCAGAATCCTTTGCAAACTTCAAAATGTTGCTAAAAAAACACATTTTCCTCACATTTTGGTGACAGGAAGTTCTGGAATCAGAGAGGAGCCACAAATTTCCTTCCACCCAGCGTTCCCCCAAGTCTCCCGATACAAATGATACCTCACTTGTGTGGGTAGGCCTAGCGCCCGCGACAGGAAACCCCCCAAAATGCAATGTGGACACATCACATTTTTTGAAAGAAAACAGAGGTGTTTTTTGCAAAGTGCCTACCTGTAGATTTTGGCCTCTAGCTCAGCCGGCACCTAGGGAAACCTACCAAACATGTGCATTTTTTAAAACTAGAGACCAAGGGGAATCCAAGATGGGGTAACTTGGGGGGCTCTGACCAGGTTCTATTACCCAGAATCCTTTGCAAACCTCAACATTTGGCTAAAAAAACACATTTTCCTCACATTTTGGTGACAGGAAGTTCTGGAATCAGAGAGGAGCCACAAATTTCCTTCCACCCATTGTTCCCCCAAGTCTCCCGATACAAATGATACCTCACTTGTGTGGGTAGGCCTAGCGCCCGCGACAGGAAACCCCCCAAAACGCAACGTGGACACATCACATTTTTTTTTAAAGAAAACAGAGGTGTTTTTTGTAAAGTGCCTACCTGTAGATTTTGGCCTCTAGCTCAGCCGGCACCTAGGGAAACCTACCAAACCTGTGCATTTTTGAAAACTAGAGACCTAGGGGAATCCAAGATGGGGTGACTTGTGGGGCTCTGACCAGGTTCTGTTACCCAGAATCCTTTGCAAACCTCAACATTTGGCTAAAAAAACAAATTTTCCTTACATTTTGGTGACAGAAAGTTCTGGAATCAGAGAGGAGCCACAAATTTCCTTCCACTCAGCGTTCCCCCAAGTCTCTCGATAAAAATGATACCTCACTTGTGTGGGTAGGCCTGGCGCCCGCGACAGGAAACGCCCCAAAACGCAACGTGGACACATCAAATTTTTTGAAAGAAAACAGAGGTGTTTTTTGCAAAGTGCCTACCTGTAGATTTTGGCCTCTAGCTCACCCGGCACCTAGGGAAACCTACCAAACCTGTGCATTTTTGAAAACTAGAGACCTAGGGGAATCCAAGATGGGGTGATTTGTGGAGCTCTGACCAGGTTCTGTTACCCAGAATCCTTTGCAAACCTCAAAATTTGGCCAAAAAAAACATATTTTCATCACATTTTGGTGACAGAAAGTTCTGGAACCAGAGAGGAGCCAAAAATGTCCTTCCACTCAGCGTTCCCCCAAGTCTCCCGATAAAAATGATACCTCACTTGTGTGGGTAGCCCTAGCGCCCGCGACAGGAAATACCCCAAAACACAACGTGGACACATCACATTTTTTTAAAGAAAACAGAGGTGTTTTTTGCAAAGTGCCTACCTGTAGATTTTGGCCTCTAGCTCAGCCGTCACCTAGGGAAACCTACCAAACATGTGCATTTTTTAAAACTAGAGACCTAGGGGAATCCAAGATGGGGTGACTTGGGGGGCTCTGACCAGGTTCTGTTACCCAGAATCCTTTGCAAACCTCAAAAGTTTGCTAAAAAAACACATTTTCCTCACATTTTGGTGACAGGAAGTTCTGGAATCAGAGAGGAGCCACAAATTTCCTTCCACCCAGCGTTCCCCCAAGTCTCCCGATACAAATGATACCTCACTTGTGTGGGTAGGCCTAGCGCCCGTGACAGGAAACCCCCCAAAATGCAATGTGGACACATCACATTTTTTTAAAGAAAACAGAGGTGTTTTTTGCAAAGTGCCTACCTGTAGATTTTGGCCTCTAGCTCAGCCGGCACCTAGGGAAACCTACCAAACATGTGAATTTTTTAAAACTAGAGACCAAGGGGAATCCAAGATGGGGTAACTTGGGGGGCTCTGACCAGGTTCTGTTACCCAGAATCCTTTGCAAACCTCAAAATTTGGCAAAAAAAACACATGTTCCTCACATTTTGGTGACAGAAAGTTCTGGAATCAGAGAGGAGCCACAAATTTCCTTCCACCCAGCGTTCCCCCAAGTCTCCCGATACAAATTATACCTCACTTGTGTGGGTAGGCCTAGCGCCCGCGACAGGAAATGCCCCAAAACGCAACGTGGACACATCACATTTTTTCTTTTAAAGAAAACAGAGGTGTTTTTTGCAAAGTGCCTACCTGTAGATTTTGGCCTGTAGCTCAGCCGGCACCTAGGGAAACCTACCAAACATGTGCATTTTTTTAAACTAGAGACCTAGGGGAATCCAAGATGGGGTGACTTGTGGGGCTCTGACTAGTTTCTGTTACCCAGAATCCTTTGCAAACCTCAAAATTTGGCTAAAAAAACACATTTTCCTCACATTTTGGTGTCAGGAAGTTCTGGAATCAGAAAGGAGCCACAAATTTCCTTCCACCCAGCGTTCCCCCAAGTCTCCCGATAAAAATGATACCTCACTTGTGTGGGTAGGCCTAGCGCCCGCGACAGGAAACCCCCCAAAATGCAACGTGGATACATCACATTTTTTTAAAGAAAACCGAGGTGTTTTTTGCAAAGTGCCTACCTGTAGATTTTGGCCTCTAGCGCAGCCGGCACCTAGGGAAACCTACCAAACCTGTGCATTTTTGAAAACTAGAGACCTAGGGGAATCCAAGATGGGGTGACTTGTGGGGCTCTGACCAGGTTCTGTTACCCAGAATCCTTTGCAAACCTCAAAATTTGGCTAAAAAAACACATTTTCCTTACATTTTGGTGACAGAAAGTTCTGGAATCAGAGAGGAGCCACAAATTTCCTTCCACTCAGCGTTCCCCCAAGTCTCTCGATAAAAATGATACCTCACTTGTGTGGGTAGGCCTGGCGCCCGCGACAGGAAACGCCCCAAAACGCAACGTGGACACATCACATTTTTTGAAAGAAAACAGAGGTGTTTTTTGCAAAGTGCCTACCTGTAGATTTTGGCCTCTAGCTCACCCGGCACCTAGGGAAACCTACCAAACCTGTGCATTTTTTAAAACTAGAGACCTAGGGGAATCGAAGATGGGGTGATTTGTGGAGCTCTGACCAGGTTCTGTTACCCAGAATCCTTTGCAAACCTCAAAATTTGGCCAAAAAAAACACATTTTCATCACATTTTGGTGACAGAAAGTTCTGGAACCAGAGAGGAGCCAAAAATGTCCTTCCACTCAGCGTTCCCCCAAGTCTCCCGATAAAAATGATACCTCACTTGTGTGGGTAGCCCTAGCGCCCGCGACAGGAAATACCCCAAAACACAACGTGGACACATCACATTTTTTTAAAGAAAACAGAGGTGTTTTTTGCAAAGTGCCTACCTGTAGATTTTGGCCTCTAGCTCACCCGGCACCTAGGGAAACCTACCAAACCTGTGCATTTTTTAAAACTAGAGACCTAGGGGAATCCAAGATGGGGTGATTTGTGGAGCTCTGACCAGGTTCTGTTACCCAGAATCCTTTGCAAACTTCAAAATTTTGCTAAAAAAACACATTTTCCTCACATTTTGGTGACAGGAAGTTCTGGAATCAGAGAGGAGCCACAAATTTCCTTCCACCCAGCGTTCCTCCAAGTCTCCCGATACAAATGATACCTCACTTGTGTGGGTAGGCCTAGCGCCCGCGACAGGAAACCCCCCAAAATGCAATGTGGACACATCACATTTTTTGAAAGAAAACAGAGGTGTTTTTTGCAAAGTGCCTACCTGTAGATTTTGGCCTCTAGATCAGCTGGCACCTAGGGAAACCTACCAAACCTGTGCATTTTTTAAAACTAGAGACCTAGGGGAATCCAAGATGGGGTGATTTGTGGAGCTCTGACCAGGTTCTGTTACCCAGAATCCTTTGCAAACTTCAAAATTTTGCTAAAAAAACACATTTTCCTCACATTTTGGTGACAGGAAGTTCTGGAATCAGAGAGGAGCCACAAATTTCCTTCCACCAAGCTTTCCCCCAAGACTCCCGATAAAAATGATACCTCACTTGTGTGGGTAGGCCTAGCGCCCGCGACAGGAAACCCCCCAAAATGCAACGTGGACACATCACATTTTTTGAAAGAAAACAGAGGTGTTTTTTGCTAAGTGCCTACCTGTAGATTTTGGCCTGTAGCTCAGCCGGCACCTAGGGAAACCTACCAAACATGTGCATTGTTTTAAACTAGAGACCTAGGGGAATCCACGATGGGGTGACTTGTGGGGCTCTGACCAGGTTCTGTTACCCAGAATCCTTTGCAAACCTCAAAATTTGGCTAAAAAAACACATTTTCCTCACATTTTGGTGTCAGGAAGTTCTGGAATCAGAAAGGAGCCACAAATTTCCTTCCACCCAGCGTTCCCCCAAGTCTCCCGATAAAAATGATACCTCACTTGTGTGGGTAGGCCTAGCGCCCGCGACAGGAAACCCCCCAAAATGCAACGTGGATACATCACATTTTTTGAAAGAAAACCGAGGTGTTTTTTGCAAAGTGCCTACCTGTAGATTTTGGTCTCTAGCGCAGCCGGCACCTAGGGAAACCTACCAAACCTGTGCATTTTTGAAAACTAGAGACCTAGGGGAATCCAAGATGGGGTGACTTGTGGGGCTCTGACCAGGTTCTGTTACCCAGAATCCTTTGCAAACCTCAAAATTTGGCTAAAAAAAGAAATTTTCCTTACATTTTGGTGACAGAAAGTTCTGGAATCAGAGAGGAGCCACAAATTTCCTTCCACTCAGCGTTCCCCCAAGTCTCTCGATAAAAATGATACCTCACTTATGTGGGTAGGCCTGGCGCCCGCGACAGGAAACGCCCCAAAACGCAACGTGGACACATCACATTTTTTTAAAGAAAACAGAGGTGTTTTTTGCAAAGCGCCTACCTGTAGATTTTGGCCTCTAGCTCACCCGGCACCTAGGGAAACCTACCAAACCTGTGCATTTTTTAAAACTAGAGACCTAGGGGAATCCAAGATGGGGTGATTTGTGGAGCTCTGACCAGGTTCTGTTACCCAGAATCCTTTGCAAACCTCAAAATTTGGCAAAAAAAACACATTTTCATCACATTTTGGTGACAGAAAGTTCTGGAACCAGAGAGGAGCCAAAAATTTCCTTCCACTCAGCGTTCCCCCAAGTCTCCCGATAAAAATGATACCTCACTTGTGTGGGTAGCCCTAGCGCCCGCAACAGGAAATACCCCAAAACACAACGTGGACACATCACATTTTTTTAAAGAAAACAGAGGTGTTTTTTGCAAAGTGCCTACCTGTAGATTTTGGCCTCTAGCTCACCCGGCACCTAGGGAAACCTACCAAACCTGTGCATTTTTTAAAACTAGAGACCTAGGGGAATCCAAGATGGGGTGATTTGTGGAGCTCTGACCAGGTTCTGTTACCCAGAATCCTTTGCAAACTTCAAAATGTTGCTAAAAAAACACATTTTCCTCACATTTTGGTGACAGGAAGTTCTGGAATCAGAGAGGAGCCACAAATTTCCTTCCACCCAGCGTTCCCCCAAGTCTCCCGATACAAATGATACCTCACTTGTGTGGGTAGGCCTAGCGCCCGCGACAGGAAACCCCCCAAAATGCAATGTGGACACATCACATTTTTTGAAAGAAAACAGAGGTGTTTTTTGCAAAGTGCCTACCTGTAGATTTTGGCCTCTAGCTCAGCCGGCACCTAGGGAAACCTACCAAACATGTGCATTTTTTAAAACTAGAGACCAAGGGGAATCCAAGATGGGGTAACTTGGGGGGCTCTGACCAGGTTCTATTACCCAGAATCCTTTGCAAACCTCAACATTTGGCTAAAAAAACACATTTTCCTCACATTTTGGTGACAGGAAGTTCTGGAATCAGAGAGGAGCCACAAATTTCCTTCCACCCATTGTTCCCCCAAGTCTCCCGATACAAATGATACCTCACTTGTGTGGGTAGGCCTAGCGCCCGCGACAGGAAACCCCCCAAAACGCAACGTGGACACATCACATTTTTTTTTAAAGAAAACAGAGGTGTTTTTTGTAAAGTGCCTACCTGTAGATTTTGGCCTCTAGCTCAGCCGGCACCTAGGGAAACCTACCAAACCTGTGCATTTTTGAAAACTAGAGACCTAGGGGAATCCAAGATGGGGTGACTTGTGGGGCTCTGACCAGGTTCTGTTACCCAGAATCCTTTGCAAACCTCAACATTTGGCTAAAAAAACAAATTTTCCTTACATTTTGGTGACAGAAAGTTCTGGAATCAGAGAGGAGCCACAAATTTCCTTCCACTCAGCGTTCCCCCAAGTCTCTCGATAAAAATGATACCTCACTTGTGTGGGTAGGCCTGGCGCCCGCGACAGGAAACGCCCCAAAACGCAACGTGGACACATCAAATTTTTTGAAAGAAAACAGAGGTGTTTTTTGCAAAGTGCCTACCTGTAGATTTTGGCCTCTAGCTCACCCGGCACCTAGGGAAACCTACCAAACCTGTGCATTTTTGAAAACTAGAGACCTAGGGGAATCCAAGATGGGGTGATTTGTGGAGCTCTGACCAGGTTCTGTTACCCAGAATCCTTTGCAAACCTCAAAATTTGGCCAAAAAAAACATATTTTCATCACATTTTGGTGACAGAAAGTTCTGGAACCAGAGAGGAGCCAAAAATGTCCTTCCACTCAGCGTTCCCCCAAGTCTCCCGATAAAAATGATACCTCACTTGTGTGGGTAGCCCTAGCGCCCGCGACAGGAAATACCCCAAAACACAACGTGGACACATCACATTTTTTTAAAGAAAACAGAGGTGTTTTTTGCAAAGTGCCTACCTGTAGATTTTGGCCTCTAGCTCAGCCGTCACCTAGGGAAACCTACCAAACATGTGCATTTTTTAAAACTAGAGACCTAGGGGAATCCAAGATGGGGTGACTTGGGGGGCTCTGACCAGGTTCTGTTACCCAGAATCCTTTGCAAACCTCAAAAGTTTGCTAAAAAAACACATTTTCCTCACATTTTGGTGACAGGAAGTTCTGGAATCAGAGAGGAGCCACAAATTTCCTTCCACCCAGCGTTCCCCCAAGTCTCCCGATACAAATGATACCTCACTTGTGTGGGTAGGCCTAGCGCCCGTGACAGGAAACCCCCCAAAATGCAATGTGGACACATCACATTTTTTTAAAGAAAACAGAGGTGTTTTTTGCAAAGTGCCTACCTGTAGATTTTGGCCTCTAGCTCAGCCGGCACCTAGGGAAACCTACCAAACATGTGAATTTTTTAAAACTAGAGACCAAGGGGAATCCAAGATGGGGTAACTTGGGGGGCTCTGACCAGGTTCTGTTACCCAGAATCCTTTGCAAACCTCAAAATTTGGCAAAAAAAACACATGTTCCTCACATTTTGGTGACAGAAAGTTCTGGAATCAGAGAGGAGCCACAAATTTCCTTCCACCCAGCGTTCCCCCAAGTCTCCCGATACAAATTATACCTCACTTGTGTGGGTAGGCCTAGCGCCCGCGACAGGAAATGCCCCAAAACGCAACGTGGACACATCACATTTTTTCTTTTAAAGAAAACAGAGGTGTTTTTTGCAAAGTGCCTACCTGTAGATTTTGGCCTGTAGCTCAGCCGGCACCTAGGGAAACCTACCAAACATGTGCATTTTTTTAAACTAGAGACCTAGGGGAATCCAAGATGGGGTGACTTGTGGGGCTCTGACTAGTTTCTGTTACCCAGAATCCTTTGCAAACCTCAAAATTTGGCTAAAAAAACACATTTTCCTCACATTTTGGTGTCAGGAAGTTCTGGAATCAGAAAGGAGCCACAAATTTCCTTCCACCCAGCGTTCCCCCAAGTCTCCCGATAAAAATGATACCTCACTTGTGTGGGTAGGCCTAGCGCCCGCGACAGGAAACCCCCCAAAATGCAACGTGGATACATCACATTTTTTTAAAGAAAACCGAGGTGTTTTTTGCAAAGTGCCTACCTGTAGATTTTGGCCTCTAGCGCAGCCGGCACCTAGGGAAACCTACCAAACCTGTGCATTTTTGAAAACTAGAGACCTAGGGGAATCCAAGATGGGGTGACTTGTGGGGCTCTGACCAGGTTCTGTTACCCAGAATCCTTTGCAAACCTCAAAATTTGGCTAAAAAAACACATTTTCCTTACATTTTGGTGACAGAAAGTTCTGGAATCAGAGAGGAGCCACAAATTTCCTTCCACTCAGCGTTCCCCCAAGTCTCTCGATAAAAATGATACCTCACTTGTGTGGGTAGGCCTGGCGCCCGCGACAGGAAACGCCCCAAAACGCAACGTGGACACATCACATTTTTTTAAAGAAAACAGAGGTGTTTTTTGCAAAGTGCCTACCTGTAGATTTTGGCCTCTAGCTCACCCGGCACCTAGGGAAACCTACCAAACCTGTGCATTTTTTAAAACTAGAGACCTAGGGGAATCCAAGATGGGGTGATTTGTGGAGCTCTGACCAGGTTCTGTTACCCAGAATCCTTTGCAAACCTCAAAATTTGGCCAAAAAAAACACATTTTCATCACATTTTGGTGACAGAAAGTTCTGGAACCAGAGAGGAGCCAAAAATGTCCTTCCACTCAGCGTTCCCCCAAGTCTCCCGATAAAAATGATACCTCACTTGTGTGGGTAGCCCTAGCGCCCGCGACAGGAAATACCCCAAAACACAACGTGGACACATCACATTTTTTTAAAGAAAACAGAGGTGTTTTTTGCAAAGTGCCTACCTGTAGATTTTGGCCTCTAGCTCACCCGGCACCTAGGGAAACCTACCAAACCTGTGCATTTTTTAAAACTAGAGACCTAGGGGAATCCAAGATGGGGTGATTTGTGGAGCTCTGACCAGGTTCTGTTACCTAGAATCCTTTGCAAACTTCAAAATTTTGCTAAAAAAACACATTTTCCTCACATTTTGGTGACAGGAAGTTCTGGAATCAGAGAGGAGCCACAAATTTCCTTCCACCCAGCGTTCCACCAAGTCTCCCGATACAAATGATACCTCACTTGTGTGGGTAGGCCTAGCGCCCGCGACAGGAAATCCCCCAAAATGCAATGTGGACACATCACATTTTTTGAAAGAAAACAGAGGTGTTTTTTGCAAAGTGCCTACCTGTAGATTTTGGCCTCTAGATCAGCTGGCACCTAGGGAAACCTACCAAACCTGTGCATTTTTGAAAACTAGAGACCTAGGGGAATCCAAGATGGGGTGACTTGTGGGGCTCTGACCAGGTTCTGTTATCCAGAATCCTTTGCAAACCTCAAAATTTGGCTAAACAAACACATTTTCCTCACATTTTGGTGACATGAAGTTCTGGAATCAGAGAGGAGCCACAAATTTCCTTCCACCAAGCTTTCCCCCAAGTCTCCCGATAAAAATGATACCTCACTTGTGTGGGTAGGCCTAGCGCCCGCGACAGGAAACCCCCCAAAATGCAACGTGGACACATCACATTTTTTGAAAGAAAACAGAGGTGTTTTTTGCTAAGTGCCTACCTGTAGATTTTGGCCTCTAGCTCAGCCGGCACCTAGGGAAACCTACCAAACATGTGCATTGTTTTAAACTAGAGACCTAGGGGAATCCACGATGGGGTGACTTGTGGGGCTCTGACCAGGTTCTGTTACCCAGAATCCTTTGCAAACCTCAAAATTTGGCTAAAAAAACACATTTTCCTCACATTTTGGTGTCAGGAAGTTCTGGAATCAGAAAGGGGCCACAAATTTCCTTCCAACCAGCGTTCCCCCAAGTCTCCCGATAAAAATGATACCTCACTTGTGTGGGTAGGCCTAGCGCCCGCCACAGGAAACCCCCCAAAATGCAACGTGGATACATCACATTTTTTGAAAGAAAACCGAGGTGTTTTTTGCAAAGTGCCTACCTGTAGATTTTGGTCTCTAGCGCAGCCGGCACCTAGGGAAATCTACCAAACCTGTGCATTTTTGAAAACTAGAGACCTAGGGGAATCCAAGATGGGGTGACTTGTGGGGCTCTGACCAGGTTCTGTTACCCAGAATCCTTTGCAAACCTCAAAATTTGGCTAAAAAAAGAAATTTTCCTTACATTTTGGTGACAGAAAGTTCTGGAATCAGAGAGGAGCCACAAATTTCCTTCCACTCAGCGTTCCCCCAAGTCTCTCGATAAAAATGATACCTCACTTGTGTGGGTAGGCCTGGCGCCCGCGACAGGAAACGCCCCAAAACGCAACGTGGACACATCACATTTTTTTAAAGAAAACAGAGGTGTTTTTTGCAAAGCGCCTACCTGTAGATTTTGGCCTCTAGCTCACCCGGCACCTAGGGAAACCTACCAAACCTGTGCATTTTTTAAAACTAGAGACCTAGGGGAATCCAAGATGGGGTGATTTGTGGAGCTCTGACCAGGTTCTGTTACCCAGAATCCTTTGCAAACCTCAAAATTTGGCAAAAAAAACACATTTTCATCACATTTTGGTGACAGAAAGTTCTGGAACCAGAGAGGAGCCAAAAATTTCCTTCCACTCAGCGTTCCCCCAAGTCTCCCGATAAAAATGATACCTCACTTGTGTGGGTAGCCCTAGCGCCCGCAACAGGAAATACCCCAAAACACAACGTGGACACATCACATTTTTTTAAAGAAAACAGAGGTGTTTTTTGCAAAGTGCCTACCTGTAGATTTTGGCCTCTAGCTCACCCGGCACCTAGGGAAACCTACCAAACCTGTGCATTTTTTAAAACTAGAGACCTAGGGGAATCCAAGATGGGGTGATTTGTGGAGCTCTGACCAGGTTCTGTTACCCAGAATCCTTTGCAAACTTCAAAATTTTGCTAAAAAAACACATTTTCCTCACATTTTGGTGACAGGAAGTTCTGGAATCAGAGAGGAGCCACAAATTTCCTTCCACCCAGCGTTCCCCCAAGTCTCCCGATGCAAATGATACCTCACTTGTGTGGGTAGGCCTAGCGCCCGCGACAGGAAACCCCCCAAAATGCAATGTGGACACATCACATTTTTTGAAAGAAAACAGAGGTGTTTTTTGCAAAGTGCCTACCTGTAGATTTTGGCCTCTAGCTCAGCCGTCACCTAGGGAAACCTACCAAACATGTGCATTTTTTAAAACTAGAGACCAAGGGGAATCCAAGATGGGGTAACTTGGGGGGCTCTGACCAGGTTCTGTTACCCAGAATCCTTTGCAAACCTCAAAATTTGGCCAAAAAAAACACATTTTCCTCACATTTTGGTGACAGAAAGTTCTGGAATCAGAGAGGAGCCACACATTTCCTTCCACCAAGCTTTCCCCCAAGTCTCCCGATAAAAATGATACCTCACTTGTGTTGGTAGGCCTAGCGCCCGCGACAGGAAATGCCCCAAAACGCAACGTGGACACATCACATTTTTTTTTAAAGAAAACAGAGGTGTTTTTTGTAAAGTGCCTAACTGTAGATTTTGGCCTCTAGATCAGCTGGCACCTAGGGAAACCTACCAAACCTGTGCATTTTTGAAAACTAGAGACCTAGGAGAATCCAAGATGGGGTGACTTGTGGGGCTCTGACCAGGTTCTGTTATCCAGAATCCTTTGCAAACCTCAAAATTTGGCTAAACAAACACATTTTCCTCACATTTTGGTGACGTGAAGTTCTGGAATCAGAGAGGAGCCACACATTTCCTTCCACCAAGCTTTCCCCCAAGTCTCCCGATAAAAATGATACCTCACTTGTGTGGGTAGGCCTAGCGCCCGCGACAGGAAACCCCTCAAAATGCAACGTGGAGACATCACATTTTTTGAAAGAAAACAGAGGTGTTTTTTGCTAAGTGCCTACCTGTAGATTTTGGCCTCTAGCTCAGCCGGCACCTAGGGAAACCTACCAAACATGTGCATTTTTTTAAACTAGAGACCTAGGGGAATCCAAGATGGGGTGACTTGTGGGGCTCTGACCAGGTTCTGTTACCCAGAATCCTTTGCAAACCTCAAAATTTGGCTAAAAAAACACATTTTCCTCACATTTTGGTGTCAGGAAGTTCTGGAATCAGAAAGGAGCCACAAATTTCCTTCCACCCAGCGTTCCCCCAAGTCTCCCGATAAAAATGATACCTCACTTGTGTGGGTAGGCCTAGCGCCCGCGACAGGACACCCCCCAAAATGCAACGTGGATACATCACATTTTTTGAAAGAAAACCGAGGTGTTTTTTGCAAAGTGCCTACCTGTAGATTTTGGCCTCTAGCGCAGCCGGCACCTAGGGAAACCTACCAAACCTGTGCATTTTTTAAAACTAGAGACCTAGGGGAATCCAAGATGGGGTGATTTGTGGAGCTCTGACCAGGTTCTGTTACCCAGAATCCTTTGCAAACCTCAAAATTTGGCCAAAAAAAACACATTTTCATCACATTTTGGTGACAGAAAGTTCTGGAACCAGAGAGGAGCCAAAAAATTTATTCCACTCAGCGTTCCCCCAAGTCTCCCGATAAAAATGATACCTCACTTGTGTGGGTAGCCCTAGCGCCCGCAACAGGAAATACCCCAAAACACAACGTGGACACATCACATTTTTTTAAAGAAAACAGAGGTGTTTTTTGCAAAGTGCCTACCTGTAGATTTTGGCCTCTAGCTCACCCGGCACCTAGGGAAACCTACCAAACCTGTGCATTTTTTAAAACTAGAGACCTAGGGGAATCCAAGATGGGGTGATTTGTGGAGCTCTGACCAGGTTCTGTTACCCAGAATCCTTTGCAAACTTCAAAATTTTGCTAAAAAAACACATTTTCCTCACATTTTGGTGACAGGAAGTTCTGGAATCAGAGAGGAGCCACAAATTTCCTTCCACCCAGCGTTCCCCCAAGTCTCCCGATGCAAATGATACCTCACTTGTGTGGGTAGGCCTAGCGCCCGCGACAGGAAACCCCCCAAAATGCAATGTGGACACATCACATTTTTTGAAAGAAAACAGAGGTGTTTTTTGCAAAGTGCCTACCTGTAGATTTTGGCCTCTAGCTCAGCCGGCACCTAGGGAAACCTACCAAACATGTGCATTTTTTAAAACTAGAGACCAAGGGGAATCCAAGATGGGGTAACTTGGGGGGCTCTAACCAGGTTCTGTTACCCAGAATCCTTTGCAAACCTCAAAATTTGGCCAAAAAAAACACATTTTCCTCACATTTTGGTGACAGAAAGTTCTGGAATCAGAGAGGAGCCACAAATTTCCTTCCACCCAGCGTTCCTCCAAGTCTCCCGATACAAATGATACCTCACTTGTGTGGGTAGGCCTAGCGCCCGCGACAGGAAATGCCCCAAAACGCAACGTGGACCCATCACATTTTTTTTTAAAGAAAACAGAGGTGTTTTTTGTAAAGTGCCTACCTGTAGATTTTGGCCTCTAGATCAGCTGGCACCTAGGGAAACCTACCAAACCTGTGCATTTTTGAAAACTAGAGACCTAGGGGAATCCAAGATGGGGTGACTTGTGGGGCTCTGACCAGGTTCTGTTATCCAGAATCCTTTGCAAACCTCAAAATTTGGCTAAACAAACACATTTTCCTCACATTTTGGTGACATGAAGTTCTGGAATCAGAGAGGAGCCACACATTTCCTTCCACCAAGCTTTCCCCCAAGTCTCCCGATTAAAATGATACCTCACTTGCGTGGGTAGGCCTAGCGCGCCCGCGACAGGAAACCCCTCAAAATGCAACGTGGACACATCACATTTTTTGAAAGAAAACAGAGGTGTTTTTTGCTAAGTGCCTACCTGTAGATTTTGGCCTCTAGCTCAGCCGGCACCTAGGGAAACCTACCAAACATGTGCATTTTTTTAAACTAGAGAACTAGGGGAATCCAAGATGGGGTGACTTGTGGGGCTCTGACCAGGTTCTGTTACCCAGAATCCTTTGCAAACCTCAAAATTTGGCTAAAAAAACACATTTTCCTCACATTTTGGTGTCAGGAAGTTCTGGAATCAGAAAGGAGCCACAAATTTCCTTCCACACAGCGTTCCCCCAAGTCTCCCGATAAAAATGATACCTCACTTGTGTGGGTAGGCCTAGCGCCCGCGACAGGACACCCCCCAAAATGCAACGTGGATACATCACATTTTTTGAAAGAAAACCGAGGTGTTTTTTGCAAAGTGCCTACCTGTAGATTTTGGCCTCTAGCGCAGCCGGCACCGAGGGAAACCTACCAAACCTGTGCATTTTTGAAAACTAGAGACCTAGGGGAATCCAAGATGGGGTGACTTGTGGGGCTCTGACCAGGTTCTGTTACCCAGAATCCTTTGCAAATCTCAAAATTTGGCTAAATAAACAAATTTTCCTTACATTTTGGTGACAGAAAGTTCTGGAATCAGAGAGGATCCACAAATTTCCTTCCACTCAGCGTTCCCCCAAGTCTCTCGATAAAAATGAAACCTCACTTGTGTGGGTAGGCCTGGCGCCCGCGACAGGAAACGCCCTAAAACGCAACGTGGACACATCACATTTTTTTAAAGAAAACAGAGGTGTTTTTTGCAAAGTGCCTACCTGTAGATTTTGGCCTCTAGCTCACCCGGCACCTAGGGAAACCTACCAAACCTGTGCATTTTTTAAAACTAGAGACCTAGGGGAATCCAAGATGGGGTGATTTGTGGAGCTCTGACCAGGTTCTGTTACCCAGAATCCTTTGCAAACCTCAAAATTTGGCCAAAAAAAACACATTTTCATCACATTTTGGTGACAGAAAGTTCTGGAACCAGAGAGGAGCCAAAAATGTCCTTCCACTCAGCGTTCCCCCAAGTCTCCCGATAAAAATGATACCTCACTTGTGTGGGTAGCCCTAGCGCCCGCGACAGGAAATACCCCAAAACACAACGTGGACACATCACATTTTTTTAAAGAAAACAGAGGTGTTTTTTGCAAAGTGCCTACCTGTAGATTTTGGCCTCTAGCTCAGCCGGCACCTAGGGAAACCTACCAAACCTGTGCATTTATTCAAACTAGAGTCCTAGGGGAATCCAAGATAGGGTGACTTGTGGGGCTCTGACCAAGTTCTGTTACCCAGAATCCTTTGCAAACCTCAAAATTTGGCTAAAAAAAAACATTTTCCTCACATTTTGGTGACAGAAAGTTCTGGAATCAGAGAGGAGCCACAAATTTCCTTCCACCCAGCGTTCCCCCAAGTCTCCCGATAAAAATGAAACCTCACTTGTGTGGGTAGGTCTAGCGCCCGCGACAGAAAACCCCCCAAAATGCAACGTGGACACATCACATTTTTTGAAAGAAAACAGAGGTGTTTTTTTCAAAGTGCCTACCTGTAGATTTTGGCCTCTAGCTCAGCCGGCACCTAGGGAAACTTACCAAACCTGTGCATTTTTTAAAACTAGAGACCTAGGGGAATCCAAGATGGGGTGACTTGTGGGGCTCTGACCAGGTTCTGTTACCCAGAATCCTTTGCAAACCTCAAAATTTGGTTAAATAAACACATTTTCCTCACATTTTGGTGACAGAAAGTTCTGGAATCAGAGAGGAGCCACAAATTTCCTTCCACCCATCGTTCCCCCAAGTCTCCCGATACAAATGATACCTCACTTGTGTGGGTAGGCCTAGCGCCCGCGACAGGAAACCCCCTAAAATGCAACGTGGACACATCACATTTTTTGAAAGAAAACAGAGGTGTTTTTTGCAAAGTGCCTACCTGTAGATTTTTGCCTCTAGCTCAGCCGGCACCTAGGGAAACCTACCAAACATGTGCATTTTTTTAAACTAGAGACCTACGGGAATCCAAGATGGGGTGACTTGGGGGGCTCTGACCAGGTTCTGTTACCCAGAATCCTTTGCAAACCTCACTATTTGGCTTAAAAAACACATTTTCCTCATATTTTGGTGACAGGAAGTTCTGGAATCAGAAAGGAGCCACAAATTTCCTTCCACCCAGCGTTCCCCCAAGTCTCCCGATAAAAATGATACCTCACTTGTGTTGGTGGGCCTAGCGCCCGCGACAGGAATTCCCCCAAAATGCAACGTGGATACATCACATTTTTTGAAAGAAAACAGAGGTGTTTTTGCAAAGTGCCTGCCTGTAGATTTTGGCCTCTAGCTCAGCCAGCACCTAGGGAAACCTACTAAACATGTGCATTTTTTAAAACTAGAGACCTAGGGGAATCCAAGATGGGGTGACATGGGGGGCTCTGACCAGGTTCTGGTACCCAGAATCCTTTGCAAACCTCAAAATTTGGCTAAAAAAACACATTTTCCTCACATTTTGGTGACAGGAAGTTCTGGAATCAGAGAGGAGCCACAAATTTCCTTCCACCCATCGTTCCCCCAAGTCTCCCGATACAAATGATACCTCACTTGTGTGGGTAGGCCTAGCGCCCGCGACAGGAAACCCCCCAAAACGCAATGTGGACACATCACATTTTTTTAAAGAAAACAGAGGTGTTTTTTGCAAAGTGCCTACCTGTAGTTTTTGGCTTCTAGCTCAGCCGGCACCTAAGGAAACGTACCAAACCTGTGCATTTTTTAACACTAGAGACTTAGGGGAATCCAAGATGGGGTGACTTGTGGGGCTCTGACCAGGTTCTGTTACCCAGAATCCTTTGCAAACCTCATAATTTGGCTAAAGAACACATTTTCCTCACATTTTGGTGACAGGAAGTTCTGGAATCAGAGAGGAGCCACAAATTTCCTTCCACCCAGCGTTCCCCTAAGTCTCCCGATACAAATGATACCTCACTTGTGTGGGTAGGCCTAGCGCCCGCGACAGGAAACCCCCCAAAATGCAATGTGGACACATCACATTTTTTTAAAGAAAACAGAGGTGTTTTTTGCTAAGTGCCTACCTGTAGATTTTGGCCTCTAGCTCAGCCGGCACCTAGGGAAACCTACCAAACATGTGAATTTTTTAAAACTAGAGACCAAGGGGAATCCAAGATGGGGTAACTTGGGGGGCTCTGACCAGGTTCTGTTACCCAGAATCCTTTGCAAACCTCAAAATTTGGCAAAAAAAACACATTTTCCTCACATTTTGGTGACAGAAAGTTAGGAATCAGAGAGGAGCCACAAATTTCCTTCCACCCAGCGTTCCCCCAAGTCTCCCGATACAAATTATACCTCACTTGTGTGGGTAGGCCTAGCGCCCGCGACAGGAAATGCCCCAAAACGCAACGTGGACACATCACATTTTTTTTTTTAAAGAAAACAGAGGTGTTTTTTGCAAAGTGCCTACCTGTAGATTTTGGCCTCTAGCTCAGCCGGCACCTTGGGAAACCTACCAAACCTGTGAATTTTTGAAAACTAGAGACCTAGGGGAATCCAAAATGGGGTGACTTGTGGGGCTCTGACCAGGTTCTGTTATCCAGAATCCTTTGCAAACCTCAAAATTTGGCTAAAAAAAAACATTTTCCTCACATTTTGGTGACAGGAAGTTCTGGAATCAGAGAGGAGCCACAAATTTCCTTCCACCCAGCGTTCCCCCAAGTCTCCCGATACAAATGATACCTCACTTGTGTGGGTAGGCCTAGCGCCCGCGACAGGAAACCCCTCAAAATGCAACGTGGACACATCACATTTTTTGAAAGAAAACAGAGGTGTTTTTTGCTAAGTGCCTACCTGTAGATTTTGGCCTCTAGCTCAGCCGGCACCTAGGGAAACCTACCAAACATGTGCATTTTTTTAAACTAGAGACCTATGGGAATCCAAGATGGGGTGACTTGTGGGGCTCTCACCAGGTTCTGTTACCCAGAATCCTTTGCAAACCTCAAAATGTGGCTAAAAAAAACTTTTTCCTCACATTTTGGTGACAGAAAGTTCTGGAATCAAAGAGGAGCCACAAATTTCCTTCCACCCAGCCATCCCCCAAGTCTCCCTATAAAAATGATACCTCACTTGTGTGGGTAGGGCTAGCGCCCGCGACAGGAAACGCCCCAAAACGCAACGTGGACACATCACATTTTTTTAAAGAAAACAGTGGTGTTTTTTGCAAAGTGCCTACCTGTAGATTTTGGCCTCTAGCTCAGCCGGCACCTAGGGAAACCGACCAAACCTGTGCATTTTTTAACACTAGAGACCTAGGGGAATCCAAGATGGGGTGAGTTGTGGGGCTCTGACCAGGTTCCGTTACCCAGAATCCTTTGCAAACCTCAAAATTTGGCTAAAAAAAAAAAAAATCCTCACATTTTGGTGACAGAAAGTTCTGGAATCAGAGAGGAGCCACAAATTTCCTTCCACCCAGCGTTACCCCAAGTCTCCCGTTAAAAATGATACCTCACTTGTGTGGGAGGCCTAGCGCCTGCGACAGGAAATGCCCCAAAACGCAACGTGGACACATCACATTTTTTTAAAGAATACAGAGGAGTTTTTTGCAAAGTGCCTACCTGTAGATTTTGGCCTCTAGCTCAGCCTGCACCTGGGGAAACCTACCAAACCTTTGCATTTTTTAAAACTAGAGACCTAGGGGAATCCAAGATAGGGTGACTTGTGGGGCTCTGACCAGGTTCTGTTACCCAGAATCCTTTGGAAACCTCAACATTTGCCTAAAAAAAGACATTTTCCTCACATTTTGGTGACAGAAAGTTCTGGAATCAGAGAGGAGACGCAAATTTCCTTCCACCCAGCGTTACCTCAAGTCTCCCGATAAAAATGATACCTCACTTGTGTGGGTAGGCCTAGCAACCGCGACAGGAAATGCCCCAAAACGCAACGTGGACACATCACATTTTTTTAAAGAAAACAGAGGTGTTTTTTGCAAAATACCTACCTGTAGATTTTGGCCTCTAGCTCAGCCGGCACCTAGGGAAACCTACCAAACCTGTGCATTTTTTAAAACTAGAGACCTATGGGAATCCAAGATGGGGTGACTTGTGGGACTCTGACCAGGTTCTGTTACCCAGAATCCTTTGCAAACCTCAAAATGTGGCAAAAAAAAAACTTTTCCCTCACATTTTGGTGACAGAAAGTTCTGGAATCAAAGAGGAGCCACACATTTCCTTCCACCCAGCATTCCCCCATGTCTCCCGATAAAAATGATACCTCACTTGTGTGGGTAGGCCTAGCGCCCGCGACAGGAAATGCCCCAAAACGCAACGTGGACACATCAAATTTTTTTAAAGAAAACAGAGGTGTTTTTTGCAAAGTGCCTACTTGTAGATTTTGGCCTCTAGCTCAGCCGGCACCTGGGGAAACCTACCAAACCTGTGCATTTTTTAAAACTAGAGACCTATGGGAATCCAAGATGGGGTGACTTGTGGGGCTCTGACCAGGTTCTGTTACCCAGAATCCTTTGCAAACCTCAAAATGTGGCTAAAAAAAAACTTTTTCCTCACATTTTGGTGACAGAAAGTTCTGGAATCAAAGAGGAGCCACACATTTCCTTCCACCCAGCGTTCCCCCAAGTCTCCAGATAAAAATGATACCTCTCTTGTGTGGGAGGCCTAGCACCCGCGACAGGAAACCCCCCAAAATGCAATGTGGACACATCACATTTTTTGAAAGAAAACATAGGTGTTTTTTGCAAAGTGCCTACCTGTAGATTTTGGCCTTTAGCTCAGCCGGCACCTAGGGAAACCTACCAAACATGTGCATTTTTTAAAACTAGAGACCTAGGGGAATCCAAGATGGGGTGACTTGGGGGGCTCTGACCAGGTTCTGTTACCCAGAATCCTTTGCAAACCTCAAAATTTGGCAAAAAAAAACACATTTTCCTCACATTTTGGTGACAGAAAGTTCTGGAATCAGAGAGGAGCCACAAATTTCCTTCCACCCAGCGTTCCCCCAAGTCTCCCGATAAAAATGATACCTCACTTGTGTAGGTAGGCCTAGAGCCCGCAACAGGAAACCCCCCAAAATGCAATGTGGACACATCACATTTTTTTAAAGAAAACAGAGGTGTTTTTTGCAAAGTGCCTACCTGTAGATTTTGGCTGCTAGCTCAGCCGGCACCTTAGGAAACCTATGAAACCTGTGCATTTTTGAAAACTAGAGACCTAGGGGAATCCAAGATGGGGTGACTTGTGGGGCTCTGACCAGGTTCTTTTACCCTGTATCCTTTGCAAACCTCAAAAGTTGGCTAAAAATACAAATTTTCCTCACATTTTGGTGACAGAAAGTTCTGGAATCAGAGAGGAGCCACAAAATTCCTTGCACCCAGCGTTCCACCAAGTCTCCCGATAAAAATGGTACCTCACTTGTGTGGGTAGGCCTAGCAACGCGACAGGAAACACCCCAAAACGCAAAGTGGACACATCACATTTTTTGAAAGAAAACAGAGGTGTTTTTTGCAAAGTGCCTACCTGTAGATTTTGGCCTCTAGCTCAACCGGCACCTGGGGAAACCTACCAAACCTGTGCATTTTTGAAAACTAGAGACCTAGGTGAATCCAAGATGGGGTGGCTTGTGGGGCTCTGACCAAGTTCTGTTACCCAGAATCCTTTGCAAACCTCAAAATTTGGCTAAAAAAACAAATTTTCCTCACATTTTGGTGACAGAAAGTTCTGAAATCAGAGAGGAGCCACAAATTTCCTTCCACCCAGCTTTCCTCCAAATCTCCTGATAAAAATGATACCTCACTTGTGTGGGTAGGTCTAGCACCCGCGACAGGAAATGCCCCAAAACGCAACGTGGACACATCACATTTTTTGAAAGAAAACAGAGGTGTTTTTTGCAAAGTGCCTACGTGTAGATTTTGGCCTCTAGCTCAGCCGGCACCTAGGGAAACCTACCAAACCTGTGCATTTTTTAAAACTAGAGACCTATGGGAATCCAAGATGGGGTGACTTGTGGGGCTCTGACCAGGTTCTGTTACCCAGAATCCTTTGCAAACCTCAAAATGTGGCTAAAAAAAACTTTTTCCTCACATTTTGGTGACAGAAAGTTCTGGAATCAAAGAGGAGCCACAAATTTCCTTCCACCCAGCGTTCCCCCAAGTCTCCCTATAAAAATGACACCTCACTTGTGTGGGTAGGCCTAGCGCCCGCGACAGGAAACGCCCCAAAACGCAACGTGGACACATCAAATTTTTTTAAAGAAAATAGAGGTGTTTTTTGCAATGTGCCTACCTGTAGATTTTGGCCTCTAGCTCAGCCGGCACCTAGGGAAACCTACCAAACCTGTGCATTTTTTAACACTAGAGACCTAGGGGAATCCAAGATGGGGTGACTTGTGGGGCTCTGATCAGGTTCTGTTACCCAGAATCCTTTGCAAACCTCAAAATTTGGCTAAAAAAAAACAAATTTCCTCACATTTTGGTGACGGAAAGTTCTGGAATCAGAGAGGAGCCACAAATTTCCTTCCACCCAGCGTTACCCCAAGTCTCCCGATAAAAATGATACCTCACTTGTGTGGGAGGCCTAGCGCCCGCGACAGGAAATGCCCCAAAACGCAACGTGGACACATCACATTTTTTTAAAGAAAACAGAGGAGTTTTTTGCAAAGTGCCTACCTGTAGATTTTGGCCTCTAGCTCAGCCTGCACCTGGGGAAACCTACCAAACCTGTGCATTTTTTAAAACTAGAGACCTAGGGGAATCCAAGATAGGGTGACTTGTGGGGCTCTGACCAGGTTCTGTTACCCAGAATCCTTTGGAAACCTCAACATTTGCCTAAAAAAAGACATTTTCCTCACATTTTGGTGACAGAAAGTTCTGGAATCAGAGAGGAGATGCAAATTTCCTTCCACCCAGCGTTACCCCAAGTCTCCCGATAAAAATGATACCTCACTTGTGTGGGTAGGCCTAGCGCCGCAACAGGAAACACCCCAAAACGCAAAGTGGACACATCACATTTTTTGAAAGAAAACAGAGGTGTTTTTTGCAAAGTGCCTACCTGTAGATTTTGGCCTCTAGCTCAGCCGGCACGTGGGGAAACCTACCAAACCTGTGCATTTTTGAAAACTAGAGACCTAGGTGAATCCAGGATGGGGTGGCTTGTGGGGATCTGACCAAGTTCTGTTACCCAGAATCCTTTGCAAACCTCAAAATTTGGCTAAAAAACCACATTTTCCTCACATTTTGGTGACAGAAAGTTCTGGAATCAGAGAGGAGCCACATATTTCCTTCCACCCAGCTTTCCTCCAAGTCTCCTGATAAAAATGATACCTCACTTGTGTGGGTAGGCCTAGCACCCGCGACAGGAAATGCCCCAAAACGCAACGTGGACACATCACATTTTTTTAAAGAAAACAGAGGGTTTTTTTGCAAAATACCTACCTGTAGATTTTGGCCTCTAGCTCAGCCGGCACCGGGAAACCTACCAAACATGTGAATTTTTTAAAACTAGAGACCAAGGGGAATCCAAGATGGGGTCACTTGGGGGGCTCTGACCAGGTTCTGTTACCCAGAATCCTTTGCAAACCTCAAAATATGGCAAAAAAAAACAAATTTTCCTCACATTTTGGTGACAGAAAGTTCTGGAATCAGAGAGGAGCCACAAATTTCCTTCCACCCAGCGTTCCCCCAAGTCTCCCGATACAAACTATACCTCACTTGTGTGGGTAGGCCTAGCGCCCGCGACAGGAAATGCCCCAAAATGCAATGTGGACACATCACATTTTTTTAAAGAAAACAGAGGTGTTTTTTGCAAAGTGCCTACCTGTAGATTTTGGCCTCTAGCTCAGCCGGCACCTAGGGAAACCTACCAAACATGTGAATTTTTTAAAACTAGAGACCAAGGGGAATCCAAGATGGGGTAACTTGGGGGGCTCTGACCAGGTTCTGTTACCCAGAATCCTTTGCAAACCTCAAAATTTGGCAAAAAAAACACATTTTCCTCACATTTTGGTGACAGAAAGTTCTGGAATCAGAGAGGAGCCACAAATTTCCTTCCACCCAGCGTTCCCCCAAGTCTCCCGATACAAATTATACCTCACTTGTGTGGGTAGGCCTAGCGCCCGCAACAGGAAATGCCCCAAAACGCAACGTGGACACATCACATTTTTTTTTTAAAGAAAACAGAGGTGTTTTTTGCAAAGTGCCTACCTGTAGATTTTGGCCTCTAGCTCAGCCGGCACCTTGGGAAACCTACCAAACCTGTGAATTTTTGAAAACTAGAGACCTAGGGGAATCCAAGATGGGGTGACTTGTGGGGCTCTGACCAGGTTCTGTTATCCAGAATCCTTTGCAAACCTCAAAATTTGGCTAAAAAAAAACATTTTCCTCACATTTTGGTGACAGGAAGTTCTGGAATCAGAGAGGAGCCACAAATTTCCTTCCACCCAGCGTTCCCCCAAGTCTCCCGATACAAATGATACCTCACTTGTGTGGGTAGGCCTAGCGCCCGCGACAGGAAATGCCCCAAAACGCAACGTGGACACATCACATTTTTTTTTTAAAGAAAACAGAGGTGTTTTTTGTAAAGTGCCTACCTGTAGATTTTGGCCTCTAGCTCAGCCGGCACCTAGGGAAACCTACCAAACCTGTGCATTTTTGAAAACTAGAGACCTAGGGGAATCCAAGATGGGGTGACTTGTGGGGCTCTGACCAGGTTCTGTTATCCAGATCCCTTTGCAAACCTCAAAATTTGGCTAAAAAAAAAACATTTTCCTCACATTTTGGTGACAGGAAGTTCTGGAATCAGAGAGGAGCCACAAATTTCCTTCCACCAAGCTTTCCCCCAAGTCTCCCGATAAAAATGATACCTCACTTGTGTGGGTAGGCCTAGCGCCCGCGACAGGAAACCCCCCAAAATGCAATGTGGACACATCACATTTTTTTAAAGAAAACAGAGGTGTTTTTTGCAAAGTGCCTACCTGTAGATTTTGGCCTCTAGCTCAGCCGGCACCTAGGGAAACCTACCAAACATGTGCATTTTTTTAAACTAGAGACCTATGGGAATCCATGATGGGGTGACTTGTGGGGCTCTCACCAGGTTCTGTTACCCAGAATCCTTTGCAAACCTCAAAATGTGGCTAAAAAAAACTTTTTCCTCACATTTTGGTGACAGAAAGTTCTGGAATCAAAGAGGAGCCACAAATTTCCTTCCACCCAGCCATCCCCCAAGTCTCCCTATAAAAATGATACCTCACTTGTGTGGGTAGGGCTAGCGCCCGCGACAGGAAACGCCCCAAAACGCAACGTGGACACATCACATTTTTTTAAAGAAAACAGTGGTGTTTTTTGCAAAGTGCCTACCTGTAGATTTTGGCCTCTAGCTCAGCCGGCACCTAGGGAAACCGACCAAACCTGTGCATTTTTTAACACTAGAGACCTAGGGGAATCCAAGATGGGGTGAGTTGTGGGGCTCTGACCAGGTTCCGTTACCCAGAATCCTTTGCAAACCTCAAAATTTGGCTAAAAAAAAAAAAAATCCTCACATTTTGGTGACAGAAAGTTCTGGAATCAGAGAGGAGCCACAAATTTCCTTCCACCCAGCGTTACCCCAAGTCTCCCGATGAAAATGATACCTCACTTGTGTGGGAGGCCTAGCGCCCGCGACAGGAAATGCCCCAAAACGCAACGTGGACACATCACATTTTTTTAAAGAATACAGAGGAGTTTTTTGCAAAGTGCCTACCTGTAGATTTTGGCCTCTAGCTCAGCCTGCACCTGGGGAAACCTACCAAACCTGTGCATTTTTTAAAACTAGAGACCTAGGGGAATCCAAGATAGGGTGACTTGTGGGGCTCTGACCAGGTTCTGTTACCCAGAATCCTTTGGAAACCTCAACATTTGCCTAAAAAAAGACATTTTCCTCACATTTTGGTGACAGAAAGTTCTGGAATCAGAGAGGAGACACAAATTTCCTTCCACCCAGCGTTACCTCAAGTCTCCCGATAAAAATGATACCTCACTTGTGTGGGTAGGCCTAGCGCCGCAACAGGAAACACCCCAAAACGCAAAGAGGACACATCACATTTTTTGAAAGAAAACAGAGGTGTTTTTTGCAAAGTGCCTACCTGTAGATTTTGGCCTCTAGCTCAGCCGGCACCTGGGGAAACCTACCAAACCTGTGCATTTTTGAAAACTAGAGACCTAGGTGAATCCAAGATGGGGTGGCTTGTGGGGATCTGACCAAGTTCTGTTACCCAGAATCCTTTGCAAACCTAAAAATTTGGCTAAAAAAACAAATTTTCCTCACATTTTGGTGACAGAAAGTTCTAGAATCAGAGAGGAGCCACATATTTCCTTCCACGCAGCTTTCCTCCAAGTCTCCTGATAAAAATTATACCTCACTTGTGTGGGTAGGCCTAGCACCCGCGACAGGAAATGCCCCAAAACGCAACGTGGACACATCACATTTTTTTAAAGAAAACAGAGGTGTTTTTTGCAAAATACCTACCTGTAGATTTTGGCCTCTAGCTCAGCCGGCACCTAGGGAAACCTACCAAACCTGTGCATTTTTTAAAACTAGAGACCTATGGGAATCCAAGATGGGGTGACTTGTGGGGCTCTGACCAGGTTCTGTTACCCAGAATCCTTTGCAAACCTCAAAATGTGGCAAAAAAAAAACTTTTTCCTCACATTTTGGTGACAGAAAGTTCTGGAATCAAAGAGGAGCCACACATTTCCTTCCACCCAGCATTCCCCCAAGTCTCCCGATAAAAATGATACCTCACTTGTGTGGGTAGGCCTAGCGCCCGCGACAGGAAATGCCCCAAAACGCAACGTGGAGACATCACATTTTTTTAAAGAAAACAGAGGTGTTTTTTGCAAAGTGCCTACCTGTAGATTTTGGCCTCTAGCTCAGCCGGCACCTGGGGAAACCTACCAAACCTGTGCATTTTTTAAAACTAGAGACCTATGGGAATCCAAGATGGGGTGACTTGTGGGGCTCTGACCAGGTTCAGTTACCCAGAATCCTTTGCAAACCTCAAAATGTGGCTAAAAAATAACTTTTTCCTCACATTTTGGTGACAGAAAGTTCTGGAATCAAAGAGGAGCCACACATTTCCTTCCACCCAGCGTTCCCCCAAGTCTCCAGATAAAAATTATACCTCACTTATGTGGGAGGCCTAGCACCCGCGACAGGAAACCCCCCAAAATGCAATGTGGACACATCACATTTTTTGAAAGAAAACATAGGTGTTTTTTGCAAAGTGCCTACCTGTAGATTTTGGCCTCTAGCTCAGCCGGCACCTAGGGAAACCTACCAAACATGTGCATTTTTTAAAACTAGGGACCTAGGGGAATCCAAGATGGGGTGACTTGGGGGGCTCTGACCAGGTTCTGTTACCCAGAATCCTTTGCAAACCTCAAAATTTGGCAAAAAAAACACATTTTCCTCACATTTTGGTGACAGAAAGTTCTGGAATCAGAGAGGAGCCACAAATTTCCTTCCACCCAGCGTTCCCCCAAGTCTCCCGATAAAAATGATACCTCACTTGTGTAGGTAGGCCTAGAGCCCGCGACAGGAAACCCCCCAAAATGCAATGTGGACACATCACATTTTTTTAAAGAAAACAGAGGTGTTTTTTGCAAAGTGCCTACCTGTAGATTTTGGCTGCTAGCTCAACCGGCACCTGGGGAAACCTACCAAACCTGTGCATTTTTGAAAACTAGAGACCTAGGTGAATCCAAGATGGGGTGGCTTGTGGGGCTCTGACCAAGTTCTGTTACCCAGAATCCTTTGCAAACCTCAAAATTTGGCTAAATAAACACATTTTCCTCACATTTTGGTGACAGAAAGTTCTGAAATCAGAGAGGAACCACAAATTTCCTTCCACCCAGCTTTCCTCCAAATCTCCTGATAAAAATGATACCTCACTTGTGTGGGTAGGTCTAGCACCCGCGACAGGAAATGCCCCAAAACGCAACGTGGACACATCACATTTTTGGAAAGAAAACAGAGGTGTTTTTTGCAAAGTGCCTACGTGTAGATTTTGGCCTCTAGCTCAGCCGGCACCTAGGGAAACCTACCAAACCTGTGCATTTTTTTAAACTAGAGACCTATGGGAATCCAAGATGGGGTGACTTGTGGGGCTCTGACCAGGTTCTGTTACCCAGAATTCTTTGCAAACCTCAAAATGTGGCTAAAAAAAACTTTTTCCTCACATTTTGGTGACAGAAAGTTCTGGAATCAAAGAGGAGCCACAAATTTCCTTCCACCCAGCGTTCCCCCAAGTCTCCCTATAAAAATGATACCTCACTTGTGTGGGTAGGCCTAGCGCCCGCGACAGGAAACGCCCCAAAACGCAACGTGGACACATCAAATTTTTTTAAAGAAAACAGAGGTGTTTTTTGCAAAGTGCCTACCTGTGGATTTTGGCCTCTAGCTCAGCCGGCACCTAGGGAAACCTACCAAACCTGTGCATTTTTTAACACTAGAGACCTAGGGGAATCCAAGATGGGGTGACTTGTGGGGCTCTGACCAGGTTCTGTTACCCAGAATCCTTTGCAAACCTCAAAATTTGGCTAAAAAAAAACAAATTTCCTCACATTTTGGTGACAGAAAGTTCTGGAATCAGAGAGGAGCCACAAATTTCCTTCCACCCAGCGTTACCCCAAGTCTCCCGATAAAAATGATACCTCACTTGTGTGGGAGGCCTAGCGCCCGCGACAGGAAATGCCCCAAAACACAACGTGGACACATCACATTTTTTTAAAGAAAACAGAGGAGTTTTTTGCAAAGTGCCTACCTGTAGATTTTGGCCTCTAGCTCAGCCTGCACCTGGGGAAACCTACCAAACCTGTGCATTTTTTAAAACTAGAGACCTAGGGGAATCCAAGATAGGGTGACTTGTGGGGCTCTGACCAGGTTCTGTTACCCAGAATCCTTTGGAAACCTCAACATTTGCCTAAAAAAAGACATTTTCCTCACATTTTAGTGACAGAAAGTTCTGGAATCAGAGAGGAGATGCAAATTTCCTTCCACCCAGCGTTACCCCAAGTCTCACGATAAAAATGATACCTCACTTGTGTGGGTAGGCCTAGCGCCGCAACAGGAAACACCCCAAAACGCAAAGTGGACACATCACATTTTTTGAAAGAAAACAGAGGTGTTTTTTGCAAAGTGCCTACCTGTAGATTTTGGCCTCTAGCTCAGCCGGCACGTGGGGAAACCTACCAAACCTGTGCATTTTTGAAAACTAGAGACCTAGGTGAATCCAGGATGGGGTGGCTTGTGGGGATCTGACCAAGTTCTGTTACCCAGAATCCTTTGCAAACCTCAAAATTTGGCTAAAAAAACAAATTTTCCTCACATTTTGGTGACAGAAAGTTCTGGAATCAGAGAGGAGCCACATATTTCCTTCCACCCAGCTTTCCTCCAAGTCTCCTGATAAAAATGATACCTCACTTGTGTGGGTAGGCCTAGCACCCGCGACAGGAAATGCCCCAAAACGCAACGTGGACACATCCCATTTTTTTAAAGAAAACAGAGGGTTTTTTTGCAAAATACCTACCTGTAGATTTTGGCCTCTAGCTCAGCCGGCACCTAGGGAAACCTACCAAACATGTGAATTTTTTAAAACTAGAGACCAAGGGGAATCCAAGATGGGGTAACTTGGGGGGCTCTGACCAGGTTCTGTTACCCAGAATCCTTTGCAAACCTCAAAATTTGGCAAAAAAAACACATTTTCCTCACATTTTGGTGACAGAAAGTTCTGGAATCAGAGAGGAGCCACAAATTTCCTTCCACCCAGCGTTCCCCCAAGTCTCCCGATACAAATTATACCTCACTTGTGTAGGTAGGCCTAGCGCCCGCGACAGGAAATGCCCCAAAACGCAACGTAGACACATCACATTTTTTTTTTAAAGAAAACAGAGGTGTTTTTTGCAAAGTGCCTACCTGTAGATTTTGGCCTCTAGCTCAGCCGGCACCTTGGGAAACCTACCAAACCTGTGAATTTTTGAAAACTAGAGACCTAGGGGAATCCAAGATGGGGTGACTTGTGGGGCTCTGACCAGGTTCTGTTATCCAGAATCCTTTGCAAACCTCAAAATTTGGCTAAAAAAAAACATTTTCCTCATATTTTGGTGACAGGAAGTTCTGGAATCAGAGAGGAGCCACAAATTTCCTTCCACCCAGCGTTCCCCCAAGTCTCCCGATACAAATGATACCTCACTTGTGTGGGTAGGCCTAGCGCCCGCGACAGGAAATGCCCCAAAACGCAACGTGGACACATCACATTTTTTTTTAAAGAAAACAGAGGTGTTTTTTGCAAAGTGCCTACCTGTAGATTTTGGCCTCTAGCTCAGCCGGCACCTAGGGAAACCTACCAAACCTGTGCATTTTTTAACACTAGAGACCTAGGGGAATCCAAGATGGGGTGACTTGTGGGGCTCTGATCAGGTTCTGTTACCCAGAATCCTTTGCAAACCTCAAAATTTGGCTAAAAAAAAACAAATTTCCTCACATTTTGGTGACGGAAAGTTCTGGAATCAGAGAGGAGCCACAAATTTCCTTCCACCCAGCGTTACCCCAAGTCTCCCGATAAAAATGATACCTCACTTGTGTGGGAGGCCTAGCGCCCGCGACAGGAAATGCCCCAAAACGCAACGTGGACACATCACATTTTTTTAAAGAAAACAGAGGAGTTTTTTGCAAAGTGCCTACCTGTAGATTTTGGCCTCTAGCTCAGCCTGCACCTGGGGAAACCTACCAAACCTGTGCATTTTTTAAAACTAGAGACCTAGGGGAATCCAAGATAGGGTGACTTGTGGGGCTCTGACCAGGTTCTGTTACCCAGAATCCTTTGGAAACCTCAACATTTGCCTAAAAAAAGACATTTTCCTCACATTTTGGTGACAGAAAGTTCTGGAATCAGAGAGGAGATGCAAATTTCCTTCCACCCAGCGTTACCCCAAGTCTCCCGATAAAAATGATACCTCACTTGTGTGGGTAGGCCTAGCGCCGCAACAGGAAACACCCCAAAACGCAAAGTGGACACATCACATTTTTTGAAAGAAAACAGAGGTGTTTTTTGCAAAGTGCCTACCTGTAGATTTTGGCCTCTAGCTCAGCCGGCACGTGGGGAAACCTACCAAACCTGTGCATTTTTGATAACTAGAGACCTAGGTGAATCCAGGATGGGGTGGCTTGTGGGGATCTGACCAAGTTCTGTTACCCAGAATCCTTTGCAAACCTCAAAATTTGGCTAAAAAAACACATTTTCCTCACATTTTGGTGACAGAAAGTTCTGGAATCAGAGAGGAGCCACATATTTCCTTCCACCCAGCTTTCCTCCAAGTCTCCTGATAAAAATGATACCTCACTTGTGTGGGTAGGCCTAGCACCCGCGACAGGAAATGCCCCAAAACGCAACGTGGACACATCACATTTTTTTAAAGAAAACAGAGGGTTTTTTTGCAAAATACCTACCTGTAGATTTTGGCCTCTAGCTCAGCCGGCACCGGGAAACCTACCAAACATGTGAATTTTTTAAAACTAGAGACCAAGGGGAATCCAAGATGGGGTCACTTGGGGGGCTCTGACCAGGTTCTGTTACCCAGAATCCTTTGCAAACCTCAAAATATGGCAAAAAAAACACATTTTCCTCACATTTTGGTGACAGAACGTTCTGGAATCAGAGAGGAGCCACAAATTTCCTTCCACCCAGCGTTCCCCCAAGTCTCCCGATACAAACTATACCTCACTTGTGTGGGTAGGCCTAGCGCCCGCGACAGGAAATGCCCCAAAATGCAATGTGGACACATCACATTTTTTTAAAGAAAACAGAGGTGTTTTTTGCAAAGTGCCTACCTGTAGATTTTGGCCTCTAGCTCAGCCGGCACCTAGGGAAACCTACCAAACATGTGAATTTTTTAAAACTAGAGACCAAGGGGAATCCAAGATGGGGTAACTTGGGGGGCTCTGACCAGGTTCTGTTACCCAGAATCCTTTGCAAACCTCAACATTTGGCAAAAAAAACACATTTTCCTCACATTTTGGTGACAGAAAGTTCTGGAATCAGAGAGGAGCCACAAATTTCCTTCCACCCAGCGTTCCCCCAAGTCTCCCGATACAAATTATACCTCAGTTGTGTGGGTAGGCCTAGCGCCCGCAACAGGAAATGCCCCAAAACGCAACGTGGACACATCACATTTTTTTTTTAAAGAAAACAGAGGTGTTTTTTGCAAAGTGCCTACCTGTAGATTTTGGCCTCTAGCTCAGCCGGCACCTTGGGAAACCTACCAAACCTGTGAATTTTTGAAAACTAGAGACCTAGGGGAATCCAAGATGGGGTGACTTGTGGGGCTCTGACCAGGTTCTGTTATCCAGAATCCTTTGCAAACCTCAAAATTTGGCTAAAAAAAAACATTTTCCTCACATTTTGGTGACAGGAAGTTCTGGAATCAGAGAGGAGCCACAAATTTCCTTCCACCCAGCGTTCCCCCAAGTCTCCCGATACAAATGATACCTCACTTGTGTGGGTAGGCCTAGCGCCCGCGACAGGAAATGCCCCAAAACGCAACGTGGACACATCACATTTTTTTTTTTAAAGAAAACAGAGGTGTTTTTTGTAAAGTGCCTACCTGTAGATTTTGGCCTCTAGCTCAGCCGGCACCTAGGGAAACCTACCAAACCTGTGCATTTTTGAAAACTAGAGACCTAGGGGAATCCAAGATGGGGTGACTTGTGGGGCTCTGACCAGGTTCTGTTATCCAGAATCCTTTGCAAACCTCAAAATTTGGCTAAAAAAAAAACATTTTCCTCACATTTTGGTGACAGGAAGTTCTGGAATCAGAGAGGAGCCACAAATTTCCTTCCACCAAGCTTTCCCCCAAGTCTCCCGATAAAAATGATACCTCACTTGTGTGGGTAGGCCTAGCGCCCGCGACAGGAAACCCCCCAAAATGCAATGTGGACACATCACATTTTTTTAAAGAAAACAGAGGTGTTTTTTGCAAAGTGCCTACCTGTAGATTTTGGCCTCTAGCTCAGCCGGCACCTAGGGAAACCTACCAAACATGTGCATTTTTTTAAACTAGAGACCTATGGGAATCCAAGATGGGGTGACTTGTGGGGCTCTCACCAGGTTCTGTTACCCAGAATCCTTTGCAAACCTCAAAATGTGGCTAAAAAAAACTTTTTCCTCACATTTTGGTGACAGAAAGTTCTGGAATCAAAGAGGAGCCACAAATTTCCTTCCACCCAGCCATCCCCCAAGTCTCCCTATAAAAATGATACCTCACTTGTGTGGGTAGGGCTAGCGCCCGCGACAGGAAACGCCCCAAAACGCAACGTGGACACATCACATTTTTTTAAAGAAAACAGTGGTGTTTTTTGCAAAGTGCCTACCTGTAGATTTTGGCCTCTAGCTCAGCCGGCACCTAGGGAAACCGACTAAACCTGTGCATATTTTAACACTAGAGACCTAGGGGAATCCAAGATGGGGTGAGTTGTGGGGCTCTGACCAGGTTCTGTTACCCAGAATCCTTTGCAAACCTCAAAATTTGGCTAAAAAAAAAAAAAATTCCTCACATTTTGGTGACAGAAAGTTCTGGAATCAGAGAGGAGCCACAAATTTCCTTCCACCCAGCGTTACCCCAAGTCTCCCGATGAAAATGATACCTCACTTGTGTGGGAGGCCTAGCGCCCGCGACAGGAAATGCCCCAAAACGCAACGTGGACACATCACATTTTTTTAAAGAATACAGAGGAGTTTTTTGCAAAGTGCCTACCTGTAGATTTTGGCCTCTAGCTCAGCCTGCACCTGGGGAAACCTACCAAACCTGTGCATTTTTTAAAACTAGAGACCTAGGGGAATCCAAGATAGGGTGACTTGTGGGGCTCTGACCAGGTTCTGTTACCCAGAATCCTTTGGAAACCTCAACATTTGCCTAAAAAAAGACATTTTCCTCACATTTTGGTGACAGAAAGTTCTGGAATCAGAGAGGAGACACAAATTTCCTTCCACCCAGCGTTACCTCAAGTCTCCCGATAAAAATGATACCTCACTTGTGTGGGTAGGCCTAGCGCCGCAACAGGAAACACCCCAAAACGCAAAGAGGACACATCACATTTTTTGAAAGAAAACAGAGGTGTTTTTTGCAAAGTGCCTACCTGTAGATTTTGGCCTCTAGCTCAGCTGGCACCTGGGGAAACCTACCAAACCTGTGCATTTTTGAAAACTAGAGACCTAGGTGAATCCAAGATGGGGTGGCTTGTGGGGATCTGACCAAGTTCTGTTACCCAGAATCCTTTGCAAACTTCAAAATTTGGCTAAAAAAACAAATTTTCCTCACATTTTGGTGACAGAAAGTTCTGGAATCAGAGAGGAGCCACATATTTCCTTCCACGCAGCTTTCCTCCAAGTCTCCTGATAAAAATGATACCTCACTTGTGTGGGTAGGCCTAGCACCCGCGACAGCAAATGCCCCAAAACGCAAAGTGGACACATCACATTTTTTTAAAGAAAACAGAGGTGTTTTTTGCAAAATACCTACCTGTAGATTTTGGCCTCTAGCTCAGCCGGCACCTAGGGAAACCTACCAAACCTGTGCATTTTTTAAAACTAGAGACCTATGGGAATCCAAGATGGGGTGACTTGTGGGGCTCTGACCAGGTTCTGTTACCCAGAATCCTTTGCAAACCTCAAAATGTGGCAAAAAAAAAACTTTTTCCTCACATTTTGGTGACAGAAAGTTCTGGAATCAAAGAGGAGCCACACATTTCCTTCCACCCAGCATTCCCCCAAGTCTCCCGATAAAAATGATACCTCACTTGTGTGGGTAGGCCTAGCGCCCGCGACAGGAAATGCCCCAAAACGCAACGTGGACACATCACATTTTTTTAAAGAAAACAGAGGTGTTTTTTGCAAAGTGCCTACCTGTAGATTTTGGCCTCTAGCTCAGCCGGCACCTGGGGAAACCTACCAAACCTGTGCATTTTTTAAAACTAGAGACCTATGGGAATCCAAGATGGGGTGACTTGTGGGGCTCTGACCAGGTTCAGTTACCCAGAATCCTTTGCAAACCTCAAAATGTGGCTAAAAAATAACTTTTTCCTCACATTTTGGTGACAGAAAGTTCTGGAATCAAAGAGGAGCCACACATTTCCTTCCACCCAGCGTTCCCCCAAGTCTCCAGATAAAAATGACACCTCACTTGTGTGGGAGGCCTAGCACCCGCGACAGGAAACCCCCCAAAATGCAATGTGGACACATCACATTTTTTGAAAGAAAACATAGGTGTTTTTTGCAAAGTGCCTACCTGTAGATTTTGGCCTCTAGCTCAGCCGGCACCTAGGGAAACCTAACAAACATGTGCATTTTTTAAAACTAGGGACCTAGGGGAATCCAAGATGGGGTGACTTGGGGGGCTCTGACCAGGTTCTGTTACCCAGAATCCTTTGCAAACCTCAAAATTTGGCAAAAAAAACACATTTTCCTCACATTTTGGTGACAGAAAGTTCTGGAATCAGAGAGGAGCCACAAATTTCCTTCCACCCAGCGTTCCCCCAAGTCTCCCGATAAAAATGATACCTCACTTGTGTAGGTAGGCCTAGAGCCCGCGACAGGAAACCCCCCAAAATGCAATGTGGACACATCACATTTTTTTAAAGAAAACAGAGGTGTTTTTTGCAAAGTGCCTACCTGTAGATTTTGGCTGCTAGCTCAACCGGCACCTGGGGAAACCTACCAAACCTGTGCATTTTTGAAAACTAGAGACCTAGGTGAATCCAAGATGGGGTGGCTTGTGGGGCTCTGACCAAGTTCTGTTACCCAGAATCCTTTGCAAACCTCAAAATTTGGCTAAATAAACAAATTTTCCTCACATTTTGGTGACAGAAAGTTCTGAAATCAGAGAGGAGCCACAAATTTCCTTCCACCCAGCTTTCCTCCAAATCTCCTGATAAAAATGATACCTCACTTGTGTGGGTAGGTCTAGCACCCGCGACAGGAAATGCCCCAAAACGCAACGTGGACACATCACATTTTTTTAAAGAAAACAGAGGTGTTTTTTGCAAAGTGCCTACGTGTAGATTTTGGCCTCTAGCTCAGCCGGCACCTAGGGAAACCTACCAAACCTGTGCATTTTTTTAAACTAGAGACCTATGGGAATCCAAGATGGGGTGACATGTGGGGCTCTGACCAGGTTCTGTTACCCAGAATCCTTTGCAAACCTCAAAATGTGGCTAAAAAAAACTTTTTCCTCACATTTTGGTGACAGAAAGTTCTGGAATCAAAGAGGAGCCACAAATTTCCTTCCACCCAGCGTTCCCCCAAGTCTCCCTATAAAAATGATACCTCACTTGTTTGGGTAGGCCTAGCGCCCGCGACAGGAAACGCCCCAAAACGCAACGTGGACACATCAAATTTTTTTAAAGAAAACAGAGGTGTTTTTTGCAAAGTGCCTACCTGTGGATTTTGGCCTCTAGCTCAGCCGGCACCTAAGGAAACCTACCAAACCTGTGCATTTTTTAACACTAGAGACCTAGGGGAATCCAAGATGGGGTGACTTGTGGGGCTCTGACCAGGTTCTGTTACCCAGAATCCTTTGCAAACCTCAAAATTTGGTTAAAAAAAACAAATTTCCTCACATTTTGGTGACAGAAAGTTCTGGAATCAGAGAGGAGCCACAAATTTCCTTCCACCCAGCGTTACCCCAAGTCTCCCGATAAAAATGATACCTCACTTGTGTGGGAGGCCTAGCGCCCGCGACAGGAAATGCCCCAAAACACAACGTGGACACATCACATTTTTTTAAAGAAAACAGAGGAGTTTTTTGCTAAGTGCCTACCTGTAGATTTTGGCCTCTAGCTCAGCCTGCACCTGGGGAAACCTACCAAACCTGTGCATTTTTTAAAACTAGAGACCTAGGGGAATCCAAGATAGGGTGACTTGTGGGGCTCTGACCAGGTTCTGTTACCCAGAATCCTTTGGAAACCTCAACATTTGCCTAAAAAAAGACATTTTCCTCACATTTTAGTGACAGAAAGTTCTGGAATCAGAG
This sequence comes from Pleurodeles waltl, assembly GCF_031143425.1. Taxonomy (NCBI): domain Eukaryota; kingdom Metazoa; phylum Chordata; class Amphibia; order Caudata; family Salamandridae; genus Pleurodeles; species Pleurodeles waltl. Next base: position 579,310,344 of record NC_090451.1, read on the forward strand.
AGGAGATGCAAATTTCCTTCCACCCAGCGTTACCCCAAGTCTCCCGATAAAAATGATACCTCACTTGTGTGGGTAGGCCTAGCGCCGCAACAGGAAACACCCCAAAACGCAAAGTGGACACATCACATTTTTTGAAAGAAAACAGAGGTGTTTTTTGCAAAGTGCCTACCTGTAGATTTTGGCCTCTAGCTCAGCCGGCACGTGGGGAAACCTACCAAACCAGTGCATTTTTGAAAACTAGAGACCTAGGTGAATCCAGGATGGGGTGGCTTGTGGGGATCTGACCAAGTTCTGTTACCCAGAATCCTTTGCAAACCTCAAAATTTGGCTAAAAAAACAAATTTTCCTCACATTTTGGTGACAGAAAGTTCTGGAATCAGAGAGGAGCCACATATTTCCTTCCACCCAGCTTTCCTCCAAGTCTCCTGATAAAAATGATACCTCACTTGTGTGGGTAGGCCTAGCACCCGCGACAGGAAATGCCCCAAAACGCAACGTGGACACATCCCATTTTTTTAAAGAAAACAGAGGGGTTTTTTGCAAAATACCTACCTGTAGATTTTGGCCTCTAGCTCAGCCGGCACCTAGGGAAACCTACCAAACATGTGAATTTTTTAAAACTAGAGACCAAGGGGAATCCAAGATGGGGTAACTTGGGGGGCTCTGACCAGGTTCTGTTACCCAGAATCCTTTGCAAACCTCAAAATTTGGCAAAAAAAACACATTTTCCTCACATTTTGGTGACAGAAAGTTCTGGAATCAGAGAGGAGCCACAAATTTCCTTCCACCCAGCGTTCCCCCAAGTCTCCCGATACAAATTATACCTCACTTGTGTAGGTAGGCCTAGCGCCCGCGACAGGAAATGCCCCAAAACGCAACGTGGACACACCACATTTTTTTTTTAAAGAAAACAGAGATGTTTTTTGCAAAGTGCCTACCTGTAGATTTTGGCCTCTAGCTCAGCCGGCACCTTGGGAAACCTACCAAACCTGTGAATTTTTGAAAACTAGAGACCTAGGGGAATCCAAGATGGGGTGACTTGTGGGGCTCTGACCAGGTTCTGTTATCCAGAATCCTTTGCAAACCTCAAAATTTGGCTAAAAAAAAACATTTTCCTCACATTTTGGTGACAGGAAGTTCTGGAATCAGAGAGGAGCCACAAATTTCCTTCCACCCAGCGTTCCCCCAAGTCTCCCGATACAAATGATACCTCACTTGTGTGGGTAGGCCTAGCGCCCGCGACAGGAAATGCCCCAAAACGCAACGTGGACACATCACATTTTTTTTTAAAGAAAACAGAGGTGTTTTTTGTAAAGTGCCTACCTGTAGATTTTGGCCTCTAGCTCAGCCGGCACCAAGGGAAACCTACCAAACCTGTGCATTTTTGAAAACTAGAGACCTAGGGGAATCCAAGATGGGGTGACTTGTCTGGCTCTGACCAGGTTCTGTTAACCAGAATCCTTTGCAAACCTCAAAATTTGGCTAAAAAAAAACCATTTTCCTCACATTTTGGTGACAGGAAGTTCTGGAATCAGAGAGGAGCCACAAATTTCCTTCCACCAAGCTTTCCCCCAAGTCTCCCGATAAAAATGATACCTCACTTGTGTGGGTAGGCCTAGCGCCCGCGACACGAAACCCCCCAAAATGCAATGTGGACACATCACATTTTTTTAAATAAAACAGAGGTGTTTTTTGCAAAGTGCCTACCTGTAGATTTTGGCCTCTAGCTCAGCCGGCACCTAGGGAAACCTACCAAACATGTGCATTTTTTTAAACTAGAGACCTATGGGAATCCAAGATGGGGTGACTTGTGGGGCTCTCACCAGGTTCTGTTACCCAGAATCCTTTGCAAACCTCAAAATTTGGCTAAAAAAAAAACATTTTCCTCACATTTTGGTGACAGGAAGTTCTGGAATCAAAGAGGAGCCACAAATTTCCTTCCACCCAGCGTTCCCCCAAGTCTCCCTATAAAAATGATACCTCACTTGTGTGGGTAGGGCTAGCGCCCGCGACAGGAAACGCCCCAAAACGCAACGTGGACACATCACATTTTTTTAAAGAAAACAGTGGTGTTTTTTGCAAAGTGCCTACCTGTAGATTTTGGCATCTAGCTCAGCCGGCACCTAGTGAAACCTACCAAACCTGTGCATTTTTTAAAACTAGAGACATAGGGGAATCCAAGATGGGGTGACTTGTGGGGCTCTGACCAGGTTCTGTTACCCAGAATCCTTTGCAAACCTCAAAATTTGGCAAAAAAAACACATTTTCCTCACATTTTGGTGACAGAAAGTTCTGGAATCAGAGAGGAGCCACAAATTTCCTTCCACCCAGCGTTCCCCCAAGTCTCCCGATACAAATTATACCTCACTTGTGTGGGTAGGCCTAGCGCCCGCGACAGGAAATGCCCCAAAACGCAACGTGGACACATCACATTTTTTTAAAGAAAACAGAGGTGTTTTTTGCAAAGTGCCTACCTGTAGATTTTGGCCTCTAGCTCAGCCGGCACCTAGGGAAACCTACCAAACATGTGCATTTTTTTAAACTAGAGACCTATGGGAATCCAAGATGGGGTGACTTGTGGGGCTCTCACCAGGTTCTGTTACCCAGAATCCTTTGCAAACCTCAAAATTTGGCTAAAAAAAAAACATTTTCCTCACATTTTGGTGACAGGAAGTTCTGGAATCAAAGAGGAGCCACAAATTTCCTTCCACCCAGCGTTCCCCCAAGTCTCCCTATAAAAATGATACCTCACTTGTGTGGGTAGGGCTAGCGCCCGCGACAGGAAACGCCCCAAAACGCAACGTGGACACATCACATTTTTTTAAAGAAAACAGTGGTGTTTTTTGCAAAGTGCCTACCTGTAGATTTTGGCATCTAGCTCAGCCGGCACCTAGTGAAACCTACCAAACCTGTGCATTTTTTAAAACTAGAGACATAGGGGAATCCAAGATGGGGTGACTTGTGGGGCTCTGACCAGGTTCTGTTACCCAGAATCCTTTGCAAACCTCAAAATTTGGCAAAAAAAACACATTTTCCTCACATTTTGGTGACAGAAAGTTCTGGAATCAGAGAGGAGCCACAAATTTCCTTCCACCCAGCGTTCCCCCAAGTCTCCCGATACAAATTATACCTCACTTGTGTGGGTAGGCCTAGCGCCCGCGACAGGAAATGCCCCAAAACGCAACGTGGACACATCACATTTTTTTTTTAAAGAAAACAGAGGTGTTTTTTGCAAAGTGCCTACCTGTAGATTTTGGCCTCTAGCTCAGCCGGCACCTTGGGAAACCTACCAAACCTGTGAATTTTTGAAAACTAGAGACCTAGGGGAATCCAAGATGGGGTGACTTGTGGGGCTCTGACCAGGTTCTGTTATCCAGAATCCTTTGCAAACCTCAAAATTTGGCTAAAAAAAAACATTTTCCTCACATTTTGGTGACAGGAAGTTCTGGAATCAGAGAGGAGCCACAAATGTCCTTCCACCCAGCGTTCCCCCAAGTCTCCCGATACAAATGATACCTCACTTGTGTGGGTAGGCCTAGCGCCCGCGACAGGAAATGCCCCAAAACGCAACGTGGACACATCACATTTTTTTTTAAAGAAAACAGAGGTGTTTTTTGTAAAGTGCCTACCTGTAGATTTTGGCCTCTAGCTCAACCGGCACCTAGGGAAACCTACCAAACCTGTGCATTTTTTAAAACTAGAGACCTAGGGGAATCCAAGATGGGGTGACTTGTGGGGCTCTGACCAGGTTCTGTTATCCAGAATCCTTTGCAAACCTCAAAATTTGGCAAAAAAAAAACCATTTTCCTCACATTTTGGTGACAGGAAGTTCTGGAATCAGAGAGGAGCCACAAATTTCCTTCCACCAAGCTTTCCCCCAAGTCTCCCGATAAAAATGATACCTCACTTGTGTGGGTAGGCCTAGCGCCCGCGACAGGAAACCCCCCAAAATGCAATGTGGACACATCACATTTTTTTAAAGAAAACAGAGGTGTTTTTTGCAAAGTGCCTACCTGTAGATTTTGGCCTCTAGCTCAGCCGGCACCTAGGGAAACCTACCAAACATGTGCATTTTTTTAAACTAGAGACCTATGGGAATCCAAGATGGGGTGACTTGTGGGGCTCTCACCAGGTTCTGTTACCCAGAATCCTTTGCAAACCTCAAAATGTGGCTAAAAAAAACTTTTTCCTCACATTTTGGTGACAGAAAGTTCTGGAATCAAAGAGGAGCCACAAATTTCCTTCCACCCAGCGTTCCCCCAAGTCTCCCTATAAAAATGATACCTCACTTGTGTGGGTAGGGCTAGCGCCCGCGACAGGAAACGCCCCAAAACGCAACGTGGACACATCACATTTTTTTTAAAGAAAACAGTGGTGTTTTTTGCAAAGTGCCTACCTGTAGATTTTGGCCTCTAGCTCAGCCGGCACCTAGGGAAACCTACCAAACCTGTGCATTTTTTAACACTAGAGACCTAGGGGAATCCAAGATGGGGTGAGTTGTGGGGCTCTGACCAGGTTCCGTTACCCAGAATCCTTTGCAAACCTCAAAATTTGGCTAAAAAAAAAAAAATTCCTCACATTTTGGTGACAGAAAGTTCTGGAATCAGAGAGGAGCCACAAATTTCCTTCCACCCAGCGTTACCCCAAGTCTCCCGATAAAAATGATACCTCACTTGTGTGGGAGGCCTAGCGCCCGCGACAGGAAATGCCCCAAAACGCAACGTGGACACATCACATTTTTTTAAAGAAAACAGAGGAGTTTTTTGCAAAGTGCCTACCTGTAGATTTTGGCCTCTAGCTCAGCCTGCACCTGGGGAAACCTACCAAACCTGTGCATTTTTTAAAACTAGAGACCTAGGGGAATCCAAGATAGGGTGACTTGTGGGGCTCTGACCAGGTTCTGTTACCCAGAATCCTTTGGAAACCTCAACATTTGCCTAAAAAAAGACATTTTTCTCACATTTTGGTGACAGAAAATTCTGGAATCAGAGAGGAGACCCAAATTTCCTTCCACCCAGCGTTACCTCAAGTCTCCCGATAAAAATGATACCTCACTTGTGTGGGTAGGCCTAGCGCCGCAACAGGAAACACCCCAAAACGCAAAGAGGACACATCACATTTTTTGAAAGAAAACAGAGGTGTTTTTTGCAAAGTGCCTACCTGTAGATTTTGGCCTCTAGCTCAGCCGGCAGCTGGGGAAACCTACCAAACCTGTGCATTTTTGAAAACTAGAGACCTAGGTGAATCCAAGATGGGGTGGCTTGTGGGGATCTGACCAAGTTCTGTTACCCAGAATCCTTTGCAAACCTCAAAATTTGGCTAAAAAAACAAATTTTCCTCACATTTTGGTGACAGAAAGTTCTGGAATCAGAGAGGAGCCACATATTTCCTTCCACGCAGCTTTCCTCCAAGTCTCCTGATAAAAATGATACCTCACTTGAGTGGGTAGGCCTAGCACCCGCGACAGGAAATGCCCCAAAACGCAACGTGGACACATCACATTTTTTTAAAGAAAACAGAGGTGTTTTTTGCAAAATACCTACCTGTAGATTTTGGCCTCTAGCTCAGCCGGCACCTAGGGAAACCTACCAAACCTGTGCATTTTTTAAAACTAGAGACCTATGGGAATCCAAGATGGGGTGACTTGTGGGGCTCTGACCAGGTTCTGTTATCCAGAATCCTTTGCAAACCTCAAAATTTGGCTAAAAAAAAACATTTTCCTCACATTTTGGTGACAGGAAGTTCTGGAATCAGAGAGGAGCCACAAATTTCCTTCCACCCAGCGTTCCCCCAAGTCTCCCGATACAAATGATACCTCACTTGTGTGGGTAAGCCTAGCGCCCGCGACAGGAAATGCCCCAAAATGCAACGTGCACACATCACAGTTTTTTTTAAAGAAAACAGAGGTGTTTTTTGTAAAGTGCCTACCTGTAGATTTTGGCCTCTAGCTCAGCCGGCACCTAGGGAAACCTACCAAACCTGTGCATTTTTGAAAACTAGAGACCTAGGGCAATCCAAGATGGGGTGACTTGTGGGGCTCTGACCAGGTTCTGTTATCCAGAATCCTTTGCAAACCTCAAAATTTGGCAAAAAAAAAAACATTTTCCTCACATTTTGGTGACAGGAAGTTCTGGAATCAGAGAGGAGCCACAAATTTCCTTCCACCAAGCTTTCCCCCAAGTCTCCCGATAAAAATGATACCTCACTTGTGTGGGTAGGCCTAGCGCCCGCGACAGGAAACCCCCCAAAATGCAATGTGGACACATCACATTTATTTTTTAAAGAAAACAGAGGTGTTTTTTGCAAAGTGCCTACCTGTAGATTTTGGCCTCTAGCTCAGCCGGCACCTTGGGAAACCTACCAAACCTGTGAATTTTTGAAAACTAGAGACCTAGGGGAATCCAAGATGGGGTGACTTGTGGGGCTCTGACCAGGTTCTGTTATCCAGAATCCTTTGCAAACCTCAAAATTTGGCTAAAAAAAAACATTTTCCTCACATTTTGGTGACAGGAAGTTCTGGAATCAGAGAGGAGCCACAAATTTCCTTCCACCCAGCGTTCCCCCAAGTCTCCCGATACAAATGATACCTCACTTGTGTGGGTAGGCCTAGCGCCCGCGACAGGAAATGCCCCAAAACGCAACGTGGACACATCACATTTTTTTTTAAAGAAAACAGAGGTGTTTTTTGTAAAGTGCCTACCTGTAGATTTTGGCCTCTAGCTCAGCCGGCACCTAGGGAAACCTACCAAACCTGTGCATTTTTGAAAACTAGAGACCTAGGGGAATCCAAGATGGGGTGACTTGTGGGGCTCTGACCAGGTTCTGTTATCCAGAATCCTTTGCAAACCTCAAAATTTGGCTAAAAAAAAAACATTTTCCTCACATTTTGGTGACAGGAAGTTCTGGAATCAGAGAGCAGCCACAAATTTCCTTCCACCAAGCTTTCCCCCAAGTCTCCCGATACAAATGATACCTCACTTGTGTGGGTAGGCCTAGCGCCCGCGACAGGAAACCCCCCAAAATGCAATGTGGACACATCACATTTTTTGAAAGAAAACAGAGGTGTTTTTTGCAAAGTGCCTACCTGTAGATTTTGGCCTCTAGCTCAGCCGGCACCTAGGGAAACCTACCAAACATGTGCATTTTTTAAAACTAGAGACCAAGGGGAATCCAAGATGGGGCAACTTGGGGGGCTCTGACCAGGTTCTGTTACCCAGAATCCTTTGCAAACCTCAAAATTTGGCAAGAAAACCACATTTTCCTCACATTTTGGTGACAGAAAGTTCTGGAATCAGAGAGGAGCCACAAATTTCCTTCCACCCAGCGTTCCCCTAAGTCTCCTGATACAAATTATACCTCACTTGTGTGGGTAGGCCTAGCGCCCGCGACAGGAAATGCCCCAAAACGCAATGTGGACACATCACATTTTTTTTAAAAAGAAAACAGAGGTGTTTTTTGCAAAGTGCCTACCTGTAGATTTTGGCCTCTAGCTCAGCCGGCACCTTGGGAAACCTACCAAACCTGTGAATTTTTGAAAACTAGAGACCTAGGGGAATCCAAGATGGGGTGACTTGTGGGGCTCTGACCAGGTTCTGTTATCCAGAATCCTTGGCAAACCTCAAAATATGGCTAAAAAAAAACATTTTCCTCACATTTTGGTGACAGGAAGTTCTGGAATCAGAGAGGAGCCACAAATTTCCTTCCACCCAGCGTTCCCCCAAGTCTCCCGATACAAATGATACCTCACTTGTGTGGGTAGGCCTAGCGCCCGCGACAGGAAATGCCCCAAAACGCAACGTGCACACATCACATTTTTTTTTAAAGAAAACAGAGGTGTTTTTTGTAAAGTGCCTACCTGTAGATTTTGGCCTCTAGCTCAGCCGGCACCTAGGGAAACCTACCAAACCTGTGCATTTTTGAAAACTAGAGACCTAGGGGAATCCAAGATGGGGTGACTTGTGGGGCTCTGACCAGGTTCTGTTATCCAGAATCCTTTGCAAACCTCAAAATTTGGCTAAAAAAAAAACATTTTCCTCACATTTTGGTGACAGGAAGTTCTGGAATCAGAGAGGAGCCACAAATTTCCTTCCACCAAGCTTTCCCCCAAGTCTCCCGATAAAAATGATACCTCACTTGTGTGGGTAGGCCTAGCGCCCGCGACAGGAAACCCCCCAAAATGCAATGTGGACACATCACATTTTTTTAAAGAAAACAGAGGTGTTTTTTGCAAAGTGCCTACCTGTAGATTTTGGCCTCTAGCTCAGCCGGCACCTAGGGAAACCTACCAAACATGTGCATTTTTTTTAACTAGAGACCTAGGGGAATCCAAGATGGGGTGACTTGAGGGGCTCTGACCAGGTTCTGTTACCCAGAATCCTTTGCAAACCTCAAAATTTGGTTAAAAAAACACATTTTCCTCACATTTTGGTGACAGGAAGTTCTGGAATCAGAAAGGAGCCACAAATTTCCTTCCACCCAGCGTTCCCCCAAACCTCCGGATAAAAATGATACCTCACTTGTGTGGGTAGGCCTAGCGCCGGCGACAGGAAACCCCCCAAAATGCAACGTGGACACATCACATTTTTGGAAAGAAAACAGAGGTGTTTTTTGCATAGTGCCTACCTGTAGATTTTGGCCTCTAGCTCAGCCGTCACCTAGGGAAACCTACCAAACATGTGCATTTTTCAAAACTAGAGACCTAGGGGAATCCAAGATGGGGTGACTTGGGGGGCTCTGACCATGTTCTGTTACCCAGAATCCTTTGCAAACCTCAAAATTTTGCTCAAAAAACACATTTTCCTCACATTTTGGTGACAGGAAGTTCTGGAATCAGAGAGGAGCCACAAATTTCCTTCCACCCAGCGTTCCCCCAAGTCTCCCGATACAAATGATACCTCACTTGTGTGGGTAGGCCTAGCGCCCGTGACAGGAAACCCCCCAAAATGCAATGTGGACACATCACATTTTTTTAAAGAAAACAGAGGTGTTTTTTGCAAAGTGCCTACCTGTAGATTTTGGCCTCTAGCTCAGCCGGCACCTAGGGAAACCTACCAAACATGTGAATTTTTTAAAACTAGAGACCAAGGGGAATCCAAGATGGGGTAACTTGGGGGGCTCTGACCAGGTTCTGTTACCCAGAATCCTTTGCAAACCTCAAAATTTGGCAAAAAAAACACATTTTCCTCACATTTTGGTGACAGAAAGTTTTGGAATCAGAGAGGAGCCACAAATTTCCTTCCACCCAGCGTTCCCCCAAGTCTCCCGATACAAATTATACCTCACTTGTGTGGGTAGGCCTAGCGCCCGCGACAGGAAATGCCCCAAAACGCAACATGGACACATCACATTTTTTTAAAAAGAAAACAGTGTTGTTTTTTGTAAAGTGCCTACCTGTAGATTTTAGCCTCTAGCTCAGCCGGCACCTAGGGAAACCTACCAAACCTGTGCATTTTTGAAAACTAGAGACCTAGGGGAATCCAAGATGGGGTGACTTGTGGGGCTCTGACCAGGTTCTGTTATCCAGAATCCTTTGCAAACCTCAAAATTTGGCTAAAAAAAAAACATTTTCCTCACATTTTGGTGACAGGAAGTTCTGGAATCAGAGAAGAGCCACAAATTTCCTTCCACCAAGCTTTCCCCCAAGTCTCCCGATAAAAATGATACCTCACTTGTGTGGGTAGGCCTAGCGCCCGCGACAGGAAACCCCCCAAAATGCAATGTGGACACATCACATTTTTTTAAAGAAAACAGAGGTGTTTTTTGCAAAGTGCCTACCTGTAGATTTTGGCCTCTAGCTCAGCCGGCACCTAGGGAAACCTACCAAACATGTGCATTTTTTTAAACTAGAGACCTATGGGAATCCAAGATGGGGTGACTTGTGGGGCTCTCACCAGGTTCTGTTACCCAGAATCCTTTGCAAACCTCAAAATGTGGCTAAAAAAAACTTTTTCCTCACATTTTGGTGACAGAAAGTTCTGGAATCAAAGAGGAGCCACAAATTTCCTTCCACCCAGCGTTCCCCCAAGTCTCCCGATACAAATGATACCTCACTTGTGTGGGTAGGCCTAGCGCCCGCGACAGGAAATGCCCCAAAACGCAACGTGCACACGTCACATTTTTTTTTAAAGAAAACAGAGGTGTTTTTTGTAAAGTGCCTACCTGTAGATTTTGGCCTCTAGTTCAGCCGGCACCTAGGGAAACCTACCAAACCTGTGCATTTTTGAAAACTAGAGACCTAGGGGAATCCAAGATGGGGTGACTTGTGGGGCTCTGACCAGGTTCTGTTATCCAGAATCCTTTGCAAACCTCAAAATTTGGCTAAAAAAAAAACATTTTCCTCACATTTTGGTGACAGGAAGTTCTGGAATCAGAGAGGAGCCACAAATTTCCTTCCACCAAGCTTTCCCCCAATTCTCCTGATAAAAATGATACCTCACTTGTGTGGGTAGGCCTTGCGCCCGTGACAGGAAACCCCCCAAAATGCAATGTGGACACATCACATTTTTTTAAAGAAAACAGAGGTGTTTTTTGCAAAGTGCCTACCTGTAGATTTTGGCCTCTAGCTCAGCCGGCACCTAGGGAAACCTACCAAACATGTGCATTTTTTTTAACTAGAGACCTAGGGGAATCCAAGATGGGGTGACTTGAGGGGCTCTGACCAGGTTCTGTTACCCAGAATCCTTTGCAAACCTCAAAATTTGGTTAAAAAAACACATTTTCCTCACATTTTGGTGACAGGAAGTTCTGGAATCAGAAAGGAGCCACAAATTTCCTTCCACCCAGCGTTCCCCCAAGCCTCCGGATAAAAATGATACCTCACTTGTGTGGGTAGGCCTAGCGCCGGCGACAGGAAACCCCCCAAAATGCAACGTGGACACATCACATTTTTGGAAAGAAAACAGAGGTGTTTTTTGCATAGTGCCTACCTGTAGATTTTGGCCTCTAGCTCAGCCGTCACCTAGGGAAACCTACCAAACATGTGCATTTTTTAAAACTAGAGACCTAGGGGAATCCAAGATGGGGTGACTTGGGGGGCTCTGACCAGGTTCTGTTACCCAGAATCCTTTGCAAACCTCAAAATTTTGCTCAAAAAACACATTTTCCTCACATTTTGGTGACAGGAAGTTCTGGAATCAGAGAGGAGCCACAAATTTCCTTCCACCCAGCGTTCCCCCAAGTCTCCCGATACAAATGATACCTCACTTGTGTGGGTAGGCCTAGCGCCCGTGACAGGAAACCCCCCAAAATGCAATGTGGACACATCACATTTTTTTAAAGAAAACAGAGGTGTTTTTTGCAAAGTGCCTACCTGTAGACTTTGGCCTCTAGCTCAGCCGGCACCTAGGGAAACCTACCAAACATGTGAATTTTTTAAAACTAGAGACCAAGGGGAATCCAAGATGGGGTAACTTGGGGGGCTCTGACCAGGTTCTGTTACCCAGAATCCTTTGCAAACCTCAAAATTTGGCAAAAAAAATACATTTTCCTCACATTTTGGTGACAGAAAGTTTTGGAATCAGAGAGGAGCCACAAATTTCCTTCCACCCAGCGTTCCCCCAAGTCTCCCGATACAAATTATACCTCACTTGTGTGGGTAGGCCTAGCGCCCGTGACAGGAAATGCCCCAAAACGCAACGTGGACACATCACATTTTTTTAAAAAGAAAACAGAGGTGTTTTTTGTAAAGTGCCTACCTGTAGATTTTGGCCTCTAGCTCAGCCGGCACCTAGGGAAACCTACCAAACCTGTGCATTTTTGAAAACTAGAGACCTAGGGGAATCCAAGATGGGGTGACTTGTGGGGCTCTGACCAGGTTCTGTTATCCAGAATCCTTTGCAAACCTCAAAATTTGGCTAAAAAAAAAACATTTTCCTCACATTTTGGTGACAGGAAGTTCTGGAATCAGAGAAGAGCCACAAATTTCCTTCCACCAAGCTTTCCCCCAAGTCTCCCGATAAAAATGATACCTCACTTGTGTGGGTAGGCCTAGCGCCCGCGACAGGAAACCCCCCAAAATGCAATGTGGACACATCACATTTTTTTAAAGAAAACAGAGGTGTTTTTTGCAAAGTGCCTACCTGTAGATTTTGGCCTCTAGCTCAGCCGGCACCTAGGGAATCCTACCAAACATGTGCATTTTCTTAAACTAGAGACCTATGGGAATCCAAGATGGGGTGACTTGTGGGGCTCTCACCAGGTTCTGTTACCCAGAATCCTTTGCAAACCTCAAAATGTGGCTAAAAAAAACTTTTTCCTCACATTTTGGTGACAGAAAGTTCTGGAATCAAAGAGGAGCCACAAATTTCCTTCCACCCAGCGTTCCCCCAAGTCTCCCTATAAAAATGATACCTCACTTGTGTGGGTAGGGCTAGCGCCCGCGACAGAAAACGCCCCAAAACGCAACGTGGACACATCACATTTTTTTAAAGAAAACAGTGGTGTTTTTTGCAAAGTGCCTACCTGTAGATTTTGGCCTCTAGCTCAGCCTGCACCTGGAGAAACCTACCAAACCTGTGCATTTTTTAAAACTAGAGACCTAGGGGAATCCAAGATAGGGTGACTTGTGGGGCTCTGACCAGGTTCTGTTACCCAGAATCCTTTGGAAACCTCAACATTTGCCTAAAAAAATACATTTTCCTCACATTTTGGTGACAGAAAGTTCTGGAATCAGAGAGGAGACGCAAATTTCCTTCCACCCAGCTTTACCTCAAGTCTCCCGATAAAAATGATACCTCACTTGTGTGGGTAGGCCTAGCGCCGCAACGGGAAACACCCCAAAACGCAAAGAGGACACATCACATTTTTTGAAAGAAAACAGAGGTGTTTTTTGCAAAGTGCCTACCTGTAGATTTTGGCCTCTAGCTCAGCCGGCACCTGGGGAAACCTACCAAACCTGTGCATTTTTGAAAACTAGAGACCTAGGTGAATCCAAGATGGGGTGGCTTGTGGGGATCTGACCAAGTTCTGTTACCCAGAATCCTTTGCAAACCTCAAAATTTGGCTAAAAAAACAAATTTTCCTCACATTTTGGTGACAGAAAGTTCTGGAATCAGAGAGGAGCCACATATTTCCTTCCACGCAGCTTTCCTCCAAGTCTCCTGATAAAAATGATACCTCACTTGTGTGGGTAGGCCTAGCACCCGCGACAGGAAATGCCCCAAAACGCAACGTGGACACATCACATTTTTTTAAAGAAAACAGAGGTGTTTTTTGCAAAATACCTACCTGTAGATTTTGGCCTCTAGCTCAGCCGGCACCTAGGGAAACCTACCAAACCTGTGCATTTTTTAAAACTAGAGACCTATGGGAATCCAAGATGGGGTGCCTTGTGGGGCTCTGACCAGGTTCTGTTACCCAGAATCCTTTGCAAACCTCAAAATGTGGCAAAAAAAAAAACTTTTTCCTCACATTTTGGTGACAGAAAGTTCTGGAATCAAAGAGGAGCCACACATTTCCTTTCACCCAGCATTCCCCCAAGTCTCCCGATAAAAATGATACCTCACTTGTGTGGGTAGGCCTAGCGCCCGCGACAGGAAATGCCCCAAAACGCAACGTGGACACATCACATTTTTTTAAAGAAAACAGAGGTGTTTTTTGCAAAGTGCCTACCTGTAGATTTTGGCCTCTAGCTCAGCCGGCACCTGGGGAAACCTACCAAACCTGTGCATTTTTTAAAACTAGAGACCTATGGGAATCCAAGATGGGGTGACTTGTGGGGCTCTGACCAGGTTCTGTTACCCAGAATCCTTTGCAAACCTCAAAATGTGGCTAAAAAATAACTTTTTCCTCACATTTTGGTGACAGAAAGTTCTGGAATCAAAGAGGAGCCACACATTTCCTTCCACCCAGCGTTCCCCCAAGTCTCCCTATAAAAATGATACCTCACTTGTGTGGGTAGGCCTAGCGCCCGCGACAGGAAACGCCCCTATACGCAACGTGGACACATCACATTTTTTTAAAGAAAACAGAGGTGTTTTTTGCAAAGTGCCTACCTGTAGATTTTGGCCTCTAGCTCAGCCGGCACCTAGGGAAACCTACCAAACCTGTGCATTTTTTAACACTAGAGACCTTGGGAATCCAAGATGGGGTGACTTGTGGGGCTCTGACCAGGTTCTGTTACCCAGAATCCTTTGCAAACCTCAAAATTTGGCTAACTAAACAAATTTTCCTCACATTTTGGTGACAGAAAGTTCTGGAATCAGAGAGGAGCCACAAATTTCCTTCCACCCAGCGTTACCCCAAGTCTCCAGATAAAAATGATACCTCACTTGTGTGGGAGGCCTAGCACCCGCGACAGGAAACCCCCCAAAATGCAATGTGGACACATCAAATTTTTTGAAAGAAAACAGAGGTGTTTTTTGCAAAGTGCCTACCTGTAGATTTTGGCCTCTAGCTCAGCCGGCACCTAGGGAAACCTACCAAACATGTGCATTTTTTAAAACTAGAGACCTAGGGGAATCCAAGATGGGGTGACTTGGGGGGCTCTGACCAGGTTCTGTTACCCAGAATCCTTTGCAAACCTCAAAATTTGGCAAAAAAAACAAATTTTCCTCACATTTTGGTGACAGAAAGTTCTGGAATCAGAGAGGAGCCACAAATTTCCTTCCACCCAGCGTTCCCCCAAGTCTCCCGATAAAAATGATACCTCACTTGTGTAGGTAGGCCTAGAGCCCGCGACAGGAAACCCCCCAAAATGCAATGTGGACACATAACATTTTTTTAAAGAAAACAGAGGTGTTTTTTGCAAAGTGCCTACCTGTAGATTTTGGCTGCTAGCTCAGCCGGCACCTAAGGAAACCTATGAAACCTGTGCATTTTTGAAAACTAGAGACCTAGGTGAATCCAAGATGGGGTGACTTGTGGGGCTCTGACCAGGTTCTGTTACCCTGTATCCTTTGCAAACCTCAAAAGTTGGCTAAAAATACAAATTTTCCTCACATTTTGGTGACAGAAAGTTCTGGAATCAGAGAGGAGCCACAAAATTCCTTGCACCCAGCGTTCCACCAAGTCTCCCGATAAAAATGGTACCTCACTAGTGTGGGTAGGCCTAGCACCGCGACAGGAAACACCCCAAAACGCAAAGTGGACACATCACATTTTTTGAAAGAAAACAGAGGTGTTTTTTGCAAAGTGCCTACCTGTAGATTTTGGCCTCTAGCTCAACCGGCACCTGGGGAAACCTACCAAACCTGTGCATTTTTGAAAACTAGAGACCTAGGTGAATCCAAGATGGGGTGGCTTGTGGGGCTCTGACCAAGTTCTGTTACCCAGAATCCTTTGCAAACCTCAAAATTTGGCTAAAAAAACAAATTTTCCTCACATTTTGGTGACAGAAAGTTCTGAAATCAGAGAGGAGCCACAAATTTCCTTCCACCCAGCTTTCCTCCAGATCTCCTGATAAAAATGATACCTCACTTGTGTGGGTAGGTCTAGCACCCGCGACAGGAAATGCCCCAAAACGCAACGTGGACACATCACATTTTTTTAAAGAAAACAGAGGTGTTTTTTGCAAAGTGCCTACGTGTAGATTTTGGCCTCTAGCTCAGCCGGCACCTAGGGAAACCTACCAAACCTGTGCATTTTTTAAAACTAGAGACCTATGGGAATCCAAGATGGGGTGACTTGTGGGGCTCTGACCAGGTTCTGTTACCCAGAATCCTTTGCAAACCTCAAAATGTGGCTAAAAAAACCTTTTTCCTCACATTTTGGTGACAGAAAGTTCTGGAATCAAAGAGGAGCCACAAATTTCCTTCCACCCAGCGTTCCCCCAAGTCTCCCTATAAAAATGATACCTCACTTGTGTGGGTAGGCCTAGCGCCCGCGACAGGAAACGCCCCAAAACGCAACGTGGACACATCAAATTTTTTTAAAGAAAACAGAGGTGTTTTTTGCAAAGTGCCTACCTGTAGATTTTGGCCTCTAGCTCAGCCGGCACCTAGGGAAACCTACCAAACCTGTGCATTTTTTAACACTAGAGACCTAGGGGAATCCAAGATGGGGTGACTTGTGGGGCTCTGACCACGTTCTGTTACCCAGAATCCTTTGCAAACCTCAAAATTTGGCTAAAAAAAAACAAATTTCCTCACATTTTGGTGACAGAAAGTTCTGGAATCAGAGAGGAGCCACAAATTTCCTTCCACCCAGCGTTACCCCAAGTCTCCCGATAAAAATGATACCTCACTTGTGTGGGAGGCCTAGCGCCCGCGACAGGAAATGCCCCAAAACGCAACGTGGACACATCACATTTTTTTAAAGAAAACAGAGGAGTTTCTTGCAAAGTGCCTACCTGTAGATTTTGGCCTCTAGCTCAGCCTGCACCTGGGGAAACCTACCAAACCTGTGCATTTTTTAAAACTAGAGACCTAGGGGAATCCAAGATGGGGTGACTTGTGGGGCTCTGACCAGGTTCTGTTACCCAGAATCCTTTGGAAACCTCAACATTTGCCTAAAAAAAGACATTTTCCTCACATTTTAGTGACAGAAAGTTCTGGAATCAGAGAGGAGATGCAAATTTCCTTCCACCCAGCGTTACCCCAAGTCTCCCGATAAAAATGATACCTCACTTGTGTGGGTAGGCCTAGCGCCGCAACAGGAAACACCCCAAAACGCAAAGTGGACACATCACATTTTTTGAAAGAAAACAGAGGTGTTTTTTGAAAAGTGCCTACCTGTAGATTTTGGCCTCTAGCTCAGCCGGCACGTGGGGAAACCTACCAAACCTGTGCATTTTTGAAAACTAGAGACCTAGGTGAATCCAGGATGGGGTGGCTTGTGGGGATCTGACCAAGTTCTGTTACCAAGAATCCTTTGCAAACCTCAAAATTTGGCTAAAAAAACAAATTTTCCTCACATTTTGGTGACAGAAAGTTCTGGAATCAGAGAGGAGCCACATATTTCCTTCCACCAAGCTTTCCTCCAAGTCTCCTGATAAAAATGATACCTCACTTGTGTGGGTAGGCCTAGCACCCGCGACAGGAAATGCCCCAAAACGCAACGTGGACACATCACATTTTTTTTTTAAAGAAAACAGAGGTGTTTTTTGCAAAGTGCCTACCTGTAGATTTTGGCCTCTAGCTCGCCGGCACCTTGGGAAACCTACCAAACCTGTGAATTTTTTAAAACTAGAGACCTAGGGGAATCCAAGATGGGGTGACTTGTGGGGCTCTGACCAGGTTCTGTTATCCAGAATCCTTTGCAAACCTCAAAATTTGGCTAAAAAAAAACATTTTCCTCACATTTTGGTGACAGGAAGTTCTGGAATCAGAGAGGAGCCACAAATGTCCTTCCACCCAGCGTTCCCCCAAGTCTCCCGATACAAATGATACCTCACTTGTGTGGGTAGGCCTAGCGCCCGCGACAGGAAATGCCCCAAAACGCAACGTGGACACATCACATTTTTTTTAAAAGAAAACAGAGGTGTTTTTTGTAAAGTGCCTACCTGTAGATTTTGGCCTCTAGCTCAGCCGGCACCTAGGGAAACCAACCAAACCTGTGCATTTTTGAAAACTAGAGACCTAGGGGAATCCAAGATGGGGTGACTTGTGGGGCTCTGACCAGGTTCTGTTATCCAGAATCCTTTGCAAACCTCAAAATTTGGCTAAAAAAAAAACATTTTCCTCACATTTTGGTGACAGGAAGTTCTGGAATCAGAGAGGAGCCACAAATTTCCTTCCACCAAGCTTTCCCCCAAGTCTCCCGATAAAAATGATACCTCACTTGTGTGGGTAGGCCTAGCGCCCGCGACAGGAAACCCCCCAAAATGCAATGTGGACACATCACATTTTTTGAAAGAAAACAGAGGTGTTTTTTGCAAAGTGCCTACCTGTAGATTTTGGCCTCTAGCTCAGCCGGCACGTGGGGAAACCTACCAAACCTGTGCATTTTTGATAACTAGAGACCTAGGTGAATCCAGGATGGGGTGGCTTGTGGGGATCTGACCAAGTTCTGTTACCCAGAATCCTTTGCAAACCTCAAAATTTGGCTAAAAAAACACATTTTCCTCACATTTTGGTGACAGAAAGTTCTGGAATCAGAGAGGAGCCACATATTTCCTTCCACCCAGCTTTCCTCCAAGTCTCCTGATAAAAATGATACCTCACTTGTGTGGGTAGGCCTAGCACCCGCGATAGGAAATGCCCCAAAACGCAACGTGGACACATCACATTTTTTTAAAGAAAACAGAGGGTTTTTTTGCAAAATACCTACCTGTAGATTTTGGCCTCTAGCTCAGCCGGCACCGGGAAACCTACCAAACATGTGAATTTTTTTAAACTAGAGACCAAGGGGAATCCAAGATGGGGTCACTTGGGGGGCTCTGACCAGGTTCTGTTACCCAGAATCCTTTGCAAACCTCAAAATATGGCAAAAAAAACACATTTTCCTCACATTTTGGTGACAGAAAGTTCTGGAATCAGAGAGGAGCCACAAATTTCCTTCCACCCAGCGTTCCCCCAAGTCTCCCGATACAAACTATACCTCACTTGTGTGGGTAGGCCTAGCGCCCGCGACAGGAAATGCCCCAAAATGCAATGTGGACACATCACATTTTTTTAAAGAAAACAGAGGTGTTTTTTGCAAAGTGCCTACCTGTAGATTTTGGCCTCTAGCTCAGCCGGCACCTAGGGAAACCTACCAAACATGTGAATTTTTTAAAACTAGAGACCAAGGGGAATCCAAGATGGGGTAACTTGGGGGGCTCTGACCAGGTTCTGTTACCCAGAATCCTTTGCAAACCTCAACATTTGGCAAAAAAAACACATTTTCCTCACATTTTGGTGACAGAAAGTTCTGGAATCAGAGAGGAGCCACAAATTTCCTTCCACCCAGCGTTCCCCCAAGTCTCCCGATACAAATTATACCTCAGTTGTGTGGGTAGGCCTAGCGCCCGCAACAGGAAATGCCCCAAAACGCAACGTGGACACATCACATTTTTTTTTTAAAGAAAACAGAGGTGTTTTTTGCAAAGTGCCTACCTGTAGATTTTGGCCTCTAGCTCAGCCGGCACCTTGGGAAACCTACCAAACCTGTGAATTTTTGAAAACTAGAGACCTAGGGGAATCCAAGATGGGGTGACTTGTGGGGCTCTGACCAGGTTCTGTTATCCAGAATCCTTTGCAAACCTCAAAATTTGGCTAAAAAAAAACATTTTCCTCACATTTTGGTGACAGGAAGTTCTGGAATCAGAGAGGAGCCACAAATTTCCTTCCACCCAGCGTTCCCCCAAGTCTCCCGATACAAATGATACCTCACTTGTGTGGGTAGGCCTAGCGCCCGCGACAGGAAATGCCCCAAAACGCAACGTGGACACATCACATTTTTTTTTTTAAAGAAAACAGAGGTGTTTTTTGTAAAGTGCCTACCTGTAGATTTTGGCCTCTAGCTCAGCCGGCACCTAGGGAAACCTACCAAACCTGTGCATTTTTGAAAACTAGAGACCTAGGGGAATCCAAGATGGGGTGACTTGTGGGGCTCTGACCAGGTTCTGTTATCCAGAATCCTTTGCAAACCTCAAAATTTGGCTAAAAAAAAAACATTTTCCTCACATTTTGGTGACAGGAAGTTCTGGAATCAGAGAGGAGCCACAAATTTCCTTCCACCAAGCTTTCCCCCAAGTCTCCCGATAAAAATGATACCTCACTTGTGTGGGTAGGCCTAGCGCCCACGACAGGAAACCCCCCAAAATGCAATGTGGACACATCACATTTTTTTCAAGAAAACAGAGGTGTTTTTTGCAAAGTGCCTACCTGTAGATTTTGGCCTCTAGCTCAGCCGGCACCTAGGGAAACCTACCAAACATGTGCATTTTTTTAAACTAGAGACCTATGGGAATCCAAGATGGGGTGACTTGTGGGGCTCTCACCAGGTTCTGTTACCCAGAATCCTTTGCAAACCTCAAAATGTGGCTAAAAAAAACTTTTTCCTCACATTTTGGTGACAGAAAGTTCTGGAATCAAAGAGGAGCCACAAATTTCCTTCCACCCAGCCATCCCCTAAGTCTCCCTATAAAAATGATACCTCACTTGTGTGGGTAGGGCTAGCGCCCGCGACAGGAAACGCCCCAAAACGCAACGTGGACACATCACATTTTTTTAAAGAAAACAGTGGTGTTTTTTGCAAAGTGCCTACCTGTAGATTTTGGCCTCTAGCTCAGCCGGCACCTAGGGAAACCGACTAAACCTGTGCATTTTTTAACACTAGAGACCTAGGGGAATCCAAGATGGGGTGAGTTGTGGGGCTCTGACCAGGTTCTGTTACCCAGAATCCTTTGCAAACCTCAAAATTTGGCTAAAAAAAAAAAAAATTCCTCACATTTTGGTGACAGAAAGTTCTGGAATCAGAGAGGAGCCACAAATTTCCTTCCACCCAGCGTTACCCCAAGTCTCCCGATGAAAATGATACCTCACTTGTGTGGGAGGCCTAGCGCCCGCGACAGGAAATGCCCCAAAACGCAACGTGGACACATCACATTTTTTTAAAGAATACAGAGGAGTTTTTTGCAAAGTGCCTACCTGTAGATTTTGGCCTCTAGCTCAGCCTGCACCTGGGGAAACCTACCAAACCTGTGCATTTTTTAAAACTAGAGACCTAGGGGAATCCAAGATAGGGTGACTTGTGGGGCTCTGACCAGGTTCTGTTACCCAGAATCCTTTGGAAACCTCAACATTTGCCTAAAAAAAGACATTTTCCTCACATTTTGGTGACAGAAAGTTCTGGAATCAGAGAGGAGACACAAATTTCCTTCCACCCAGCGTTACCTCAAGTCTCCCGATAAAAATGATACCTCACTTGTGTGGGTAGGCCTAGCGCCGCAACAGGAAACACCCCAAAACGCAAAGAGGACACATCACATTTTTTGAAAGAAAACAGAGGTGTTTTTTGCAAAGTGCCTACCTGTAGATTTTGGCCTCTAGCTCAGCTGGCACCTGGGGAAACCTACCAAACCTGTGCATTTTTGAAAACTAGAGACCTAGGTGAATCCAAGATGGGGTGGCTTGTGGGGATCTGACCAAGTTCTGTTACCCAGAATCCTTTGCAAACCTCAAAATTTGGCTAAAAAAACAAATTTTCCTCACATTTTGGTGACAGAAAGTTCTGGAATCAGAGAGGAGCCACATATTTCCTTCCACGCAGCTTTCCTCCAAGTCTCCTGATAAAAATGATACCTCACTTGTGTGGGTAGGCCTAGCACCCGCGACAGCAAATGCCCCAAAACGCAACGTGGACACATCACATTTTTTTAAAGAAAACAGAGGTGTTTTTTGCAAAATACCTACCTGTAGATTTTGGCCTCTAGCTCAGCCGGCACCTAGGGAAACCTACCAAACCTGTGCATTTTTTAAAACTAGAGACCTATGGGAATCCAAGATGGGGTGACTTGTGGGGCTCTGACCAGGTTCTGTTAATCAGAATCCTTTGCAAACCTCAAAATGTGGCAAAAAAAAAAAACTTTTTCCTCACATTTTGGTGACAGAAAGTTCTGGAATCAAAGAGGAGCCACACATTTCCTTCCACCCAGCATTCCCCCAAGTCTCCCGATAAAAATGATACCTCACTTGTGTGGGTAGGCCTAGCGCCCGCGACAGGAAATGCCCCAAAACGCAACGTGGACACATCACATTTTTTTAAAGAAAACAGAGGTGTTTTTTGCAAAGTGCCTACCTGTAGATTTTGGCCTCTAGCTCAGCCGGCACCTGGGGAAACCTACCAAACCTGTGCATTTTTTAAAACTAGAGACCTATGGGAATCCAAGATGGGGTGACTTGTGGGGCTCTGACCAGGTTCAGTTACCCAGAATCCTTTGCAAACCTCAAAATGTGGCTAAAAAATAACTTTTTCCTCACATTTTGGTGACAGAAAGTTCTGGAATCAAAGAGGAGCCACACATTTCCTTCCACCCAGCGTTCCCCCAAGTCTCCAGATAAAAATGATACCTCACTTGTGTGGGAGGCCTAGCACCCGCGACAGGAAACCCCCCAAAATGCAACGTGGACACATCACATTTTTTTTTTAAAGAAAACAGAGGTGTTTTTTGCAAAGTGCCTACCTGTAGATTTTGGCCTCTAGCTCAGCCGGCACCTAGGGAAACCTACCAAACATGTGCATTTTTTTAAACTAGAGACCTATGGGAATCCAAGATGGGGTGACTTGTGGGGCTCTCACCAGGTTCTGTTACCCAGAATCCTTTGCAAACCTCAAAATTTGGCTAAAAAAAAACCATTTTCCTCACATTTTGGTGACAGGAAGTTCTGGAATCAAAGAGGAGCCACAAATTTCCTTCCACCCAGCGTTCCCCCAAGTCTCCCTATAAAAATGATACCTCACTTGTGTGGGTAGGGCTAGCGCCCGCGACAGGAAACGCCCCAAAACGCAACGTGGACACATCACATTTTTTTAAAGAAAACAGTGGTGTTTTTTGCAAAGTGCCTACCTGTAGATTTTGGCATCTAGCTCAGCCGGCACCTAGTGAAACCTACCAAACCTGTGCATTTTTTAAAACTAGAGACATAGGGGAATCCAAGATGGGGTGACTTGTGGGGCTCTGACCAGGTTCTGTTACCCAGAATCCTTTGCAAACCTCAAAATTTGGCAAAAAAAACACATTTTCCTCACATTTTGGTGACAGAAAGTTCTGGAATCAGAGAGGAGCCACAAATTTCCTTCCACCCAGCGTTCCCCCAAGTCTCCCGATACAAATTATACCTCACTTGTGTGGGTAGGCCTAGCGCCCGCGACAGGAAATGCCCCAAAACGCAACGTGGACACATCACATTTTTTTTTTAAAGAAAACAGAGGTGTTTTTTGCAAAGTGCCTATCTGTAGATTTTGGCCTCTAGCTCAGCCGGCACCTTGGGAAACCTACCAAACCTGTGAATTTTTGAAAACTAGAGACCTAGGGGAATCCAAGATGGGGTGACTTGTGGGGCTCTGACCAGGTTCTGTTATCCAGAATCCTTTGCAAACCTCAAAATTTGGCTAAAAAAAAACATTTTCCTCACATTTTGGTGACAGGAAGTTCTGGAATCAGAGAGGAGCCACAAATGTCCTTCCACCCAGCGTTCCCCCAAGTCTCCCGATACAAATGATACCTCACTTGTGTGGGTAGGCCTAGCGCCCGCGACAGGAAATGCCCCAAAACGCAACGTGGACACATCACATTTTTTTTTAAAGAAAACAGAGGTGTTTTTTGTAAAGTGCCTACCTGTAGATTTTGGCCTCTAGCTCAACCGGCACCTAGGGAAACCTACCAAACCTGTGCATTTTTGAAAACTAGAGACCTAGGGGAATCCAAGATGGGGTGACTTGTGGGGCTCTGACCAGGTTCTGTTATCCAGAATCCTTTGCAAACCTCAAAATTTGGCAAAAAAAAAACCATTTTCCTCACATTTTGGTGACAGGAAGTTCTGGAATCAGAGAGGAGCCACAAATTTCCTTCCACCAAGCTTTCCCCCATGTCTCCCGATAAAAATGATACCTCACTTGTGTGGGTAGGCCTAGCGCCCGCGACAGGAAACCCCCCAAAATGCAATGTGGACACATCACATTTTTTTAAAGAAAACAGAGGTGTTTTTTGCAAAGTGCCTACCTGTAGATTTTGGCCTCTAGCTCAGCCGGCACCTAGGGAAACCTACCAAACATGTGCATTTTTTTAAACTAGAGACCTATGGGAATCCAAGATGGGGTGACTTGTGGGGCTCTCACCAGGTTCTGTTACCCAGAATCCTTTGCAAACCTCAAAATGTGGCTAAAAAAAACTTTTTCCTCACATTTTGGTGACAGAAAGTTCTGGAATCAAAGAGGAGCCACAAATTTCCTTCCACCCAGCGTTCCCCCAAGTCTCCCTATAAAAATGATACCTCACTTGTGTGGGTAGGGCTAGCGCCCGCGACAGGAAACGCCCCAAAACGCAACGTGGACACATCACATTTTTTTTAAAGAAAACAGTGGTGTTTTTTGCAAAGTGCCTACCTGTAGATTTTGGCCTCTAGCTCAGCCGGCACCTAGGGAAACCTACCAAACCTGTGCATTTTTTAACACTAGAGACCTAGGGGAATCCAAGATGGGGTGAGTTGTGGGGCTCTGACCAGGTTCCGTTACCCAGAATCCTTTGCAAACCTCAAAATTTGGCTAAAAAAAAAAAAATTCCTCACATTTTGGTGACAGAAAGTTCTGGAATCAGAGAGGAGCCACAAATTTCCTTCCACCCAGCGTTACCCCAAGTCTCCCGATAAAAATGATACCTCACTTGTGTGGGAGGCCTAGCGCCCGCGACAGGAAATGCCCCAAAACGCAACGTGGACACATCACATTTTTTTAAAGAAAACAGAGGAGTTTTTTGCAAAGTGCCTACCTGTAGATTTTGGCCTCTAGCTCAGCCTGCACCTGGGGAAACCTACCAAACCTGTGCATTTTTTAAAACTAGAGACCTAGGGGAATCCAAGATAGGGTGACTTGTGGGGCTCTGACCAGGTTCTGTTACCCAGAATCCTTTGGAAACCTCAACATTTGCCTAAAAAAAGACATTTTTCTCACATTTTGGTGACAGAAAATTCTGGAATCAGAGAGGAGACCCAAATTTCCTTCCACCCAGTGTTACCTCAAGTCTCCCGATAAAAATGATACCTCACTTGTGTGGGTAGGCCTAGCGCCGCAACAGGAAACACCCCAAAACGCAAAGAGGACACATCACATTTTTTGAAAGAAAACAGAGGTGTTTTTTGCAAAGTGCCTACCTGTAGATTTTGGCCTCTAGCTCAGCCGGCAGCTGGGGAAACCTACCAAACCTGTGCATTTTTTAAAACTAGAGACCTAGGTGAATCCAAGATGGGGTGGCTTGTGGGGATCTGACCAAGTTCTGTTACCCAGAATCCTTTGCAAACCTCAAAATTTGGCTAAAAAAACAAATTTTCCTCACATTTTGGTGACAGAAAGTTCTGGAATCAGAGAGGAGCCACATATTTCCTTCCACGCAGCTTTCCTCCAAGTCTCCTGATAAAAATGATACCTCACTTGAGTGGGTAGGCCTAGCACCCGCGACAGGAAATGCCCCAAAACGCAACGTGGACACATCACATTTTTTTAAAGAAAACAGAGGTGTTTTTTGCAAAATACCTACCTGTAGATTTTGGCCTCTAGCTCAGCCGGCACCTAGGGAAACCTACCAAACCTGTGCATTTTTTAAAACTAGAGACCTATGGGAATCCAAGATGGGGTGACTTGTGGGGCTCTGACCAGGTTCTGTTATCCAGAATCCTTTGCAAACCTCAAAATTTGGCTAAAAAAAAACATTTTCCTCACATTTTGGTGACAGGAAGTTCTGGAATCAGAGAGGAGCCACAAATTTCCTTCCACCCAGCGTTCCCCCAAGTCTCCCGATACAAATGATACCTCACTTGTGTGGGTAAGCCTAGCGCCCGCGACAGGAAATGCCCCAAAACGCAACGTGCACACATCACAGTTTTTTTTAAAGAAAACAGAGGTGTTTTTTGTAAAGTGCCTACCTGTAGATTTTGGCCTCTAGCTCAGCCGGCACCTAGGGAAACCTACCAAACCTGTGCATTTTTGAAAACTAGAGACCTAGGGGAATCCAAGATGGGGTGACTTGTGGGGCTCTGACCAGGTTCTGTTATCCAGAATCCTTTGCAAACCTCAAAATTTGGCAAAAAAAAAAACATTTTCCTCACATTTTGGTGACAGGAAGTTCTGGAATCAGAGAGGAGCCACAAATTTCCTTCCACCAAGCTTTCCCCCAAGTCTCCCGATAAAAATGATACCTCACTTGTGTGGGTAGGCCTAGCGCCCGCGACAGGAAACCCCCCAAAATGCAATGTGGACACATCACATTTATTTTTTAAAGAAAACAGAGGTGTTTTTTGCAAAGTGCCTACCTGTAGATTTTGGCCTCTAGCTCAGCCGGCACCTTGGGAAACCTACCAAACCTGTGATTTTTTGAAAACTAGAGACCTAGGGGAATCCAAGATGGGGTGACTTGTGGGGCTCTGACCAGGTTCTGTTATCCAGAATCCTTTGCAAACCTCAAAATTTGGCTAAAAAAAAACATTTTCCTCACATTTTGGTGACAGGAAGTTCTGGAATCAGAGAGGAGCCACAAATTTCCTTCCACCCAGCGTTCCCCCAAGTCTCCCGATACAAATGATACCTCACTTGTGTGGGTAGGCCTAGCGCCCGCGACAGGAAATGCCCCAAAACGCAACGTGGACACATCACATTTTTTTTTAAAGAAAACAGAGGTGTTTTTTGTAAAGTGCCTACCTGTAGATTTTGGCCTCTAGCTCAGCCGGCACCTAGGGAAACCTACCAAACCTGTGCATTTTTGAAAACTAGAGACCTAGGGGAATCCAAGATGGGGTGACTTGTGGGGCTCTGACCAGGTTCTGTTATCCAGAATCCTTTGCAAACCTCAAAATTTGGCTAAAAAAAAAACATTTTCCTCACATTTTGGTGACAGGAAGTTCTGGAATCAGAGAGCAGCCACAAATTTCCTTCCACCAAGCTTTCCCCCAAGTCTCCCGATAAAAATGATACCTCACTTGTGTGGGTAGGCCTAGCACCCGCGACAGGAAACCCCCCAAAATGCAATGTGGACACATCACATTTTTTTAAAGAAAACAGAGGTGTTGTTTGCAAAGTGCCTACCTGTAGATTTTGGCCTCTAGCTCAGCCGGCACCTAGGGAAACCTACCAAACATGTGCATTTTTTTAAACTAGAGACCTAGGGGAATCCAAGATGGGGTGACTTGGGGGGCTCTGACCAGGTTCTGTTATCCAGAATCCTTTGCAAACCTCAAAATTTGGCTAAAAAAAAAACATTTTCCTCACATTTTGGTGACAGGAAGTTCTGGAATCAGAGAGGAGCCCCAAATTTCCTTCCACCAAGCTTTCCCCCAAGTCTCCCGATACAAATGATACCTCACTTGTGTGGGTAGGCCTAGCGCCCGCGACAGGAAACCCCCCAAAATGCAATGTGGACACATCACATTTTTTGAAAGAAAACAGAGGTGTTTTTTGCAAAGTGCCTACCTGTAGATTTTGGCCTCTAGCTCAGCCGGCACCTAGGGAAACCTACCAAACATGTGCATTTTTTAAAACTAGAGACCAAGGGGAATCCAAGATGGGGTAACTTGGGGGGCTCTGACCAGGTTCTGTTACCCAGAATCCTTTGCAAACCTCAAAATTTGGCAAGAAAACCACATTTTCCTCACATTTTGGTGACAGAAAGTTCTGGAATCAGAGAGGAGCCACAAATTTCCTTCCACCCAGCGTTCCCCTAAGTCTCCCGATACAAATTATACCTCACTTGTGTGGGTAGGCCTAGCGCCCGCGACAGGAAATGCCCCAAAACGCAATGTGGACACATCACATTTTTTTTTAAAAGAAAACAGAGGTGTTTTTTGCAAAGTGCCTACCTGTAGATTTTGGCCTCTAGCTCAGCCGGCACCTTGGGAAACCTACCAAACCTGTGAATTTTTGAAAACTAGAGACCTAGGGGAATCCAAGATGGGGTGACTTGTGGGGCTCTGACCAGGTTCTGTTATCCAGAATCCTTGGCAAACCTCAAAATATGGCTAAAAAAAAACATTTTCCTCACATTTTGGTGACAGGAAGTTCTGGAATCAGAGAGGAGCCACAAATTTCCTTCCACCCAGCGTTCCCCCAAGT
Organism: Pleurodeles waltl; assembly: GCF_031143425.1. NCBI lineage: Eukaryota > Metazoa > Chordata > Amphibia > Caudata > Salamandridae > Pleurodeles > Pleurodeles waltl. Next base: position 579,338,019 of record NC_090451.1, read on the forward strand.
CTCCCGATACAAATGATACCTCACTTGTGTGGGTAGGCCTAGCGCCCGCGACAGGAAATGCCCCAAAACGCAACGTGCACACATCACATTTTTTTTTAAAGAAAACAGAGGTGTTTTTTGTAAAGTGCCTACCTGTAGATTTTGGCCTCTAGCTCAGCCGGCACCTAGGGAAACCTACCAAACCTGTGCATTTTTGAAAACTAGAGACCTAGGGGAATCCAAGATGGGGTGACTTGTGGGGCTCTGACCAGGTTCTGTTATCCAGAATCCTTTGCAAACCTCAAAATTTGGCTAAAAAAAAAACATTTTCCTCACATTTTGGTGACAGGAAGTTCTGGAATCAGAGAGGAGCCACAAATTTCCTTCCACCAAGCTTTCCCCCAAGTCTCCCGATAAAAATGATACCTCACTTGTGTGGGTAGGCCTAGCGCCCGCGACAGGAAACCCCCCAAAATGCAATGTGGACACATCACATTTTTTTAAAGAAAACAGAGGTGTTTTTTGCAAAGTGCCTACCTGTAGATTTTGGCCTCTAGCTCAGCCGGCACCTAGGGAAACCTACCAAACATGTGCATTTTTTTTAACTAGAGACCTAGGGGAATCCAAGATGGGGTGACTTGAGGGGCTCTGACCAGGTTCTGTTACCCAGAATCCTTTGCAAACCTCAAAATTTGGTTAAAAAAACACATTTTCCTCACATTTTGGTGACAGGAAGTTCTGGAATCAGAAAGGAGCCACAAATTTCCTTCCACCCAGCGTTCCCCCAAACCTCCGGATAAAAATGATACCTCACTTGTGTGGGTAGGCCTAGCGCCGGCGACAGGAAACCCCCCAAAATGCAACGTGGACACATCACATTTTTGGAAAGAAAACAGAGGTGTTTTTTGCATAGTGCCTACCTGTAGATTTTGGCCTCTAGCTCAGCCGTCACCTAGGGAAACCTACCAAACATGTGAATTTTTTAAAACTAGAGACCTAGGGGAATCCAAGATGGGGTGACTTGGGGGGCTCTGACCAGGTTCTGTTACCCAGAATCCTTTGCAAACCTCAAAATTTTGCTCAAAAAACACATTTTCCTCACATTTTGGTGACAGGAAGTTCTGGAATCAGAGAGGAGCCACAAATTTCCTTCCACCCAGCGTTCCCCCAAGTCTCCCGATACAAATGATACCTCACTTGTGTGGGTAGGCCTAGCGCCCGTGACAGGAAACCCCCCAAAATGCAATGTGGACACATCACATTTTTTTAAAGAAAACAGAGGTGTTTTTTGCAAAGTGCCTACCTGTAGATTTTGGCCTCTAGCTCAGCCGGCACCTAGGGAAACCTACCAAACATGTGAATTTTTTAAAACTAGAGACCAAGGGGAATCCAAGATGGGGTAACTTGGGGGGCTCTGACCAGGTTCTGTTACCCAGAATCCTTTGCAAACCTCAAAATTTGGCAAAAAAAACACATTTTCCTCACATTTTGGTGACAGAAAGTTTTGGAATCAGAGAGGAGCCACAAATTTCCTTCCACCCAGCGTTCCCCCAAGTCTCCCGATACAAATTATACCTCACTTGTGTGGGTAGGCCTAGCGCCCGCGACAGGAAATGCCCCAAAACGCAACGTGCACACGTCACATTTTTTTTTAAAGAAAACAGAGGTGTTTTTTGTAAAGTGCCTACCTGTAGATTTTGGCCTCTAGCTCAGCCGGCACCTAGGGAAACCTACCAAACCTGTGCATTTTTGAAAACTAGAGACCTAGGGGAATCCAAGATGGGGTGACTTGTGGGGCTCTGACCAGGTTCTGTTATCCAGAATCCTTTGCAAACCTCAAAATTTGGCTAAAAAAAAAACATTTTCCTCACATTTTGGTGACAGGAAGTTCTGGAATCAGAGAGGAGCCACAAATTTCCTTCCACCAAGCTTTCCCCCAAGTCTCCTGATAAAAATGATACCTCACTTGTGTGGGTAGGCCTAGCGCCCGCGACAGGAAACCCCCCAAAATGCAATGTGGACACATCACATTTTTTGAAAGAAAACAGAGGTGTTTTTTGCAAAGTGCCTACCTGTAGATTTTGGCCTCTAGCTCAGCCGGCACCTAGGGAAACCTACCAAACATGTGCATTTTTTTTAACTAGAGACCTAGGGGAATCCAATATGGGGTGACTTGAGGGGCTCTGACCAGGTTCTGTTACCCAGAATCCTTTGCAAACCTCAAAATTTGGTTACAAAAACACATTTTCCTCACATTTTGGTGACAGGAAGTTCTGGAATCAGAAAGGAGCCACAAATTTCCTTCCACCCAGCGTTCCCCCAAGCCTCCGGATAAAAATGATACCTCACTTGTGTGGGTAGGCCTAGCGCCGGCGACAGGAAACCCCCCAAAATGCAACGTGGACACATCACATTTTTGGAAAGAAAACAGAGGTGTTTTTTGCATAGTGCCTACCTGTAGATTTTGGCCTCTAGCTCAGCCGTCACCTAGGGAAACCTACCAAACATGTGCATTTTTTAAAACTAGAGACCTAGGGGAATCCAAGATGGGGTGACTTGGGGGGCTCTGACCAGGTTCTGTTACCCAGAATCCTTTGCAAACCTCAAAATTTTGCTCAAAAAACACATTTTCCTCACATTTTGGTGACAGGAAGTTCTGGAATCAGAGAGGAGCCACAAATTTCCTTCCACCCAGCGTTCCCCCAAGTCTCCCGATACAAATGATACCTCACTTGTGTGGGTAGGCCTAGCGCCCGTGACAGGAAACCCCCCAAAATGCAATGTGGACACATCACATTTTTTTAAAGAAAACAGAGGTGTTTTTTGCAAAGTGCCTACCTGTAGATTTTGGCCTCTAGCTCAGCCGGCACCTAGGGAAACCTACCAAACATGTGAATTTTTTAAAACTAGAGACCAAGGGGAATCCAAGATGGGGTAACTTGGGGGGCTCTGACCAGGTTCTGTTACCCAGAATCCTTTGCAAACCTCAAAATTTGGCAAAAAAAACACATTTTCCTCACATTTTGGTGACAGAAAGTTTTGGAATCAGAGAGGAGCCACAAATTTCCTTCCACCCAGCGTTCCCCCAAGTCTCCCGATACAAATTATACCTCACTTGTGTGGGTAGGCCTAGCGCCCGTGACAGGAAATGCCCCAAAACGCAACGTGGACACATCACATTTTTTTAAAAAGAAAACAGAGGTGTTTTTTGTAAAGTGCCTACCTGTAGATTTTGGCCTCTAGCTCAGCCGGCACCTAGGGAAACCTACCAAACCTGTGCATTTTTGAAAACTAGAGACCTAGGGGAATCCAAGATGGGGTGACTTGTGGGGCTCTGACCAGGTTCTGTTATCCAGAATCCTTTGCAAACCTCAAAATTTGGCTAAAAAAAAAACATTTTCCTCACATTTTGGTGACAGGAAGTTCTGGAATCAGAGAAGAGCCACAAATTTCCTTCCACCAAGCTTTCCCCCAAGTCTCCCGATAAAAATGATACCTCACTTGTGTGGGTAGGCCTAGCGCCCGCGACAGGAAACCCCCCAAAATGCAATGTGGACACATCACATTTTTTTAAAGAAAAGAGAGGTGTTTTTTGCAAAGTGCCTACCTGTAGATTTTGGCCTCTAGCTCAGCCGGCACCTAGGGAATCCTACCAAACATGTGCATTTTCTTAAACTAGAGACCTATGGGAATCCAAGATGGGGTGACTTGTGGGGCTCTCACCAGGTTCTGTTACCCAGAATCCTTTGCAAACCTCAAAATGTGGCTAAAAAAAACTTTTTCCTCACATTTTGGTGACAGAAAGTTCTGGAATCAAAGAGGAGCCACAAATTTCCTTCCACCCAGCGTTCCCCCAAGTCTCCCTATAAAAATGATACCTCACTTGTGTGGGTAGGGCTAGCGCCCGCGACAGAAAACGCCCCAAAACGCAACGTGGACACATCACATTTTTTTAAAGAAAACAGTGGTGTTTTTTGCAAAGTGCCTACCTGTAGATTTTGGCCTCTAGCTCAGCCTGCACCTGGAGAAACCTACCAAACCTGTGCATTTTTTAAAACTAGAGACCTAGGGGAATCCAAGATAGGGTGACTTGTGGGGCTCTGACCAGGTTCTGTTACCCAGAATCCTTTGGAAACCTCAACATTTGCCTAAAAAAAGACATTTTCCTCACATTTTGGTGACAGAAAGTTCTGGAATCAGAGAGGAGACGCAAATTTCCTTCCACCCAGCTTTACCTCAAGTCTCCCGATAAAAATGATACCTCACTTGTGTGGGTAGGCCTAGCGCCGCAACGGGAAACACCCCAAAACGCAAAGAGGACACATCACATTTTTTGAAAGAAAACAGAGGTGTTTTTTGCAAAGTGCCTACCTGTAGATTTTGGCCTCTAGCTCAGCCGGCACCTGGGGAAACCTACCAAACCTGTGCATTTTTGAAAACTAGAGACCTAGGTGAATCCAAGATGGGGTGGCTTGTGGGGATCTGACCAAGTTCTGTTACCCAGAATCCTTTGCAAACCTCAAAATTTGGCTAAAAAAACAAATTTTCCTCACATTTTGGTGACAGAAAGTTCTGGAATCAGAGAGGAGCCACATATTTCCTTCCACGCAGCTTTCCTCCAAGTCTCCTGATAAAAATGATACCTCACTTGTGTGGGTAGGCCTAGCACCCGCGACAGGAAATGCCCCAAAACGCAACGTGGACACATCACATTTTTTTAAAGAAAACAGAGGTGTTTTTTGCAAAATACCTACCTGTAGATTTTGGCCTCTAGCTCAGCCGGCACCTAGGGAAACCTACCAAACCTGTGCATTTTTTAAAACTAGAGACCTATGGGAATCCAAGATGGGGTGCCTTGTGGGGCTCTGACCAGGTTCTGTTACCCAGAATCCTTTGCAAACCTCAAAATGTGGCAAAAAAAAAAACTTTTTCCTCACATTTTGGTGACAGAAAGTTCTGGAATCAAAGAGGAGCCACACATTTCCTTTCACCCAGCATTCCCCCAAGTCTCCCGATAAAAATGATACCTCACTTGTGTGGGTAGGCCTAGCGCCCGCGACAGGAAATGCCCCAAAACGCAACGTGGACACATCACATTTTTTTAAAGAAAACAGAGGTGTTTTTTGCAAAGTGCCTACCTGTAGATTTTGGCCTCTAGCTCAGCCGGCACCTGGGGAAACCTACCAAACCTGTGCATTTTTTAAAACTAGAGACCTATGGGAATCCAAGATGGGGTGACTTGTGGGGCTCTGACCAGGTTCTGTTACCCAGAATCCTTTGCAAACCTCAAAATGTGGCTAAAAAATAACTTTTTCCTCACATTTTGGTGACAGAAAGTTCTGGAATCAAAGAGGAGCCACACATTTCCTTCCACCCAGCGTTCCCCCAAGTCTCCCTATAAAAATGATACCTCACTTGTGTGGGTAGGCCTAGCGCCCGCGACAGGAAACGCCCCTATACGCAACGTGGACACATCACATTTTTTTAAAGAAAACAGAGGTGTTTTTTGCAAAGTGCCTACCTGTAGATTTTGGCCTCTAGCTCAGCCGGCACCTAGGGAAACCTACCAAACCTGTGCATTTTTTAACACTAGAGACCTTGGGAATCCAAGATGGGGTGACTTGTGGGGCTCTGACCAGGTTCTGTTACCCAGAATCCTTTGCAAACCTCAAAATTTGGCTAACTAAACAAATTTTCCTCACATTTTGGTGACAGAAAGTTCTGGAATCAGAGAGGAGCCACAAATTTCCTTCCACCCAGCGTTACCCCAAGTCTCCAGATAAAAATGATACCTCACTTGTGTGGGAGGCCTAGCACCCGCGACAGGAAACCCCCCAAAATGCAATGTGGACACATCAAATTTTTTGAAAGAAAACAGAGGTGTTTTTTGCAAAGTGCCTACCTGTAGATTTTGGCCTCTAGCTCAGCCGGCACCTAGGGAAACCTACCAAACATGTGCATTTTTTAAAACTAGAGACCTAGGGGAATCCAAGATGGGGTGACTTGGGGGGCTCTGACCAGGTTCTGTTACCCAGAATCCTTTGCAAACCTCAAAATTTGGCAAAAAAAACAAATTTTCCTCACATTTTGGTGACAGAAAGTTCTGGAATCAGAGAGGAGCCACAAATTTCCTTCCACCCAGCGTTCCCCCAAGTCTCCCGATAAAAATGATACCTCACTTGTGTAGGTAGGCCTAGAGCCCGCGACAGGAAACCCCCCAAAATGCAATGTGGACACATCACATTTTTTTAAAGAAAACAGAGGTGTTTTTTGCAAAGTGCCTACCTGTAGATTTTTGCTGCTAGCTCAGCCGGCACCTAAGGAAACCTATGAAACCTGTGCATTTTTGAAAACTAGAGACCTAGGTGAATCCAAGATGGGGTGACTTGTGGGGCTCTGACCAGGTTCTGTTACCCTGTATCCTTTGCAAACCTCAAAAGTTGGCTAAAAATACAAATTTTCCTCACATTTTGGTGACAGAAAGTTCTGGAATCAGAGAGGAGCCACAAAATTCCTTGCACCCAGCGTTCCACCAAGTCTCCCGATAAAAATGGTACCTCACTTGTGTGGGTAGGCCTAGCACCGCGACAGGAAACACCCCAAAACGCAAAGTGGACACATCACATTTTTTGAAAGAAAACAGAGGTGTTTTTTGCAAAGTGCCTACCTGTAGATTTTGGCCTCTAGCTCAACCGGCACCTGGGGAAACCTACCAAACCTGTGCATTTTTGAAAACTAGAGACCTAGGTGAATCCAAGATGGGGTGGCTTGTGGGGCTCTGACCAAGTTCTGTTACCCAGAATCCTTTGCAAACCTCAAAATTTGGCTAAAAAAACAAATTTTCCTCACATTTTGGTGACAGAAAGTTCTGAAATCAGAGAGGAGCCACAAATGTCCTTCCACCCAGCTTTCCTCCAGATCTCCTGATAAAAATGATACCTCACTTGTGTGGGTAGGTCTAGCACCCGCGACAGGAAATGCCCCAAAACGCAACGTGGACACATCACATTTTTTTAAAGAAAACAGAGGTGTTTTTTGCAAAGTGCCTACGTGTAGATTTTGGCCTCTAGCTCAGCCGGCACCTAGGGAAACCTACCAAACCTGTGCATTTTTTAAAACTAGAGACCTATGGGAATCCAAGATGGGGTGACTTGTGGGGCTCTGACCAGGTTCTGTTACCCAGAATCCTTTGCAAACCTCAAAATGTGGCTAAAAAAAACTTTTTCCTCACATTTTGGTGACAGAAAGTTCTGGAATCAAAGAGGAGCCACAAATTTCCTTCCACCCAGCGTTCCCCCAAGTCTCCCTATAAAAATGATACCTCACTTGTGTGGGTAGGCCTAGCGCCCGCGACAGGAAACGCCCCAAAACGCAACGTGGACACATCAAATTTTTTTAAAGAAAACAGAGGTGTTTTTTGCAAAGTGCCTACCTGTAGATTTTGGCCTCTAGCTCAGCCGGCACCTAGGGAAACCTACCAAACCTGTGCATTTTTTAACACTAGAGACCTAGGGGAATCCAAGATGGGGTGACTTGTGGGGCTCTGACCAGGTTCTGTTACCCAGAATCCTTTGCAAACCTCAAAATTTGGCTAAAAAAAAACAAATTTCCTCACATTTTGGTGACAGAAAGTTCTGGAATCAGAGAGGAGCCACAAATTTCCTTCCACCCAGCGTTACCCCAAGTCTCCCGATAAAAATGATACCTCACTTGTGTGGGAGGCCTAGCGCCCGCGACAGGAAATGCCCCAAAACGCAACGTGGACACATCACATTTTTTTAAAGAAAACAGAGGAGTTTCTTGCAAATTGCCTACCTGTAGATTTTGGCCTCTAGCTCAGCCTGCACCTGGGGAAACCTACCAAACCTGTGCATTTTTTAAAACTAGAGACCTAGGGGAATCCAAGATGGGGTGACTTGTGGGGCTCTGACCAGGTTCTGTTACCCAGAATCCTTTGGAAACCTCAACATTTGCCTAAAAAAAGTCATTTTCCTCACATTTTAGTGACAGAAAGTTCTGGAATCAGAGAGGAGATGCAAATTTCCTTCCACCCAGCGTTACCCCAAGTCTCCCGATAAAAATGATACCTCACTTGTGTGGGTAGGCATAGCGCCGCAACAGGAAACACCCCAAAACGCAAAGTGGACACATCACATTTTTTGAAAGAAAACAGAGGTGTTTTTTGAAAAGTGCCTACCTGTAGATTTTGGCCTCTAGCTCAGCCGGCACGTGGGGAAACCTACCAAACCTGTGCATTTTTGAAAACTAGAGACCTAGGTGAATCCAGGATGGGGTGGCTTGTGGGGATCTGACCAAGTTCTGTTACCCAGAATCCTTTGCAAACCTCAAAATTTGGCTAAAAAAACAAATTTTCCTCACATTTTGGTGACAGAAAGTTCTGGAATCAGAGAGGAGCCACATATTTCCTTCCACCAAGCTTTCCTCCAAGTCTCCTGATAAAAATGATACCTCACTTGTGTGGGTAGGCCTAGCACCCGCGACAGGAAATGCCCCAAAACGCAACGTGGACACATCACATTTTTTTTTTAAAGAAAACAGAGGTGTTTTTTGCAAAGTGCCTACCTGTAGATTTTGGCCTCTAGCTCAGCCGGCACCTTGGGAAACCTACCAAACCTGTGAATTTTTTAAAACTAGAGACCTAGGGGAATCCAAGATGGGGTGACTTGTGGGGCTCTGACCAGGTTCTGTTATCCAGAATCCTTTGCAAACCTCAAAATTTGGCTAAAAAAAAACATTTTCCTCACATTTTGGTGACAGGAAGTTCTGGAATCAGAGAGGAGCCACAAATGTCCTTCCACCCAGCGTTCCCCCAAGTCTCCCGATACAAATGATACCTCACTTGTGTGGGTAGGCCTGGCGCCCGCGACAGGAAATGCCCCAAAACGCAACGTGGACACATCACATTTTTTTAAAAAGAAAACAGAGGTGTTTTTTGTAAAGTGCCTACCTGTAGATTTTGGCCTCTAGCTCAGCCGGCACCTAGGGAAACCTACCAAACCTGTGCATTTTTGAAAACTAGAGACCTAGGGGAATCCAAGATGGGGTGACTTGTGGGGCTCTGACCAGGTTCTGTTATCCAGAATCCTTTGCAAACCTCAAAATTTGGCTAAAAAAAAAACATTTTCCTCACATTTTGGTGACAGGAAGTTCTGGAATCAGAGAGGAGCCACAAATTTCCTTCCACCAAGCTTTCCCCCAAGTCTCCCGATAAAAATGATACCTCACTTGTGTGGGTAGGCCTAGCGCCCGCGACAGGAAACCCCCCAAAATGCAATGTGGACACATCACATTTTTTTCAAGAAAACAGAGGTGTTTTTTGCAAAGTGCCTACCTGTAGATTTTGGCCTCTAGCTCAGCCGGCACCTAGGGAAACCTACCAAACATGTGCATTTTTTTAAACTAGAGACCTATGGGAATCCAAGATGGGGTGACTTGTGGGGCTCTCACCAGGTTCTGTTACCCAGAATCCTTTGCAAACCTCAAAATGTGGCTAAAAAAAAACTTTTTCCTCACATTTTGGTGACAGAAAGTTCTGGAATCAAAGAGGAGCCACAAATTTCCTTCCACCCAGCGTTCCCCCAAGTCTCCCTATAAAAATGATACCTCACTTGTGTGGGTAGGGCTAGCGCCCGCGACAGGAAACGCCCCAAAACGCAACGTGGACACATCACATTTTTTTTAAAGAAAACAGTGGTGTTTTTTGCAAAGTGCCTACCTGTAGATTTTGGCCTCTAGCTCAGCCGGCACCTAGGGAAACCTACCAAACCTGTGCATTTTTTAACACTAGAGACCTAGGGGAATCCAAGATGGGGTGAGTTGTGGGGCTCTGACCAGGTTCCGTTACCCAGAATCCTTTGCAAACCTCAAAATTTGGCTAAAAAAAAAAAAAAATCCTCACATTTTGGTGACAGAAAGTTCTGGAATCAGAGAGGAGCCACAAATGTCCTTCCACCCAGCGTTACCCCAAGTCTCCCGATAAAAATGATACCTCACTTGTGTGGGAGGCCTAGCGCCCGCAACAGGAAATGCCCCAAAACGCAACGTGGACACATCACATTTTTTTAAAGAAAACAGAGGAGTTTTTGCAAAGTGCCTACCTGTAGATTTTGGCCTCTAGCTCAGCCTGCACCTGGGGAAACCTACCAAACCTGTGCATTTTTTAAAACTAGAGACCTAGGGGAATCCAAGATAGGGTGACTTGTGGGGCTCTGACCAGGTTCTGTTACCCAGAATCCTTTGGAAACCTCAACATTTGCCTAAAAAAAGACATTTTCCTCACATTTTGGTGACAGAAAGTTCTGGAATGAGAGAGGAGACGCAAATTTCCTTCCACCCAGCGTTACCTCAAGTCTCCCGATAAAAATGATACCTCACTTGTGTGGGTAGGCCTAGCGCCGCAACAGGAAACACCCCAAAACGCAAAGAGGACACATCACATTTTTTGAAAGAAAACAGAGGTGTTTTTTGCAAAGTGCCTACCTGTAGATTTTGGCCTCTAGCTCAGCCGGCACCTGGGGAAACCTACCAAACCTGTGCATTTTTGAAAACTAGAGACCTAGGTGAATCCAAGATGGGGTGGCTTGTGGGGATCTGACCAAGTTCTGTTACCCAGAATCCTTTGCAAACCTCAAAATTTGGCTAAAAAAACAAATTTTCCTCACATTTTGGTGACAGAAAGTTCTGGAATCAGAGAGGAGCCACATATTTCCTTCCACGCAGCTTTCCTCCAAGTCTCCTGATAAAAATGATACCTCACTTGTGTGGTTAGGCCTAGCACCCGCGACAGGAAATGCCCCAAAACGCAACGTGGACACATCACATTTTTTTAAAGAAAACAGAGGTGTTTTTTGCAAAATACCTACCTGTAGATTTTGGCCTCTAGCTCAGCCGGCACCTAGGGAAACCTACCAAACCTGTGCATTTTTTAAAACTAGAGACCTATGGGAATCCAAGATGGGGTGACTTGTGGGGCTCTGACCAGGTTCTGTTATCCAGAATCCTTTGCAAACCTCAAAATTTGGCAAAAAAAAAAACATTTTCCTCACATTTTGGTGACAGGAAGTTCTGGAATCAGAGAGGAGCCCCAAATTTCCTTCCACCAAGCTTTCCCCCAAGTCTTCCGATACAAATGATACCTCACTTGTGTGGGTAGGCCTAGCGCCCGCGACAGGAAACCCCCCAAAATGCAATGTGGACACATCACATTTTTTGAAAGAAAACAGAGGTGTTTTTTGCAAAGTGCCTACCTGTAGATTTTGGCCTCTAGCTCAGCCGGCACCTAGGGAAACCTACCAAACATGTGCATTTTTTAAAACTAGAGACCAAGGGGAATCCAAGATGGGGTAACTTGGGGGGCTCTGACCAGGTTCTGTTACCCAGAATCCTTTGCAAACCTCAAAATTTGGCTAAAAAAAAACATTTTCCTCACATTTTGGTGACAGGAAGTTCTGGAATCAGAGAGGAGCCACAAATTTCCTTCCACCCAGCGTTCCCCCAAGTCTCCCGATACAAATGATACCTCACTTGTGTGGGTAGGCCTAGCGCCCGCGACAGGAAATGCCCCAAAACGCAACGTGGACACATCACATTTTTTTTAAAAGAAAACAGAGGTGTTTTTTGTAAAGTGCCTACCTGTAGATTTTGGCCTCTAGCTCAGCCGGCACCTAGGGAAACCTACCAAACCTGTGCATTTTTTAAAACTAGAGACCTAGGGGTATCCAAGATGGGGTGACTTGTGGGGCTCTGACCAGGTTCTGTTATCCAGAATCCTTTGCAAACCTCAAAATTTGGCTAAAAAAAAACATTTTCCTCACATTTTGGTGACAGGAAGTTCTGGAATCAGAGAGGAGCCACAAATGTCCTTCCACCCAGCGTTCCCCCAAGTCTCCCGATACAAATGATACCTCACTTGTGTGGGTAGGCCTGGCGCCCGCGACAGGAAATGCCCCAAAACGCAACGTGGACACATCACATTTTTTTTAAAAGAAAACAGAGGTGTTTTTTGTAAAGTGCCTACCTGTAGATTTTGGCCTCTAGCTCAGCCGGCACCTAGGGAAACCTACCAAACCTGTGCATTTTTGAAAACTAGAGACCTAGGGGAATCCAAGATGGGGTGACTTGTGGGGCTCTGACCAGGTTCTGTTATCCAGAATCCTTTGCAAACCTCAAAATTTGGCTAAAAAAAAAACATTTTCCTCACATTTTGGTGACAGGAAGTTCTGGAATCAGAGAGGAGCCACAAATTTCCTTCCACCAAGCTTTCCCCCAAGTCTCCCGATAAAAATGATACCTCACTTGTGTGGGTAGGCCTAGCGCCCGCGACAGGAAACCCCCCAAAATGCAATGTGGACACATCACATTTTTTTCAAGAAAACAGAGGTGTTTTTTGCAAAGTGCCTACCTGTAGATTTTGGCCTCTAGCTCAGCCGGCACCTAGGGAAACCTACCAAACATGTGCATTTTTTTAAACTAGAGACCTATGGGAATCCAAGATGGGGTGACTTGTGGGGCTCTCACCAGGTTCTGTTACCCAGAATCCTTTGCAAACCTCAAAATGTGGCTAAAAAAAAACTTTTTCCTCACATTTTGGTGACAGAAAGTTCTGGAATCAAAGAGGAGCCACAAATTTCCTTCCACCCAGCGTTCCCCCAAGTCTCCCTATAAAAATGATACCTCACTTGTGTGGGTAGGGCTAGCGCCCGCGACAGGAAACGCCCCAAAACGCAACGTGGACACATCACATTTTTTTTAAAGAAAACAGTGGTGTTTTTTGCAAAGTGCCTACCTGTAGATTTTGGCCTCTAGCTCAGCCGGCACCTAGGGAAACCTACCAAACCTGTGCATTTTTTAACACTAGAGACCTAGGGGAATCCAAGATGGGGTGAGTTGTGGGGCTCTGACCAGGTTCCGTTACCCAGAATCCTTTGCAAACCTCAAAATTTGGCTAAAAAAAAAAAAAAATCCTCACATTTTGGTGACAGAAAGTTCTGGAATCAGAGAGGAGCCACAAATGTCCTTCCACCCAGCGTTACCCCAAGTCTCCCGATAAAAATGATACCTCACTTGTGTGGGAGGCCTAGCGCCCGCAACAGGAAATGCCCCAAAACGCAACGTGGACACATCACATTTTTTTAAAGAAAACAGAGGAGTTTTTGCAAAGTGCCTACCTGTAGATTTTGGCCTCTAGCTCAGCCTGCACCTGGGGAAACCTACCAAACCTGTGCATTTTTTAAAACTAGAGACCTAGGGGAATCCAAGATAGGGTGACTTGTGGGGCTCTGACCAGGTTCTGTTACCCAGAATCCTTTGGAAACCTCAACATTTGCCTAAAAAAAGACATTTTCCTCACATTTTGGTGACAGAAAGTTCTGGAATGAGAGAGGAGACGCAAATTTCCTTCCACCCAGCGTTACCTCAAGTCTCCCGATAAAAATGATACCTCACTTGTGTGGGTAGGCCTAGCGCCGCAACAGGAAACACCCCAAAACGCAAAGAGGACACATCACATTTTTTGAAAGAAAACAGAGGTGTTTTTTGCAAAGTGCCTACCTGTAGATTTTGGCCTCTAGCTCAGCCGGCACCTGGGGAAACCTACCAAACCTGTGCATTTTTGAAAACTAGAGACCTAGGTGAATCCAAGATGGGGTGGCTTGTGGGGATCTGACCAAGTTCTGTTACCCAGAATCCTTTGCAAACCTCAAAATTTGGCTAAAAAAACAAATTTTCCTCACATTTTGGTGACAGAAAGTTCTGGAATCAGAGAGGAGCCACATATTTCCTTCCACGCAGCTTTCCTCCAAGTCTCCTGATAAAAATGATACCTCACTTGTGTGGTTAGGCCTAGCACCCGCGACAGGAAATGCCCCAAAACGCAACGTGGACACATCACATTTTTTTAAAGAAAACAGAGGTGTTTTTTGCAAAATACCTACCTGTAGATTTTGGCCTCTAGCTCAGCCGGCACCTAGGGAAACCTACCAAACCTGTGCATTTTTTAAAACTAGAGACCTATGGGAATCCAAGATGGGGTGACTTGTGGGGCTCTGACCAGGTTCTGTTATCCAGAATCCTTTGCAAACCTCAAAATTTGGCAAAAAAAAAAACATTTTCCTCACATTTTGGTGACAGGAAGTTCTGGAATCAGAGAGGAGCCCCAAATTTCCTTCCACCAAGCTTTCCCCCAAGTCTTCCGATACAAATGATACCTCACTTGTGTGGGTAGGCCTAGCGCCCGCGACAGGAAACCCCCCAAAATGCAATGTGGACACATCACATTTTTTGAAAGAAAACAGAGGTGTTTTTTGCAAAGTGCCTACCTGTAGATTTTGGCCTCTAGCTCAGCCGGCACCTAGGGAAACCTACCAAACATGTGCATTTTTTAAAACTAGAGACCAAGGGGAATCCAAGATGGGGTAACTTGGGGGGCTCTGACCAGGTTCTGTTACCCAGAATCCTTTGCAAACCTCAAAATTTGGCTAAAAAAAAACATTTTCCTCACATTTTGGTGACAGGAAGTTCTGGAATCAGAGAGGAGCCACAAATTTCCTTCCACCCAGCGTTCCCCCAAGTCTCCCGATACAAATGATACCTCACTTGTGTGGGTAGGCCTAGCGCCCGCGACAGGAAATGCCCCAAAACGCAACGTGGACACATCACATTTTTTTTAAAAGAAAACAGAGGTGTTTTTTGTAAAGTGCCTACCTGTAGATTTTGGCCTCTAGCTCAGCCGGCACCTAGGGAAACCTACCAAACCTGTGCATTTTTTAAAACTAGAGACCTAGGGGTATCCAAGATGGGGTGACTTGTGGGGCTCTGACCAGGTTCTGTTATCCAGAATCCTTTGCAAACCTCAAAATTTGGCTAAAAAAAAAACATTTTCCTCACATTTTGGTGACAGGAAGTTCTGGAATCAGAGAGGAGCCACAAATTTCCTTCCACCAAGCTTTCCCCCAAGTCTCCCGATAAAAATGATACCTCACTTGTGTGGGTAGGCCTAGCGCCCGCGACAGGAAACCCCCCAAAATGCAATGTGGACACATCACATTTTTTTAAAGAAAACAGAGGTGTTTTTTGCAAAGTGCCTACCTGTAGATTTTGGCCTCTAGCTCAGCCGGCACCTAGGGAAACCTACCAAACATGTGCATTTTTTTAAACTAGAGACCTAGGGGAATCCAAGATGGGGTGACTTGGGGGCTCTGACCAGGTTCTGTTACCCAGAATCCTTTGCAAACCTCAAAATTTGGCTAAAAAAACACATTTTCCTCACATTTTGGTGACAGGAAGTTCTGGAATCAGAAAGGAGCCACAAATTTCCTTCCACCCAGCGTTCCCCCAAGCCTCCGGATAAAAATGATACCTCACTTGTGTGGGTAGGCCTAGCGCCGGCGACAGGAAACCCCCCAAAATGCAACGTGGACACATCACATTTTTGGAAAGAAAACAGAGGTGTTTTTTGCAAAGTGCCTACCTGTAGATTTTGGCCTCTAGCTCAGCCGTCACCTAGGGAAACCTACCAAACATGTGCATTTTTTAAAACTAGACACCTAGGGGAATCCAAGATGGGGTGACTTGGGGGGCTCTGACCAGGTTCTGTTACCCAGAATCCTTTGCAAACCTCAAAATTTTGCTAAAAAAACCATTTTCCTCACATTTTGGTGACAGGAAGTTCTGGAATCAGAGAGGAGCCACAAATTTCCTTCCACCCAGCGTTCCCCCAAGTCTCCCGATACAAATGATACCTCACTTGTGTGGGTAGGCCTAGCGCCCGTGACAGGAAACCCCCCAAAACGCAATGTGGACACATCACATTTTTTTTTTAAAGAAAACAGAGGTGTTTTTTGCAAAGTGCCTACCTGTAGATTTTGGCCTCTAGCTCAGCCGGCACCTTGGGAAACCTACCAAACCTGTGAATTTTTTAAAACTAGAGACCTAGGGGAATCCAAGATGGGGTGACTTGTGGGGCTCTGACCAGGTTCTGTTATCCAGAATCCTTTGCAAACCTCAAAATTTGGCTAAAAAAAAACATTTTCCTCACATTTTGGTGATAGGAAGTTCTGGAATCAGAGAGGAGCCACAAATTTCCTTCCACCCAGCGTTCCCCCAATTCTCCCGATACCAATGATACCTCACTTGTGTGGGTAGGCCTAGCGCCCGTGACAGGAAATGCCCCAAAACGCAACGTGGACACATCACATTTTTTTTTAAAGAAAACAGAGGTGTTTTTTGTAAAGTGCCTACCTGTAGATTTTGGCCTCTAGCTCAGCCGGCACCTAGGGAAACCTACCAAACCTGTGCATTTTTGAAAACTAGAGACCTAGGGGAATCCAAGATGGGGTGACTTGTGGGGCTCTGACCAGGTTCTGTTATCCAGAATCCTTTGCAAACCTCAAAATTTGGCAAAAAAAAAAACATTTTCCTCACATTTTGGTGACAGGAAGTTCTGGAATCAGAGAGGAGCCCCAAATTTCCTTCCACCAAGCTTTCCCCCAAGTCTCCCGATACAAATGATACCTCACTTGTGTGGGTAGGCCTAGCGCCCGCGACAGGAAACCCCCCAAAATGCAATGTGGACACATCACATTTTTTTTTAAAAGAAAACAGAGGTGTTTTTTGCAAAGTGCCTACCTGTAGATTTTGGCCTCTAGCTCAGCCGGCACCTAGGGAAACCTACCAAACCTGTGCATTTTTTAACACTAGAGACCTAGGGGAATCCAAGATGGGGTGACTTGTGGGGCTCTGACCAGGTTCTGTTACCCAGAATCCTTTGCAAACCTCAAAATTTGGCTAAAAAAAAACAAATTTCCTCACATTTTGGTGACAGAAAGTTCTGGAATCAGAGAGGAGCCACAAATTTCCTTCCACCCAGCGTTACCCCAAGTCTCCCGATAAAAATGATACTTCACTTGTGTGGGAGGCCTAGCGCCCGCGACAGGAAATGCCCCAAAACGCAACGTGGACACATCACATTTTTTTAAAGAAAACAGAGGAGTTTTTTGCAAAGTGCCTACCTGTAGATTTTGGCCTCTAGCTCAGCCTGCACCTGGGGAAACCTACCAAACCTGTGCATTTTTTAAAACTAGAGACCTAGGGGAATCCAAGATAGGGTGACTTGTGGGGCTCTGACCAGGTTCTGTTACCCAGAATCCTTTGGAAACCTCAACATTTGCCTAAAAAAAGACATTTTCCTCACATTTTAGTGACAGAAAGTTCTGGAATCAGAGAGGAGATGCAAATTTCCTTCCACCCAGCGTTACCCCAAGTCTCCCGATAAAAATGATACCTCACTTGTGTGGGTAGGCCTAGCGACGCAACAGGAAACACCCCAAAACGCAAAGTGGACACATCACATTTTTTGAAAGAAAACAGAGGTGTTTTTTGAAAAGTGCCTACCTGTAGATTTTGGCCTCTAGCTCAGCCGGCACGTGGGGAAACCTACCAAACCTGTGCATTTTTGAAATCTAGAGACCTAGGTGAATCCAGGATGGGGTGGCTTGTGGGGATCTGACCAAGTTCTGTTACCCAGAATCCTTTGCAAACCTCAAAATTTGGCTAAAAAAACACATTTTCCTCACATTTTGGTGACAGAAAGTTCTGGAATCAGAGAGGAGCCACATATTTCCTTCCACCAAGCTTTCCTCCAAGTCTCCTGATAAAAATGATACCTCACTTGTGTGGGTAGGCCTAGCACCCGCGACAGGAAATGCCCCAAAACGCAACGTGGACACATCACATTTTTTTTTTAAAGAAAACAGAGGTGTTTTTTGCAAAGTGCCTACCTGTAGATTTTGGCCTCTAGCTCAGCCGGCACCTTGGGAAACCTACCAAACCTGTGAATTTTTTAAAACTAGAGACCTAGGGGAATCCAAGATGGGGTGACTTGTGGGGCTCTGACCAGGTTCTGTTATCCAGAATCCTTTGCAAACCTCAAAATTTGGCTAAAAAAAAACATTTTCCTCACATTTTGGTGACAGGAAGTTCTGGAATCAGAGAGGAGCCACAAATGTCCTTCCACCCAGCGTTCCCCCAAGTCTCCCGATACAAATGATACCTCACTTGTGTGGGTAGGCCTAGCGCCCGCGACAGGAAATGCCCCAAAACGCAACGTGGACACATCACATTTTTTTTAAAAGAAAACAGAGGTGTTTTTTGTAAAGTGCCTACCTGTAGATTTTGGCCTCTAGCTCAGCCGGCACCTAGGGAAACCTACCAAACCTGTGCATTTTTGAAAACTAGAGACCTAGGGGAATCCAAGATGGGGTGACTTGTGGGGCTCTGACCAGGTTCTGTTATCCAGAATCCTTTGCAAACCTCAAAATTTGGCTAAAAAAAAAACATTTTCCTCATATTTTGGTGACAGGAAGTTCTGGAATCAGAGAGGAGCCACAAATTTCCTTCCACCAAGCTTTCCCCCAAGTCTCCCGATAAAAATGATACCTCACTTGTGTGGGTAGGCCTAGCGCCCGCGACAGGAAACCCCCCAAAATGCAATGTGGACACATCACATTTTTTTCAAGAAAACAGAGGTGTTTTTTGCAAAGTGCCTACCTGTAGATTTTGGCCTCTAGCTCAGCCGGCACCTAGGGAAACCTACCAAACATGTGCATTTTTTTAAACTAGAGACCTATGGGAATCCAAGATGGGGTGACTTGTGGGGCTCTCACCAGGTTCTGTTACCCAGAATCCTTTGCAAACCTCAAAATGTGGCTAAAAAAAAACTTTTTCCTCACATTTTGGTGACAGAAAGTTCTGGAATCAAAGAGGAGCCACAAATTTCCTTCCACCCAGCGTTCCCCCAAGTCTCCCTATAAAAATGATACCTCACTTGTGTGGGTAGGGCTAGCGCCCGCGACAGGATACGCCCCAAAACGCAACGTGGACACATCACATTTTTTTTAAAGAAAACAGTGGTGTTTTTTGCAAAGTGCCTACCTGTAGATTTTGGCCTCTAGCTCAGCCGGCACCTAGGGAAACCTACCAAACCTGTGCATTTTTTAACACTAGAGACCTAGGGGAATCCAAGATGGGGTGAGTTGTGGGGCTCTGACCAGGTTCCGTTACCCAGAATCCTTTGCAAACCTCAAAATTTGGCTAAAAAAAAAAAAAATTCCTCACATTTTGGTGACAGAAAGTTCTGGAATCAGAGAGGAGCCACAAATGTCCTTCCACCCAGCGTTACCCCAAGTCTCCCGATAAAAATGATACCTCACTTGTGTGGGAGGCCTAGCGCCCGCAACAGGAAATGCCCCAAAACGCAACGTGGACACATCACATTTTTTTAAAGAAAACAGAGGTGTTTTTTGTAAAGTGCCTACCTGTAGATTTTGGCCTCTAGCTCAGCCGGCACCTAGGGAAACCTACCAAACCTGTGCATTTTTTAAAACTAGAGACCTAGGGGAATCCAAGATGGGGTGACTTGTGGGGCTCTGACCAGGTTCTCTTATCCAGAATCCTTTGCAAACCTCAAAATTTGGCTAAAAAACAAACATTTTCCTCACATTTTGGTGACAGGAAGTTCTGGAATCAGAGAGGAGCCACAAATTTCCTTCCACCAAGCTTTCCCCCAAGTCTCCCGATAAAAATGATACCTCACTTGTGTGGGTAGGCCTAGCGCCCGCGACAGGAAACCCCCCAAAATGCAATGTGGACACATCACATTTTTTTAAAGAAAACAGAGGTGTTTTTTGCAAAGTGCCTACCTGTAGATTTTGGCCTCTAGCTCAGCCGGCACCTAGGGAAACCTACCAAACATGTGCATTTTTTTAAACTAGAGACCTAGGGGAATCCAAGATGGGGTGACTTGGGGGCTCTGACCAGGTTCTGTTACCCAGAATCCTTTGCAAACCTCAAAATTTGGCTAAAAAAACACATTTTCCTCACATTTTGGTGACAGGAAGTTCTGGAATCAGAAAGGAGCCACAAATTTCCTTCCACCCAGCGTTCCCCCAAGCCTCCGGATAAAAATGATACCTCACTTGTGTGGGTAGGCCTAGCGCCGGCGACAGGAAACCCCCCAAAATGCAACGTGGACACATCACATTTTTGGAAAGAAAACAGAGGTGTTTTTTGCAAAGTGCCTACCTGTAGATTTTGGCCTCTAGCTCAGCCGTCACCTAGGGAAACCTACCAAACATGTGCATTTTTTAAAACTAGACACCTAGGGGAATCCAAGATGGGGTGACTTGGGGGGCTCTGACCAGGTTCTGTTACCCAGAATCCTTTGCAAACCTCAAAATTTTGCTAAAAAAACCATTTTCCTCACATTTTGGTGACAGGAAGTTCTGGAATCAGAGAGGAGCCACAAATTTCCTTCCACCCAGCATTCCCCCAAGTCTCCCGATACAAATGATACCTCACTTGTGTGGGTAGGCCTAGCGCCCGTGACAGGAAACCCCCCAAAATGCAATGTGGACACATCACATTTTTTTAAAGAAAACAGAGGTGTTTTTTGCAAAGTGCCTACCTGTAGATTTTGGCCTCTAGCTCAGCCGGCACCTAGGGAAACCTACCAAACTTGTGAATTTTTTAAAACTAGAGACCAAGGGGAATCCAAGATGGGGTAACTTGGGGGGCTCTGACCAGGTTCTATTACCCAGAATCCTTTGCAAACCTCAAAATTTGGCAAAAAAAACAAATTTTCCTCACTTTTTGGTGACAGAAAGTTCTGGAATCAGAGAGGAGCCACAAATTTCCTTCCACCCAGCGTTCCCCCAAGTCTCCCGATACAAATTATACCTCACTTGTGTGGGTAGGCCTAGCGCCCGTGACAGGAAATGCCCCAAAACGCAACGTGGACACATCACATTTTTTTTTAAAGAAAACAGAGGTGTTTTTTGTAAAGTGCCTACCTGTAGATTTTGGCCTCTAGCTCAGCCGGCACCTAGGGAAACCTACCAAACCTGTGCATTTTTGAAAACTAGAGACCTAGGGGAATCCAAGATGGGGTGACTTGTGGGGCTCTGACCAGGTTCTGTTATCCAGAATCCTTTGCAAACCTCAAAATTTGGCTAAAAAAAAAACATTTTCCTCACATTTTGGTGACAGGAAGTTCTGGAATCAGAGAGGAGCCCCAAATTTCCTTCCACCAAGCTTTCCCCCAAGTCTCCCGATACAAATGATACCTCACTTGTGTGGGTAGGCCTAGCGCCCGCGACAGGAAACCCCCCAAAATGCAATGTGGACACATCACATTTTTTTTTAAAAGAAAACAGAGGTGTTTTTTGCAAAGTGCCTACCTGTAGATTTTGGCCTCTAGCTCAGCCGGCACCTTGGGAAACCTACCAAACCTGTGAATTTTTGAAAACTAGAGACCTAGGGGAATCCAAGATGGGGTGACTTGTGGGGCTGTGACCAGGTTCTGTTATCCAGAATCCTTTGCAAACCTCAAAATTTGGCTAAAAAAAAACATTTTCCTCACATTTTGGTGACAGGAAGTTCTGGAATCAGAGAGGAGCCACAAATTTCCTTCCACCCAGCGTTCCCCCAAGTCTCCCGATACAAATGATACCTCACTTGTGAGGGTAGGCCTAGCGCCCGCGACAGGGAATGCCCCAAAACGCAACGTGGACACATCACATTTTTTTTAAAAGAAAACAGAGGTGTTTTTTGTAAAGTGCCTACCTGTAGATTTTGGCCTCTAGCTCAGCCGGCACCTAGGGAAACCTACCAAACCTGTGCATTTTTTAAAACTAGAGACCTAGGGAATCCAAGATGGGGTGACTTGTGGGGCTGTGACCAGGTTCTGTTATCCAGAATCCTTTGCAAACCTCAAAATTTGGCTAAAAAAAAAACATTTTCCTCACATTTTGGTGACAGGAAGTTCTGGAATCAGAGAGGAGCCACAAATTTCCTTCCACCCAGCATTCCCCCAAGTCTCCCGATACAAATGATACCTCACTTGTGTGGGTAGGCCTAGCGCCCGCGACAGGAAATGCCCCAAAACGCAACGTGGACACATCACATTTTTTTTAAAAGAAAACAGAGGTGTTTTTTGTAAAGTGCCTACCTGTAGATTTTGGCCTCTAGCTCAGCCGGCACCTAGGGAAACCTACCAAACCTGTGCATTTTTTAAAACTAGAGACCTAGGGGAATCCAAGATGGGGTGACTTGTGGGGCTCTGACCAGGTTCTGTTATCCAGAATCCTTTGCAAACCTCAAAATTTGGCAAAAAAAAAAACATTTTCCTCACATTTTGGTGACAGGAAGTTCTGGAATCAGAGAGGAGCCACAAATTTCCTTCCACCAAGCTTTCCCTCAAGTCTCCCGATAAAAATGATACCTCACTTGTGTGGGTAGGCCTAGCGCCCGCGACAGGAAACCCCCCAAAATGCAATGTGGACACATCACATTTTTTTAAAGAAAACAGAGGTGTTTTTTGCAAAGTGCCTACCTGTAGATTTTGGCCTCTAGCTCAGCCGGCACCTAGGGAAACCTACCAAACATGTGCATTTTTTTAAACTAGAGACCTAGGGGAATCCAAGATGGGGTGACTTGGGGGGCTCTGACCAGGTTCTGTTACCCAGAATCCTTTGCAAACCTCAAAATTTGGCTAAAAAAACACATTTTCCTCACATTTTGGTGACAGGAAGTTCTGGAATCAGAAAGGAGCCACAAATTTCCTTCCACCCAGCGTTCCCCCAAGCCTCCGGATAAAAATGATACCTCACTTGTGTGGGTAGGCCTAGCGCCGGCGACAGGAAACCCCCCAAAATGCAACGTGGACACATCACATTTTTGGAAAGAAAACAGAGGTGTTTTTTGCAAAGTGCCTACCTGTAGATTTTGGCCTCTAGCTCAGCCGTCACCTAGGGAAACCTACCAAACATGTGCATTTTTTAAAACTAGACACCTAGGGGAATCCAAGATGGGGTGACTTGGGGGGCTCTGACCAGGTTCTGTTACCCAGAATCCTTTGCAAACCTCAAAATATTGCTAAAAAAACACATTTTCCTCACATTTTGGTGACAGGAAGTTCTGGAATCAGAGAGGAGCCACAAATTTCCTTCCACCCAGCGTTCCCCCAAGTCTCCCGATACAAATGATACCTCACTTGTGTGGGTAGGCCTAGCGCCCGTGACAGGAAACCCCCCAAAATGCAATGTGGACACATCACATTTTTTTAAAGAAAACAGAGGTGTTTTTTGCAAAGTGCCTACCTGTAGATTTTGGCCTCTAGCTCAGCCGGCACCTTGGGAAACCTACCAAACCTGTGAATTTTTGAAAACTAGAGACCTAGGGGAATCCAAGATGGGGTGACTTGTGGGGCTCTGACCAGGTTCTGTTATCCAGAATCCTTTGCAAACCTCAAAATTTGGCTAAAAAAATACATTTTCCTCACATTTTGGTGACAGGAAGTTCTGGAATCAGAGAGGAGCCACAAATTTCCTTCCACCCAGCGTTCCCCCAAGTCTCCCGATACAAATGATACCTCACTTGTGTGGGTAGGCCTAGCGCCTGTGACAGGAAATGCCCCAAAACGCAACGTGGACACATCACATTTTTTTTTAAAGAAAACAGAGGTGTTTTTTGTAAAGTGCCTACCTGTAGATTTTGGCCTCTAGCTCAGCCGGCACCTAGGGAAACCTACCAAACCTGTGTATTTTTGAAAACTAGAGACCTAGGGGAATCCAAGATGGGGTGACTTGTGGGGCTCTGACCAGGTTCTGTTATCCAGAATCCTTTGCAAACCTCAAAATTTGGCTAAAAAAAAAACATTTTCCTCACATTTTGGTGACAGGAAGTTCTGGAATCAGAGAGGAGCCACAAATTTCCTTCCACCAAGCTTTCCCCCAAGTCTCACGATAAAAATGATACCTCACTTGTGTGGGTAGGCCTAGCGCCCGCGACAGGAAACCCCCCAAAATGCAATGTGGACACATCACATTTTTTTAAAGAAAACAGAGGTGTTTTTTGCAAAGTGCCTACCTGTAGATTTTGGCCTCTAGCTCAGCCGGCACCTAGGGAAACCTACCAAACATGTGCATTTTTTTAAACTAGAGACCTATGGGAATCCAAGATGGGGTGACTTGTGGGGCTCTCACCAGGTTCTGTTACCCAGAATCCTTTGCAAACCTCAAAATGTGGCTAAAAAAAACTTTTTCCTCACATTTTGGTGACAGAAAGTTCTGGAATCAAAGAGGAGCCACAAATTTCCTTCCACCCAGCGTTCCCCCAAGTCTCCCTATGAAAATGATACCTCACTTGTGTGGGTAGGGCTAGCGCTCGCGACAGGAAACGCCCCAAAACACAACGTGGACACATCACATTTTTTTAAAGAAAACAGTGGTGTTTTTTGCAAAGTGCCTACCTGTAGATTTTGGCCTCTAGCTCAGCCGGCACCTAGGGAAACCGACCAAACCTGTGCATTTTTTAACACTAGAGACCTAGGGGAATCCAAGATGGGGTGAGTTGTGGGGCTCTGACCAGGTTCCGTGACCCAGAATCCTTTGCAAACCTCAAAATTTGGCTAAAAAAAAAAAAATTCCTCACATTTTGGTGACAGAAAGTTCTGGAATCAGAGAGGAGCCACAAATTTCCTTCCACCCAGCGTTACCCCAAGTCTCCCGATAAAAATGATACCTCACTTGTGTGGGAGGCCTAGCGCCCGCGACAGGAAATGCCCCAAAACGCAACGTGGACACATCACATTTTTTTAAAGAAAACAGAGGAGTTTTTTGCAAAGTGCCTACCTGTAGATTTTGGCCTCTAGCTCAGCCTGCACCTGGGGAAACCTACCAAACCTGTGCATTTTTTAAAACTAGAGACCTAGGGGAATCCAAGATAGGGTGACTTGTGGGGCTCTGACCAGGTTCTGTTACCCAGAATCCTTTGGAAACCTCAACATTTGCCTAAAAAAATACATTTTCCTCACATTTTGGTGACAGAAAGTTCTGGAATCAGAGAGGAGACGCAAATTTCCTTCCACCCAGCGTTACCTCAAGTCTCCTGACAAAAATGATACCTCACTTGTGTGGGTAGGCCTAGCGCCGCAACAGGAAACACCCCAAAACGCAAAGAGGACACATCACATTTTTTTAAAGAAAACAGAGGTGTTTTTTGCAAAGTGCCTACCTGTAGATTTTGGCCTCTAGCTCAGCCGGCACCTGGGGAAACCTACCAAACCTGTGCATTTTTGAAAACTAGAGACCTAGGTGAATCCAAGATGGGGTGGCTTGTGGGGATCTGACCAAGTTCTGTTACCCAGAATCCTTTGCAAACCTCAAAATTTGGCTAAAAAAACAAATTTTCCTCACATTTTGGTGACAGAAAGTTCTGGAATCAGAGAGGAGCCACATATTTCCTTCCACGCAGCTTTCCTACAAGTCTCCTGATAAAAATGATACCTCACTTGTGTGGGTAGGCCTAGCACCCGCGACAGGAAATGCCCCAAAACGCAACGTGGACACATCACATTTTTTTAAAGAAAACAGAGGTGTTTTTTGCAAAATACCTACCTGTAGATTTTGTCCTCTAGCTCAGCCGGCACCTAGGGAAACCTACCAAACCTGTGCATTTTTTAAAACTAGAGAGCTATGGGAATCCAAGATGGGGTGACTTGTGGGGCTCTGACCAGGTTCTGTTACCCAGAATCCTTTGCAAACCTCAAAATGTGGCTAAAAAAAACCTTTTTCCTCACATTTTGGTGACAGAAAGTTCTGGAATCAAAGAGGAGCCACACATTTCCTTCCACCCAGCATTCCCCCAAGTCTCCCGATAAAAATGATACCTCACTTGTGTGGGTAGGCCTAGCGCCCTCAACAGGAAATGCCCCAAAACGCAACGTGGACACATCACATTTTTTTAAAGAAAACAGAGGTGTTTTTTGCAAAGTGCCTACCTGTAGATTTTGGCCTCTAGCTCAGCCGGCACCTGGGGAAACCTACCAAACCTGTGCATTTTTTAAAACTAGAGACCTATGGGAATCCAAGATGGGGTAACTTGTGGGGCTCTGACCAGGTTCTGTTACCCAGAATCCTTTGCAAACCTCAAAATGTGGCTAAAAAATAACTTTTTCCTCACATTTTGGTGACAGAAAGTTCTGGAATCAGAGAGGAGCCACACATTTCCTTCCACCCAGCGTTCCCCCAAGTCTCCCTATAAAAATGATACCTCACTTGTGTGGGTAGGCCTAGCGCCCGCGACAGGAAACGCCCCAAAATGCAACGTGGACACATCACATTTTTTTAAAGAAAACAGAGGTGTTTTTTGCAAAGTGCCTACCTGTAGATTTTGGCCTCTAGCTCAGCCGGCACCTAGGGAAACCTACCAAACCTGTGCATTTTTTAACACTAGAGACCTTGGGAATCCAAGATGGGGTGACTTGTGGGGCTCTGACCAAGTTCTGTTACCCAGAATCCTTTGCAAACCTCAAAATTTGGCTAACAAAACAAATTTTCCTCACATTTTGGTGACAGAAAGTTCTGGAATCAGAGAGGAGCCACAAATTTCCTTCCACCCAGCGTTACCCCAAGTCTCCAGATAAAAATGATACCTCACTTGTGTGGGAGGCCTAGCACCCGCGACAGGAAACCCCCCAAAATGCAATGTGGACACATCACATTTTTTGAAAGAAAACATAGGTGTTTTTTGCAAAGTGCCTACCTGTAGATTTTGGCCTCTAGCTCAGCCGGCACCTAGGGAAACCTACCAAACATGTGCATTTTTTAAAACTAGAGACCTAGGGGAATCCAAGATGGGGTGACTTGGGGGGCTCTGACCAGGTTCTGTTACCCAGAATCCTTTGCAAACCTCAAAATTTGGCAAAAAAAACACATTTTCCTCACATTTTGGTGACAGAAAGTTCTGGAATCAGAGAGGAGCCACAAATTTCCTTCCACCCAGCGTTCCCCCAAGTCTCCCGATAAAAATGATACCTCACTTGTGTAGGTAGGCCTAGAGCCCGCGACAGGAAACCCCCCAAAATTCAATGTGGACACATCACATTTTTTTAAAGAAAACAGAGGTGTTTTTTGCAAAGTGCCTACCTTTAGATTTTGGCTGCTAGCTCAGCCGGCACCTAAGGAAACCTATGAAACCTGTGCATTTTTGAAAACTAGAGACCTAGGGGAATCCAAGATGGGGTGACTTGTGGGGCTCTGACCAGGTTCTGTTACCCTGTATCCTTTGCAAACCTCAAAAGTTGGCTAAAAATACAAATTTTCCTCACATTTTGGTGACAGAAAGTTCTGGAATCAGAGAGGAGCCACAAAATTCCTTGCACCCAGCGTTCCACCAAGTCTCCCGATAAAAATGGTACCTCACTTGTGTGGGTAGGCCTAGCACCGCGACAGGAAACACCCCAAAACGCAAAGTGGACACATCAAATTTTTTGAAAGAAAACAGAGGTGTTTTTTGCAAAGTGCCTACCTGTAGATTTTGGCCTCTAGCTCAACCGGCACCTGGGGAAACCTACCAAACCTGTGCATTTTTGAAAACTAGAGACCTAGGTGAATCCAAGATGGGGTGGCTTGTGGGGCTCTGACCAAGTTCTGTTACCCAGAATCCTTTGCAAACCTCAAAATTTGGCTAAAAAAACAAATTTTCCTCACATTTTGGTGACAGAAAGTTCTGAAATCAGAGAGGAGCCACAAATTTCCTTCCACCCAGCTTTCCTCCAAATCTCCTGATAAAAATTATACCTCACTTGTGTGGGTAGGCCTAGCGCCCGCGACAGGAAACGCCCCAAAACGCAACGTGGACACATCAAATTTTTTTAAAGAAAACAGAGGTGTTTTTTGCAAAGTGCCTACCTGTAGATTTTGGCCTCTAGCTCAGCCGGCACCTAGGGAAACCTACCAAACCTGTGCATTTTTTAACACTAGAGACCTAGGGGAATCCAAGATGGGGTGACTTGTGGGGCTCTGACCAGGTTCTGTTACCCAGAATCCTTTGCAAACCTCAAAATTTGGCTAAAAAAAACAAATTTCCTCACATTTTGGTGACAGAAAGTTCTGGAATCAGAGAGGAGCCACAAATGTCCTTCCACCCAGCGTTACCCCAAGTCTCCCGATAAAAATGATACCTCACTTGTGTGGGAGGCCTAGCGCCCGCAACAGGAAATGCCCCAAAACGCAACGTGGACACATCACATTTTTTTAAAGAAAACAGAGGAGTTTTTGCAAAGTGCCTACCTGTAGATTTTGGCCTCTAGCTCAGCCTGCACCTGGGGAAACCTACCAAACCTGTGCATTTTTTAAAACTAGAGACCTAGGGGAATCCAAGATAGGGTGACTTGTGGGGCTCTGACCAGGTTCTGTTACCCAGAATCCTTTGGAAACCTCAACATTTGCCTAAAAAAAGACATTTTCCTCACATTTTGGTGACAGAAAGTTCTGGAATCAGAGAGGAGACGCAAATTTCCTTCCACCCAGCGTTACCTCAAGTCTCCCGATAAAAATGATACCTCACTTGTGTGGGTAGGCCTAGCGCCGCAACAGGAAACACCCCAAAACGCAAAGAGGACACATCACATTTTTTGAAAGAAAACAGAGGTGTTTTTTGCAAAGTGCCTACCTGTAGATTTTGGCCTCTAGCTCAGCCGGCACCTGGGGAAACCTACCAAACCTGTGCATTTTTGAAAACTAGAGACCTAGGTGAATCCAAGATGGGGTGGCTTGTGGGGATCTGACCAAGTTCTGTTACCCAGAATCCTTTGCAAACCTCAAAATTTGGCTAAAAAAACAAATTTTCCTCACTTTTTGGTGACAGAAAGTTCTGGAATCAGAGAGGAGCCACAAATTTCCTTCCACCCAGCGTTCCCCCAAGTCTCCCGATACAAATTATACCTCACTTGTGTGGGTAGGCCTAGCGCCCGTGACAGGAAATGCCCCAAAACGCAACGTGGACACATCACATTTTTTTTTAAAGAAAACAGAGGTGTTTTTTGTAAAGTGCCTACCTGTAGATTTTGGCCTCTAGCTCAGCCGGCACCTAGGGAAACCTACCAAACCTGTGCATTTTTTAAAACTAGAGACCTAGGGGAATCCAAGATGGGGTGACTTGTGGGGCTCTGACCAGGTTCTGTTATCCAGAATCCTTTGCAAACCTCAAAATTTGGCTAAAAAAAAAACATTTTCCTCACATTTTGGTGACAGGAAGTTCTGGAATCAGAGAGGAGCCACAAATTTCCTTCCACCAAGCTTTCCCCCAAGTCTCCCGATAAAAATGATACCTCACTTGTGTGGGTAGGCCTAGCGCCCGCGACAGGAAACCCCCCAAAATGCAATGTGGACACATCACATTTTTTTAAAGAAAACAGAGGTGTTTTTTGCAAAGTGCCTACCTGTAGATTTTGGCCTCTAGCTCAGCCGGCACCTAGGGAAACCTACCAAACATGTGCATTTTTTTAAACTAGAGACCTAGGGGAATCCAAGATGGGGTGACTTGGGGGCTCTGACCAGGTTCTGTTACCCAGAATCCTTTGCAAACCTCAAAATTTGGCTAAAAAAACACATTTTCCTCACATTTTGGTGACAGGAAGTTCTGGAATCAGAAAGGAGCCACAAATTTCCTTCCACCCAGCGTTCCCCCAAGCCTCCGGATAAAAATGATACCTCACTTGTGTGGGTAGGCCTAGCGCCGGCGACAGGAAACCCCCCAAAATGCAACGTGGACACATCACATTTTTGGAAAGAAAACAGAGGTGTTTTTTGCAAAGTGCCTACCTGTAGATTTTGGCCTCTAGCTCAGCCGTCACCTAGGGAAACCTACCAAACATGTGCATTTTTTAAAACTAGACACCTAGGGGAATCCAAGATGGGGTGACTTGGGGGGCTCTGACCAGGTTCTGTTACCCAGAATCCTTTGCAAACCTCAAAATTTTGCTAAAAAAACCATTTTCCTCACATTTTGGTGACAGGAAGTTCTGGAATCAGAGAGGAGCCACAAATTTCCTTCCACCCAGCGTTCCCCCAAGTCTCCCGATACAAATGGTACCTCACTTGTGTGGGTAGGCCTAGCGCCCGTGACAGGAAACCCCCCAAAATGCAATGTGGACACATCACATTTTTTTTAAAGAAAACAGAGGTGTTTTTTGCAAAGTGCCTACCTGTAGATTTTGGCCTCTAGCTCAGCCGGCACCTAGGGAAACCTACCAAACATGTGAATTTTTTAAAACTAGAGACCAAGGGGAATCCAAGATGGGGTAACTTGGGGGGCTCTGACCAGGTTCTGTTACCCAGAATCCTTTGCAAACCTCAAAATTTGGCAAAAAAAACACATTTTCCTCACATTTTGGTGACAGAAAGTTCTGGAATCAGAGAGGAGCCACAAATTTCCTTCCACCCAGCGTTCCCCCAAGTCTCCCGATACAAATTATACCTCACTTGTGTGGGTAGGCCTAGCGCCCGCGACAGGAAATGCCCCAAAACGCAATGTGGACACATCACATTTTTTTTTTAAAGAAAACAGAGGTGTTTTTTGCAAAGTGCCTACCTGTAGATTTTGGCCTCTAGCTCAGCCGGCACCTTGGGAAACCTACCAAACCTGTGAATTTTTTAAAACTAGAGACCTAGGGGAATCCAAGATGGGGTGACTTGTGGGGCTCTGACCAGGTTCTGTTATCCAGAATCCTTTGCAAACCTCAAAATTTGGCTAAAAAAAAACATTTTCCTCACATTTTGGTGACAGGAAGTTCTGGAATCAGAGAGGAGCCACAAATTTCCTTCCACCCAGCGTTCCCCCAATTCTCCCGATACCAATGATACCTCACTTGTGTGGGTAGGCCTAGCGCCCGTGACAGGAAATGCCCCAAAACGCAACGTGGACACATCACATTTTTTTTTAAAGAAAACAGAGGTGTTTTTTGTAAAGTGCCTACCTGTAGATTTTGGCCTCTAGCTCAGCCGGCACCTAGGGAAACCTACCAAACCTGTGCATTTTTGAAAACTAGAGACCTAGGGGAATCCAAGATGGGGTGACTTGTGGGGCTCTGACCAGGTTCTGTTACCCAGAATCCTTTGCAAACCTCAAAATTTGGCAAAAAAAAACACATTTTCCTCACATTTTGGTGACAGAAAGTTCTGGAATCAGAGAGGAGCCACAAATTTCCTTCCACCCAGCGTTCCCCCAAGTCTCCCGATAAAAATGATACCTCACTTGTGTAGGTAGGCCTAGAGCCCGCGACAGGAAACCCCCCAAAATGCAATGTGGACACATCACATTTTTTTAAAGAAAACAGAGGTGTTTTTTGCAAAGTGCCTACCTTTAGATTTTGGCTACTAGCTCAGCCGGCACCTAAGGAAACCTATGAAACCTGTGCATTTTTGAAAACTAGAGACCTAGGGGAATCCAAGATGGGGTGACTTGTGGGGCTCTGACCAGGTTCTGTTACCCTGTATCCTTTGCAAACCTCAAAAGTTGGCTAAAAATACAAATTTTCCTCACATTTTGGTGACAGAAAGTTCTGGAATCAGAGAGGAGCCACAAAATTCCTTGCACCCAGCGTTCCACCAAGTCTCCCGATAAAAATGGTACCTCACTTGTGTGGGTAGGCCTAGCACCGCGACAGGAAACACCCCAAAACGCAAAGTGGACACATCAAATTTTTTGAAAGAAAACAGAGGTGTTTTTTGCAAAGTGCCTACCTGTAGATTTTGGCCTCTAGCTCAACCGGCACCTGGGGAAACCTACCAAACCTGTGCATTTTTGAAAACTAGAGACCTAGGTGAATCCAAGATGGGGTGGCTTGTGGGGCTCTGACCAAGTTCTGTTACCCAGAATCCTTTGCAAACCTCAAAATTTGGCTAAAAAAACAAATTTTCCTCACATTTTGGTGACAGAAAGTTCTGAAATCAGAGAGGAGCCACAAATTTCCTTCCACCCAGCTTTCCTCCAAATCTCCTGATAAAAATTATACCTCACTTGTGTGGGTAGGCCTAGCGCCCGCGACAGGAAACGCCCCAAAACGCAACGTGGACACATCAAATTTTTTTAAAGAAAACAGAGGTGTTTTTTGCAAAGTGCCTACCTGTAGATTTTGGCCTCTAGCTCAGCCGGCACCTAGGGAAACCTACCAAACCTGTGCATTTTTTAACACTAGAGACCTAGGGGAATCCAAGATGGGGTGACTTGTGGGGCTCTGACCAGGTTCTGTTACCCAGAATCCTTTGCAAACCTCAAAATTTGGCTAAAAAAAACAAATTTCCTCACATTTTGGTGACAGAAAGTTCTGGAATCAGAGAGGAGCCACAAATGTCCTTCCACCCAGCGTTACCCCAAGTCTCCCGATAAAAATGATACCTCACTTGTGTGGGAGGCCTAGCGCCCGCAACAGGAAATGCCCCAAAACGCAACGTGGACACATCACATTTTTTTAAAGAAAACAGAGGAGTTTTTGCAAAGTGCCTACCTGTAGATTTTGGCCTCTAGCTCAGCCTGCACCTGGGGAAACCTACCAAACCTGTGCATTTTTTAAAACTAGAGACCTAGGGGAATCCAAGATAGGGTGACTTGTGGGGCTCTGACCAGGTTCTGTTACCCAGAATCCTTTGGAAACCTCAACATTTGCCTAAAAAAAGACATTTTCCTCACATTTTGGTGACAGAAAGTTCTGGAATCAGAGAGGAGACGCAAATTTCCTTCCACCCAGCGTTACCTCAAGTCTCCCGATAAAAATGATACCTCACTTGTGTGGGTAGGCCTAGCGCCGCAACAGGAAACACCCCAAAACGCAAAGAGGACACATCACATTTTTTGAAAGAAAACAGAGGTGTTTTTTGCAAAGTGCCTACCTGTAGATTTTGGCCTCTAGCTCAGCCGGCACCTGGGGAAACCTACCAAACCTGTGCATTTTTGAAAACTAGAGACCTAGGTGAATCCAAGATGGGGTGGCTTGTGGGGATCTGACCAAGTTCTGTTACCCAGAATCCTTTGCAAACCTCAAAATTTGGCTAAAAAAACAAATTTTCCTCACATTTTGGTGACAGAAAGTTCTGGAATCAGAGAGGAGCCACATATTCCCTTCCACGCAGCTTTCCTCCAAGTCTCCTGATAAAAATGATACCTCACTTGTGTGGGTAGGCCTAGCACCCGCGACAGGAAATGCCCCAAAACGCAACGTGGACACATCACATTTTTTTAAAGAAAACAGAGGTGTTTTTTGCAAAATACCTACCTGTAGATTTTGGCCTCTAGCTCAGCCGGCACCTAGGGAAACCTACCAAACCTGTGCATTTTTTAAAACTAGAGACCTATGGGAATCCAAGATGGGGTGACTTGTGGGGCTCTGACCAGGTTCTGTTATCCAGAATCCTTTGCAAACCTCAAAATTTGGCTAAAAAAAACATTTTCCTCACATTTTGGTGACAGGAAGTTCTGGAATCAGAGAGGAGCCACAAATTTCCTTCCACCAAGCTTTCCCCCAAGTCTCCCGATAAAAATGATACCTCACTTGTGTGGGTAGGCCTAGCGCCCGCGACAGGAAACCCCCCAAAATGCAATGTGGACACATCACATTTTTTTAAAGAAAACAGAGGTGTTTTTTGCAAAGTGCCTACCTGTAGATTTTGGCCTCTAGCTCAGCCGGCACCTAGGGAAACCTACCAAACATGTGCATTTTTTTAAACTAGAGACCTAGGGGAATCCAAGATGGGGTGACTTGGGGGCCTCTGACCAGGTTCTGTTATCCAGAATCCTTTGCAAACCTCAAAATTTGGCTAAAAAAAAAACATTTTCCTCACATTTTGGTAACAGGAAGTTCTGGAATCAGAGAGGAGCCCCAAATTTCCTTCCACCAAGCTTTCCCCCAAGTCTCCCGATACAAATGATACCTCACTTGTGTGGGTAGGCCTAGCGCCCGCGACAGGAAACCCCCCAAAATGCAATGTGGACACATCACATTTTTTTAAAGAAAACAGAGGTGTTTTTTGCAAAGTGCCTACCTGTAGATTTTGGCCTCTAGCTCAGCCGGCACCTAGGGAAACCTACCAAACATGTGCATTTTTTAAAACTAGAGACCAAGGGGAATCCAAGATGGGGTAACTTGGGGGGCTCTGACCAGGTTCTGTTACCCAGAATCCTTTGCAAACCTCAAAATTTGGCTAAAAAAAAACATTTCCTCACATTTTGGTGACAGGAAGTTCTGGAATCAGAGAGGAGCCACAAATTTCCTTCCACCCAGCGTTCCCCCAAGTCTCCCGATACAAATGATACCTCACTTGTGTGGGTAGGCCTAGCGCCCGCGACAGGAAATGCCCCAAAACGCAACGTGGACACATCACATTTTTTTAAAAAGAAAACAGAGGTGTTTTTTGTAAAGTGCCTACCTGTAGATTTTGGCCTCTAGCTCAGCCGGCACCTAGGGAAACCTACCAAACCTGTGCATTTTTTAAAACTAGAGACCTAGGGGAATCCAAGATGGGGTGACTTGTGGGGCTCTGACCAGGTTCTGTTATCCAGAATCCTTTGCAAACCTCAAAATTTGGCTAAAAAAAAAACATTTTCCTCACATTTTGGTGACAGGAAGTTCTGGAATCAGAGAGGAGCCACAAATTTCCTTCCACCAAGCTTTCCCCCAAGTCTCCCGATAAAAATGATACCTCACTTGTGTGGGTAGGCCTAGCGCCCGCGACAGGAAACCCCCCAAAATGCAATGTGGACACATCACATTTTTTTAAAGAAAACAGAGGTGTTTTTTGCAAAGTGCCTACCTGTAGATTTTGGCCTCTAGCTCAGCCGGCACCTAGGGAAACCTACCAAACATGTGCATTTTTTTAAACTAGAGACCTAGGGGAATCCAAGATGGGGTGACTTGGGGGCTCTGACCAGGTTCTGTTACCCAGAATCCTTTGCAAACCTCAAAATTTGGCTAAAAAAACACATTTTCCTCACATTTTGGTGACAGGAAGTTCTGGAATCAGAAAGGAGCCACAAATTTCCTTCCACCCAGCGTTCCCCCAAGCCTCCGGATAAAAATGATACCTCACTTGTGTGGGTAGGCCTAGCGCCGGCGACAGGAAACCCCCCAAAATGCAACGTGGACACATCACATTTTTGGAAAGAAAACAGAGGTGTTTTTTGCAAAGTGCCTACCTGTAGATTTTGGCCTCTAGCTCAGCCGTCACCTAGGGAAACCTACCAAACATGTGCATTTTTTAAAACTAGACACCTAGGGGAATCCAAGATGGGGTGACTTGGGGGGCTCTGACCAGGTTCTGTTACCCAGAATCCTTTGCAAACCTCAAAATTTTGCTAAAAAAACCATTTTCCTCACATTTTGGTGACAGGAAGTTCTGGAATCAGAGAGGAGCCACAAATTTCCTTCCACCCAGCGTTCCCCCAAGTCTCCCGATACAAATGGTACCTCACTTGTGTGGGTAGGCCTAGCGCCCGTGACAGGAAACCCCCCAAAATGCAATGTGGACACATCACATTTTTTTTAAAGAAAACAGAGGTGTTTTTTGCAAAGTGCCTACCTGTAGATTTTGGCCTCTAGCTCAGCCGGCACCTAGGGAAACCTACCAAACATGTGAATTTTTTAAAACTAGAGACCAAGGGGAATCCAAGATGGGGTAACTTGGGGGGCTCTGACCAGGTTCTGTTACCCAGAATCCTTTGCAAACCTCAAAATTTGGCAAAAAAAACACATTTTCCTCACATTTTGGTGACAGAAAGTTCTGGAATCAGAGAGGAGCCACAAATTTCCTTCCACCCAGCGTTCCCCCAAGTCTCCCGATACAAATTATACCTCACTTGTGTGGGTAGGCCTAGCGCCCGCGACAGGAAATGCCCCAAAACGCAATGTGGACACATCACATTTTTTTTTTAAAGAAAACAGAGGTGTTTTTTGCAAAGTGCCTACCTGTAGATTTTGGCCTCTAGCTCAGCCGGCCCCTTGGGAAACCTACCAAACCTGTGAATTTTTTAAAACTAGAGACCTAGGGGAATCCAAGATGGGGTGACTTGTGGGGCTCTGACCAGGTTCTGTT
This sequence comes from Pleurodeles waltl, assembly GCF_031143425.1. Lineage (NCBI taxonomy): Eukaryota > Metazoa > Chordata > Amphibia > Caudata > Salamandridae > Pleurodeles > Pleurodeles waltl. The sequence continues at coordinate 579,373,937 of NC_090451.1, forward strand.
ATCCAGAATCCTTTGCAAACCTCAAAATTTGGCTAAAAAAAAACATTTTCCTCACATTTTGGTGACAGGAAGTTCTGGAATCAGAGAGGAGCCACAAATTTCCTTCCACCCAGCGTTCCCCCAATTCTCCCGATACCAATGATACCTCACTTGTGTGGGTAGGCCTAGCGCCCGTGACAGGAAATGCCCCAAAACGCAACGTGGACACATCACATTTTTTTTTAAAGAAAACAGAGGTGTTTTTTGTAAAGTGCCTACCTGTAGATTTTGGCCTCTAGCTCAGCCGGCACCTAGGGAAACCTACCAAACCTGTGCATTTTTGAAAACTAGAGACCTAGGGGAATCCAAGATGGGGTGACTTGTGGGGCTCTGACCAGGTTCTGTTATCCAGAATCCTTTGCAAACCTCAAAATTTGGCTAAAAAAAAAACATTTTCCTCACATTTTGGTGACAGGAAGTTCTGGAATCAGAGAGGAGCCCCAAATTTCCTTCCACCAAGCTTTCCCCCAAGTCTCCCGATACAAATGATACCTCACTTGTGTGGGTAGGCCTAGCGCCCGCGACAGGAAACCCCCCAAAATGCAATGTGGACACATCACATTTTTTTAAAAAAGAAAACAGAGGTGTTTTTTGCAAAGTGCCTACCTGTAGATTTTGGCCTCTAGCTCAGCCGGCACCTTGGGAAACCTACCAAACCTGTGAATTTTTGAAAACTAGAGACCTAGGGGAATCCAAGATGGGGTGACTTGTGGGGCTGTGACCAGGTTCTGTTATCCAGAATCCTTTGCAAACCTCAAAATTTGGCTAAAAAAAAACATTTTCCTCACATTTTGGTGACAGGAAGTTCTGGAATCAGAGAGGAGCCACAAATTTCCTTCCACCCAGCGTTCCCCCAAGTCTCCCGATACAAATGATACCTCACTTGTGAGGGTAGGCCTAGCGCCCGCGACAGGAAATGCCCCAAAACGCAACGTGGACACATCACATTTTTTTAAAAAGAAAACAGAGGTGTTTTTTGTAAAGTGCCTACCTGTAGATTTTGGCCTCTAGCTCAGCCGGCACCTAGGGAAACCTACCAAACCTGTGCATTTTTTAAAACTAGAGACCTAGGGGAATCCAAGATGGGGTGACTTGTGGGGCTGTGACCAGGTTCTGTTATTCAGAATCCTTTGCAAACCTCAAAATTTGGCTAAAAAAAAAACATTTTCCTCACATTTTGGTGACAGGAAGTTCTGGAATCAGAGAGGAGCCACAAATTTCCTTCCACCCAGCATTCCCCCAAGTCTCCCGATACAAATGATACCTCACTTGTGTGGGTAGGCCTAGCGCCCGCGACAGGAAATGCCCCAAAACGCAACGTGGACACATCACATTTTTTTTAAAAGAAAACAGAGGTGTTTTTTGTAAAGTGCCTACCTGTAGATTTTGGCCTCTAGCTCAGCCGGCACCTAGGGAAACCTACCAAACCTGTGCATTTTTTAAAACTAGAGACCTAGGGGAATCCAAGATGGGGTGACTTGTGGGGCTCTGACCAGGTTCTGTTATCCAGAATCCTTTGCAAACCTCAAAATTTGGCAAAAAAAAAAACATTTTCCTCACATTTTGGTGACAGGAAGTTCTGGAATCAGAGAGGAGCCACAAATTTCCTTCCACCAAGCTTTCCCTCAAGTCTCCCGATAAAAATGATACCTCACTTGTGTGGGTAGGCCTAGCGCCCGCGACAGGAAACCCCCCAAAATGCAATGTGGACACATCACATTTTTTTAAAGAAAACAGAGGTGTTTTTTGCAAAGTGCCTACCTGTAGATTTTGGCCTCTAGCTCAGCCGGCACCTAGGGAAACCTACCAAACATGTGCATTTTTTTAAACTAGAGACCTAGGGGAATCCAAGATGGGGTGACTTGGGGGGCTCTGACCAGGTTCTGTTACCCAGAATCCTTTGCAAACCTCAAAATTTGGCTAAAAAAACACATTTTCCTCACATTTTGGTGACAGGAAGTTCTGGAATCAGAAAGGAGCCACAAATTTCCTTCCACCCAGCGTTCCCCCAAGCCTCCGGATAAAAATGATACCTCACTTGTGTGGGTAGGCCTAGCGCCGGCGACAGGAAACCCCCCAAAATGCAACGTGGACACATCACATTTTTGGAAAGAAAACAGAGGTGTTTTTTGCAAAGTGCCTACCTGTAGATTTTGGCCTCTAGCTCAGCCGTCACCTAGGGAAACCTACCAAACATGTGCATTTTTTAAAACTAGACACCTAGGGGAATCCAAGATGGGGTGACTTGGGGGGCTCTGACCAGGTTCTGTTACCCAGAATCCTTTGCAAACCTCAAAATATTGCTAAAAAACCACATTTTCCTCACATTTTGGTGACAGGAAGTTCTGGAATCAGAGAGGAGCCACAAATTTCCTTCCACCCAGCGTTCCCCCAAGTCTCCCGATACAAATGATACCTCACTTGTGTGGGTAGGCCTAGCGCCCGTGACAGGAAACCCCCCAAAATGCAATGTGGACACATCACATTTTTTTAAAGAAAACAGAGGTGTTTTTTGCAAAGTGCCTACCTGTAGATTTTGGCCTCTAGCTCAGCCGGCACCTAGGGAAACCTACCAAACATGTGAATTTTTTAAAACTAGAGACCAAGGGGAATCCAAGATGGGGTCACTTGGGGGGCTCTGACCAGGTTCTGTTACCCAGAATCCTTTGCAAACCTCAAAATTTGGCAAAAAAAACACATTTTCCTCACATTTTGGTGACAGAAAGTTCTGGAATCAGAGAGGAGCCACAAATTTCCTTCCACCCAGCGTTCCCCCAAGTCTCCCGATACAAATTATACCTCACTTGTGTGGGTAGGCCTAGCGCCCGCGACAGGAAATGCCCCAAAACGCAATGTGGACACATCACATTTTTTTTTAAAAGAAAACAGAGGTGTTTTTTGCAAAGTGCCTACCTGTAGATTTTGGCCTCTAGCTCAGCCGGCACCTTGGGAAACCTACCAAACCTGTGAATTTTTGAAAACTAGAGACCTAGGGGAATCCAAGATGGGGTGACTTGTGGGGCTCTGACCAGGTTCTGTTATCCAGAATCCTTTGCAAACCTCAAAATTTGGCTAAAAAAATACATTTTCCTCACATTTTGGTGACAGGAAGTTCTGGAATCAGAGAGGAGCCACAAATTTCCTTCCACCCAGCGTTCCCCCAAGTCTCCCGATACAAATGATACCTCACTTGTGTGGGTAGGCCTAGCGCCTGTGACAGGAAATGCCCCAAAACGCAACGTGGACACATCACATTTTTTTTTAAAGAAAACAGAGGTGTTTTTTGTAAAGTGCCTACCTGTAGATTTTGGCCTCTAGCTCAGCCGGCACCTAGGGAAACCTACCAAACCTGTGTATTTTTGAAAACTAGAGACCTAGGGGAATCCAAGATGGGGTGACTTGTGGGGCTCTGACCAGGTTCTGTTATCCAGAATCCTTTGCAAACCTCAAAATTTGGCTAAAAAAAAAACATTTTCCTCACATTTTGGTGACAGGAAGTTCTGGAATCAGAGAGGAGCCACAAATTTCCTTCCACCAAGCTTTCCCCCAAGTCTCACGATAAAAATGATACCTCACTTGTGTGGGTAGGCCTAGCGCCCGCGACAGGAAACCCCCCAAAATGCAATGTGGACACATCACATTTTTTTAAAGAAAACAGAGGTGTTTTTTGCAAAGTGCCTACCTGTAGATTTTGGCCTCTAGCTCAGCCGGCACCTAGGGAAACCTACCAAACATGTGCATTTTTTTAAACTAGAGACCTATGGGAATCCAAGATGGGGTGACTTGTGGGGCTCTCACCAGGTTCTGTTACCCAGAATCCTTTGCAAACCTCAAAATGTGGCTAAAAAAAACTTTTTCCTCACATTTTGGTGACAGAAAGTTCTGGAATCAAAGAGGAGCCACAAATTTCCTTCCACCCAGCGTTCCCCCAAGTCTCCCTATGAAAATGATACCTCACTTGTGTGGGTAGGGCTAGCGCCCGCGACAGGAAACGCCCCAAAACACAACGTGGACACATCACATTTTTTTAAAGAAAACAGTGGTGTTTTTTGCAAAGTGCCTACCTGTAGATTTTGGCCTCTAGCTCAGCCGGCACCTAGGGAAACCGACCAAACCTGTGCATTTTTTAACACTAGAGACCTAGGGGAATCCAAGATGGGGTGAGTTGTGGGGCTCTGACCAGGTTCCGTTACCCAGAATCCTTTGCAAACCTCAAAATTTGGCTAAAAAAAAAAAATTCCTCACATTTTGGTGACAGAAAGTTCTGGAATCAGAGAGGAGCCACAAATTTCCTTCCACCCAGCGTTACCCCAAGTCTCCCGATAAAAATGATACCTCACTTGTGTGGGAGGCCTAGCGCCCGCGACAGGAAATGCCCCAAAACGCAACGTGGACACATCACATTTTTTTAAAGAAAACAGAGGAGTTTTTTGCAAAGTGCCTACCTGTAGATTTTGGCCTCTAGCTCAGCCTGCACCTGGGGAAACCTACCAAACCTGTGCATTTTTTAAAACTAGAGACCTAGGGGAATCCAAGATAGGGTGACTTGTGGGGCTCTGACCAGGTTCTGTTACCCAGAATCCTTTGGAAACCTCAACATTTGCCTAAAAAAATACATTTTCCTCACATTTTGGTGACAGAAAGTTCTGGAATCAGAGAGGAGACGCAAATTTCCTTCCACCCAGCGTTACCTCAAGTCTCCTGACAAAAATGATACCTCACTTGTGTGGGTAGGCCTAGCGCCGCAACAGGAAACACCCCAAAACGCAAAGAGGACACATCACATTTTTTTAAAGAAAACAGAGGTGTTTTTTGCAAAGTGCCTACCTGTAGATTTTGGCCTCTAGCTCAACCGGCACCTGGGGAAACCTACCAAACCTGTGCATTTTTGAAAACTAGAGACCTAGGTGAATCCAAGATGGGGTGGCTTGTGGGGATCTGACCAAGTTCTGTTACCCAGAATCCTTTGCAAACCTCAAAATTTGGCTAAAAAAACAAATTTTCCTCACATTTTGGTGACAGAAAGTTCGGGAATCAGAGAGGAGCCACATATTTCCTTCCACACAGCTTTCCTACAAGTCTCCTGATAAAAATGATACCTCACTTGTGTGGGTAGGCCTTGCACCCGCGACAGGAAATGCCCCAAAACGCAACGTGGACACATCACATTTTTTTAAAGAAAACAGAGGTGTTTTTTGCAAAATACCTACCTGTAGATTTTGTCCTCTAGCTCAGCCGGCACCTAGGGAAACCTACCAAACCTGTGCATTTTTTAAAACTAGAGAGCTATGGGAATCCAAGATGGGGTGACTTGTGGGGCTCTGACCAGGTTCTGTTACCCAGAATCCTTTGCAAACCTCAAAATGTGGCTAAAAAAAACCTTTTTCCTCACATTTTGGTGACAGAAAGTTCTGGAATCAAAGAGGAGCCACACATTTCCTTCCACCCAGCATTCCCCCAAGTCTCCCGATAAAAATGATACCTCACTTGTGTGGGTAGGCCTAGCGCCCTCAACAGGAAATGCCCCAAAACGCAACGTGGACACATCACATTTTTTTAAAGAAAACAGAGGTGTTTTTTGCAAAGTGCCTACCTGTAGATTTTGGCCTCTAGCTCAGCCGGCACCTGGGGAAACCTACCAAACCTGTGCATTTTTTAAAACTAGAGACCTATGGGAATCCAAGATGGGGTGACTTGTGGGGCTCTGACCAGGTTCTGTTACCCAGAATCCTTTGCAAACCTCAAAATGTGGCTAAAAAATAACTTTTTCCTCACATTTTGGTGACAGAAAGTTCTGGAATCAAAGAGGAGCCACACATTTCCTTCCACCCAGCGTTCCCCCAAGTCTCCCTATAAAAATGATACCTCACTTGTGTGGGTAGGCCTAGCGCCCGCGACAGGAAACGCCCCAAAACGCAACGTGGACACATCACATTTTTTTAAAGAAAACAGAGGTGTTTTTTGCAAAGTGCCTACCTGTAGATTTTGGCCTCTAGCTCAGCCGGCACCTAGGGAAACCTACCAAACCTGTGCATTTTTTAACACTAGAGACCTTGGGAATCCAAGATGGGGTGACTTGTGGGGCTCTGACCAGGTTCTGTTACCCAGAATCCTTTGCAAACCTCAAAATTTGGCTAACAAAACAAATTTTCCTCACATTTTGGTGACAGAAAGTTCTGGAATCAGAGAGGAGCCACAAATTTCCTTCCACCCAGCGTTACCCCAAGTCTCCAGATAAAAATGATACCTCACTTGTGTGGGAGGCCTAGCACCCGCGACAGGAAACCCCCCAAAATGCAATGTGGACACATCACATTTTTTGAAAGAAAACATAGGTGTTTTTTGCAAAGTGCCTACCTGTAGATTTTGGCCTCTAGCTCAGCCGGCACCTAGGGAAACCTACCAAACATGTGCATTTTTTAAAACTAGAGACCTAGGGGAATCCAAGATGGGGTGACTTGGGGGGCTCTGACCAGGTTCTGTTACCCAGAATCCTTTGCAAACCTCAAAATTTGGCAAAAAAAACACATTTTCCTCACATTTTGGTGACAGAAAGTTCTGGAATCAGAGAGGAGCCACAAATTTCCTTCCACCCAGCGTTCCCCCAAGTCTCCCGATAAAAATGATACCTCACTTGTGTAGGTAGGCCTAGAGCCCGCGACAGGAAACCCCCCAAAATGCAATGTGGACACATCACATTTTTTTAAAGAAAACAGAGGTGTTTTTTGCAAAGTGCCTACCTTTAGATTTTGGCTGCTAGCTCAGCCGGCACCTAAGGAAACCTATGAAACCTGTGCATTTTTGAAAACTAGAGACCTAGGGGAATCCAAGATGGGGTGACTTGTGGGGCTCTGACCAGGTTCTGTTACCCTGTATCCTTTGCAAACCTCAAAAGTTGGCTAAAAATACAAATTTTCCTCACATTTTGGTGACAGAAAGTTCTGGAATCAGAGAGGAGCCACAAAATTCCTTGCACCCAGCGTTCCACCAAGTCTCCCGATAAAAATGGTACCTCACTTGTGTGGGTAGGCCTAGCACCGCGACAGGAAACACCCCAAAACGCAAAGTGGACACATCAAATTTTTTGAAAGAAAACAGAGGTGTTTTTTGCAAAGTGCCTACCTGTAGATTTTGGCCTCTAGCTCAACCGGCACCTGGGGAAACCTACCAAACCTGTGCATTTTTGAAAACTAGAGACCTAGGTGAATCCAAGATGGGGTGGCTTGTGGGGCTCTGACCAAGTTCTGTTACCCAGAATCCTTTGCAAACCTCAAAATTTGGCTAAAAAAACAAATTTTCCTCACATTTTGGTGACAGAAAGTTCTGAAATCAGAGAGGAGCCACAAATTTCCTTCCACCCAGCTTTCCTCCAAATCTCCTGATAAAAATGATACCTCACTTGTGTGGGTAGGTCTAGCACCCGCGACAGGAAATGCCCCAAAACGCAACATGGACACATCACATTTTTTTAAAGAAAACAGAGGTGTTTTTTGCAAAGTGCCTACGTGTAGATTTTGGCCTCTAGCTCAGCCGGCACCTAGGGAAACCTACCAAACCTGTGCATTTTTTAAAACTAGAGACCTATGGGAATCCAAGATGGGGTGACTTGTGGGGCTCTGACCAGGTTCTGTTACCCAGAATCCTTTGCAAACCTCAAAATGTGGCTAAAAAAAACTTTTTCCTCACATTTTGGTGACAGAAAGTTCTGGAATCAAAGAGGAGCCACAAATTTCCTTCCACCCAGCGTTCCCCCAAGTCTCCCTATAAAAATTATACCTCACTTGTGTGGGTAGGCCTAGGGCCCGCGACAGGAAACGCCCCAAAACGCAACGTGGACACATCAAATTTTTTTAAAGAAAACAGAGGTGTTTTTTGCAAAGTGCCTACCTGTAGATTTTGGCCTCTAGCTCAGCCGGCACCTAGGGAAACCTACCAAACCTGTGCATTTTTTAACACTAGAGACCTAGGGGAATCCAAGATGGGGTGACTTGTGGGGCTCTGACCAGGTTCTGTTACCCAGAATCCTTTGCAAACCTCAAAATTTGGCTAAAAAAAAACAAATTTCCTCACATTTTGGTGACAGAAAGTTCTGGAATCAGAGAGGAGCCACAAATTTCCTTCCACCCAGCGTTACCCCAAGTCTCCCGATAAAAATGATACCTCACTTGTGTGGGAGGCCTAGTGCCCGCGACAGGAAATGCCCCAAAACGCAACGTGGACACATCACATTTTTTTAAAGAAAACAGAGGAGTTTTTTGCAAAGTGCCTACCTGTAGATTTTGGCCTCTAGCTCAGCCTGCACCTGGGGAAACCTACCAAACCTGTGCATTTTTTAAAACTAGAGACCTAGGGGAATCCAAGATAGGGTGACTTGTGGGGCTCTGACCAGGTTCTGTTACCCAGAATCCTTTGGAAACCTCAACATTTGCCTAAAAAAAGACATTTTCCTCACATTTTAGTGACAGAAAGTTCTGGAATCAGAGAGGAGATGCAAATTTCCTTCCACCCAGCGTTACCCCAAGTCTCCCGATAAAAATGATACCTCACTTGTGTGGGTAGGCCTAGCGCCGCAACAGGAAACACCCCAAAACGCAAAGTGGACACATCACATTTTTTGAAAGAAAACAGAGGTGTTTTTTGCAAAGTGCCTACCTGTAGATTTTGGCCTCTAGCTCAGCCGGCACGTGGGGAAACCTACCAAACCTGTGCATTTTTGAAAACTAGAGACCTAGGTGAATCCAGGATGGGGTGGCTTGTGGGGATCTGACCAAGTTCTGTTACCCAGAATCCTTTGCAAACCTCAAAATTTGGCTAAAAAAACAAATTTTCCTCACATTTTGGTGACAGAAAGTTCTGGAATCAGAGAGGAGCCACATATTTCCTTCCACCCAGCTTTCCTCCAAGTCTCCTGATAAAAATGATACCTCACTTGTGTGGGTAGGCCTAGCACCCGCGACAGGAAATGCCCCAAAACGCAACGTGGACACATCACATTTTTTTAAAGAAAACAGAGGTGTTTTTTGCAAAATACCTACCTGTAGATTTTGGCCTCTAGCTCAGCCGGCACCTAGGGAAACCTACCAAACATGTGCATTTTTTAAAACTAGAGACCTAGGGGAATCCAAGATGGGGTAACTTGGGGGGCTCTGACCAGGTTCTGTTACCCAGAATCCTTTGCAAACCTCAAAATTTGGCAAAAAAAACACATTTTCCTCACATTTTGGTGACAGAAAGTTCTGGAATCAGAGAGGAGCCACAAATTTCCTTCCACCCAGCGTTCCCCCAAGTCTCCCGATACAAATTATACCTCACTTGTGTGGGTAGGCCTAGCGCCCGCGACAGGAAATGCCCCAAAACGCAACGTGGACACATCACTTTTTTTTTTTAAAGAAAACAGAGGTGTTTTTTGCAAAGTGCCTACCTGTAGATTTTGGCCTCTAGCTCAGCCGGCACCTTGGGAAACCTACCAAACCTGTGAATTTTTGAAAACTAGAGACCTAGGGGAATCCAAGATGGGGTGACTTGTGGGGCTCTGACCAGGTTCTGTTATCCAGAATCCTTTGCAAACCTCAAAATTTGGCTAAAAAAAAACATTTTCCTCACATTTTGGTGACAGGAAGTTCTGGAATCAGAGAGGAGCCACAAATGTCCTTCCACCCAGCGTTCCCCCTAGTCTCCCGATACAAATGATACCTCACTTGTGTGGGTAGGCCTAGCGCCCGCGACAGGAAATGCCCCAAAACGCAACGTGGACACATCACATTTTTTTTTAAAGAAAACAGAGGTGTTTTTTGTAAAGTGCCTACCTGTAGATTTTGGCCTCTAGCTCAGCCGGCACCTAGGGAAACCTACCAAACCTGTGCATTTTTGAAAACTAGAGACCTAGGGGAATCCAAGATGGGGTGACTTGTGGGGCTCTGACCAGGTTCTGTTATCCAGAATCCTTTGCAAACCTCAAAATTTGGCTAAAAAAAAAACATTTTCCTCACATTTTGGTGACAGGAAGTTCTGGAATCAGAGAGGAGCCACAAATTTCCTTCCACCAAGCTTTCCCCCAAGTCTCCCGATAAAAATGATACCTCACTTGTGTGGGTAGGCCTAGCGCCCGCGACAGGAAACCCCCCAAAATGCAATGTGGACACATCACATTTTTTTAAAGAAAACAGAGGTGTTTTTTGCAAAGTGCCTACCTGTAGATTTTGGCCTCTAGCTCAGCCGGCACCTTGGGAAACCTACCAAACCTGTGAATTTTTGAAAACTAGAGACCTAGGGGAATCCAAGATGGGGTGACTTGTGGGGCTCTGACCAGGTTCTGTTACCCAGAATCCTTTGCAAACCTCAAAATTTGGCAAAAAAAACACATTTTCCTCACATTTTGGTGACAGAAAGTTCTGGAATCAGAGAGGAGCCACAAATTTCCTTCCACCCAGCGTTCCCCTAAGTCTCCCGATACAAATTATACCTCACTTGTGTGGGTAGGCCTAGCGCCCGCGACAGGAAATGCCCCAAAACGCAATGTGGACACATCACATTTTTTTTTAAAAGAAAACAGAGGTGTTTTTTGCAAAGTGCCTACCTGTAGATTTTGGCCTCTAGCTCAGCCGGCACCTTGGGAAACCTACCAAACCTGTGAATTTTTGAAAACTAGAGACCTAGGGGAATCCAAGATGGGGTGACTTGGGGGGCTCTGACCAGGTTCTGTTATCCAGAATCCTTTGCAAACCTCAAAATTTGGCTAAAAAAACACATTTTCCTCACATTTTGGTGACAGGAAGTTCTGGAATCAGAGAGGAGCCACAAATGTCCTTCCACCCAGCGTTCCCCCAAGTCTCCCGATACAAATGATACCTCACTTGTGTGGGTAGGCCTAGCGCCCGCGACAGGAGATGCCCCAAAACGCAACGTGGACACATCACATTTTTTTTTAAAGAAAACAGAGGTGTTTTTTGTAAAGTGCCTACCTGTAGATTTTGGCCTCTAGCTCAGCCGGCACCTAGGGAAACCTACCAAACCTGTGCATTTTTGAAAACTAGAGACCTAGGGGAATCCAAGATGGGGTGACTTGTGGGGCTCTGACCAGGTTCTGTTATCCAGAATCCTTTGCAAACCTCAAAATTTGGCTAAAAAAAAAACATTTTCCTCACATTTTGGTGACAGGAAGTTCTGGAATCAGAGAGGAGCCACAAATTTCCTTCCACCAAGCTTTCCCCCAAGTCTCCCGATAAAAATGATACCTCACTTGTGTGGGTAGGCCTAGCGCCCGCGACAGGAAACCCCCCAAAATGCAATGTGGACACATCACATTTTTTTAAAGAAAACAGAGGTGTTTTTTGCAAAGTGCCTACCTGTAGATTTTCGCCTCTAGCTCAGCCGGCACCTAGGGAAACCTACCAAACATGTGCATTTTTTTAAACTAGAGACCTAGGGGAATCCAAGATGGGGTGACTTGGGGGGCTCTGACCAGGTTCTGTTATCCAGAATCCTTTGCAAACCTCAAAATTTGGCTAAAAAAAAAACATTTTCCTCACATTTTGGTGACAGGAAGTTCTGGAATCAGAGAGGAGCCCCAAATTTCCTTCCACCAAGCTTTCCCCCAAGTCTCCCGATACAAATGATACCTCACTTGTGTGGGTAGGCCTAGCGCCCGCGACAGGAAACCCCCCAAAATGCAATGTGGACACATCACATTTTTTGAAAGAAAACAGAGGTGTTTTTTGCAAAGTGCCTACCTGTAGATTTTGGCCTCTAGCTCAGCCGGCACCTAGGGAAACCTACCAAACATGTGCATTTTTTAAAACTAGAGACCAAGGGGAATCCAAGATGGGGTAACTTGGGGGGCTCTGACCAGGTTCTGTTACCCAGAATCCTTTGCAAACCTCAAAATTTGGCAAAAAAACCACATTTTCCTCACATTTTGGTGACAGAAAGTTCTGGAATCAGAGAGGAGCCACAAATTTCCTTCCACCCAGCGTTCCCCTAAGTCTCCCGATACAAATTATACCTCACTTGTGTGGGTAGGCCTAGCGCCCGCGACAGGAAATGCCCCAAAACGCAATGTGGACACATCACATTTTTTTTTAAAAGAAAACAGAGGTGTTTTTTGCAAAGTGCCTACCTGTAGATTTTGGCCTCTAGCTCAGCCGGCACCTTGGGAAACCTACCAAACCTGTGAATTTTTGAAAACTAGAGACCTAGGGGAATCCAAGATGGGGTGACTTGTGGGGCTGTGACCAGGTTCTGTTATCCAGAATCCTTTGCAAACCTCAAAATTTGGCTAAAAAAAAACATTTTCCTCACATTTTGGTGACAGGAAGTTCTGGAATCAGAGAGGAGCCACAAATTTCCTTCCACCCAGCGTTCCCCCAAGTCTCCCGATACAAATGATACCTCACTTGTGTGGGTAGGCCTAGCGCCCGCAACAGGAAATGCCCCAAAATGCAACGTGGACACATCACATTTTTTTTAAAAGAAAACAGAGGTGTTTTTTGTAAAGTGCCTACCTGTAGATTTTGGCCTCTAGCTCAGCCGGCACCTAGGGAAACCTACCAAACCTGTGCATTTTTTAAAACTAGAGACCTAGGGGAATCCAAGATGGGGTGACTTGTGGGGCTCTGACCAGGTTCTGTTATCCAGAATCCTTTGCAAACCTCAAAATTTGGCTAAAAAAAAAACATTTTCCTCACATTTTGGTGACAGGAAGTTCTGGAATCAGAGAGGAGCCACAAATTTCCTTCCACCAAGCTTTCCCCCAAGTCTCCCGATAAAAATGATACCTCACTTGTGTGGGTAGGCCTAGCGCCCGCGACAGGAAACCCCCCAAAATGCAATGTGGACACATCACATTTTTTTAAAGAAAACAGAGGTGTTTTTTGCAAAGTGCCTACCTGTAGATTTTGGCCTCTAGCTCAGCCGGCACCTAGGGAAACCTACCAAACATGTGCATTTTTTAAAACTAGAGACCTAGGGGAATCCAAGATGGGGTGACTTGGGGGGCTCTGACCAGGTTCTGTTATCCAGAATCCTTTGCAAACCTCAAAATTTGGCTAAAAAAACACATTTTCCTCACATTTTGGTGACAGGAAGTTCTGGAATCAGAGAGGAGCCACAAATGTCCTTCCACCCAGCGTTCCCCCAAGTCTCCCGATACAAATGATACCTCACTTGTGTGGGTAGGCCTAGCGCCCGCGACAGGAAATGCCCCAAAACGCAACGTGGACACATCACATTTTTTTTTAAAGAAAACAGAGGTGTTTTTTGTAAAGTGCCTACCTGTAGATTTTGGCCTCTAGCTCAGCCGGCACCTAGGGAAACCTACCAAACCTGTGCATTTTTGAAAACTAGAGACCTAGGGGAATCCAAGATGGGGTGACTTGTGGGGCTCTGACCAGGTTCTGTTATCCAGAATCCTTTGCAAACCTCAAAATTTGGCTAAAAAAAAAACATTTTCCTCACATTTTGGTGACAGGAAGTTCTGGAATCAGAGAGGAGCCACAAATTTCCTTCCACCAAGCTTTCCCCCAAGTCTCCCGATAAAAATGATACCTCACTTGTGTGGGTAGGCGTAGCGCCCGCGACAGGAAACCCCCCAAAATGCAATGTGGACACATCACATTTTTTTAAAGAAAACAGAGGTGTTTTTTGCAAAGTGCCTACCTGTAGATTTTGGCCTCTAGCTCAGCCGGCACCTAGGGAAACCTACCAAACATGTGCATTTTTTTAAAATAGAGACCTAGGGGAATCCAAGATGGGGTGACTTGGGGGGCTCTGACCAGGTTCTGTTATCCAGAATCCTTTGCAAACCTCAAAATTTGGCTAAAAAAAAAACATTTTCCTCACATTTTGGTGACAGGAAGTTCTGGAATCAGAGAGGAGCCCCAAATTTCCTTCCACCAAGCTTTCCCCCAAGTCTCCCGATACAAATGATACCTCACTTGTGTGGGTAGGCCTAGCGCCCGCGACAGGAAACCCCCCAAAATGCAATGTGGACACATCACATTTTTTTAAAGAAAACAGAGGTGTTTTTTGCAAAGTGCCTACCTGTAGATTTTGGCCTCTAGCTCAGCCGGCACCTAGGGAAACCTACCAAACATGTGCATTTTTTTAAAATAGAGACCTAGGGGAATCCAAGATGGGGTGACTTGGGGGGCTCTGACCAGGTTCTGTTATCCAGAATCCTTTGCAAACCTCAAAATTTGGCTAAAAAAAAAACATTTCCCTCACATTTTGGTGACAGGAAGTTCTGGAATCAGAGAGGAGCCCCAAATTTCCTTCCACCAAGCTTTCCCCCAAGTCTCCCGATACAAATGATACCTCACTTGTGTGGGTAGGCCTAGCGCCCGCGACAGGAAACCCCCCAAAATGCAATGTGGACACATCACATTTTTTGAAAGAAAACAGAGGTGTTTTTTGCAAAGTGCCTACCTGTAGATTTTGGCCTCTAGCTCAGCCGGCACCTAGGGAAACCTACCAAACATGTGCATTTTTTAAAACTAGAGACCAAGGGGAATCCAAGATGGGGTAACTTGGGGGGCTCTGACCAGGTTCTGTTACCCAGAATCCTTTGCAAACCTCAAAATTTGGCAAAAAAACCACATTTTCCTCACATTTTGGTGACAGAAAGTTCTGGAATCAGAGAGGAGCCACAAATTTCCTTCCACCCAGCGTTCCCCTAAGTCTCCCGATACAAATTATACCTCACTTGTGTGGGTAGGCCTAGCGCCCGCGACAGGAAATGCCCCAAAACGCAATGTGGACACATCACATTTTTTTTAAAAAGAAAACAGAGGTGTTTTTTGCAAAGTGCCTACCTGTAGATTTTGGCCTCTAGCTCAGCCGGCACCTTGGGAAACCTACCAAACCTGTGAATTTTTGAAAACTAGAGACCTAGGGGAATCCAAGATGGGGTGACTTGTGGGGCTCTGACCAGGTTCTGTTATCCAGAATCCTTTGCAAACCTCAAAATTTGGCTAAAAAAAAACATTTTCCTCACATTTTGGTGACAGGAAGTTCTGGAATCAGAGAGGAGCCACAAATTTCCTTCCACCCAGCGTTCCCCCAAGTCTCCCGATACAAATGATACCTCACTTGTGTGGGTAGGCCTAGCGCCCGCGACAGGAAATGCCCCAAAATGCAACGTGGACACATCACATTTTTTTAAAAAGAAAACAGAGGTGTTTTTTGTAAAGTGCCTACCTGTAGATTTTGGCCTCTAGCTCAGCCGGCACCTAGGGAAACCTACCAAACCTGTGCATTTTTTAAAACTAGAGACCTAGGGGAATCCAAGATGGGGTGACTTGTGGGGCTCTGACCAGGTTCTGTTATCCAGAATCCTTTGCAAACCTCAAAATTTGGCTAAAAAAAAAACATTTTCCTCACATTTTGGTGACAGGAAGTTCTGGAATCAGAGAGGAGCCACAAATTTCCTTCCACCAAGCTTTCCCCCAAGTCTCCCGATAAAAATGATACCTCACTTGTGTGGGTAGGCCTAGCGCCCGTGACAGGAAACCCCCCAAAATGCAATGTGGACACATCACATTTTTTTAAAGAAAACAGAGGTGTTTTTTGCAAAGTGCCTACCTGTAGATTTTGGCCTCTAGCTCAGCCGGCACCTAGGGAAACCTACCAAACATGTGTATTTTTTTAAACTAGAGACCTAGGGGAATCCAAGATGGGGTGACTTGGGGGGCTCTGACCAGGTTCTGTTACCCAGAATCCTTTGCAAACCTCAACATTTGGCTAAAAAAACACATTTTCCTCACATTTTGGTGACAGGAAGTTCTGGAATCAGAAAGGAGCCACAAATTTCCTTCCACCCAGCGTTCCCCCAAGCCTCCGGATAAAAATGATACCTCACTTGTGTGGGTAGGCCTAGCGCCGGCGCCAGGAAACCCCCCAAAATGCAACGTGGACACATCACATTTTTGGAAAGAAAACAGAGGTGTTTTTTGCAAAGTGCCTACCTGTAGATTTTGGCCTCTAGCTCAGCCGTCACCTAGGGAAACCTACCAAACATGTGCATTTTTTAAAACTAGAGACCTAGGGGAATCCAAGATGGGGTGACTTGGGGGGCTCTGACCAGGTTCTGTTACCCAGAATCCTTTGCAAACCTCAAAATTTTACTAAAAAAACACATTTTCCTCACTTTTTGGTGACAGGAAGTTCTGGAATCAGAGAGGAGCCACAAATTTCCTTCCACCCAGCGTTCCCCCAAGTCTCCCGATACAAATGATACCTCACTTGTGTGGGTAGGCCTAGCGCCCGTGACAGGAAACCCCCCAAAATGCAATGTGGACACATCACATTTTTTTAAAGAAAACAGAGGTGTTTTTTGCAAAGTGCCTACCTGTAGATTTTGGCCTCTAGCTCAGCCGGCACCTAGGGAAACCTACCAAACATGTGAATTTTTTAAAACTAGAGACCAAGGGGAATCCAAGATGGGGTAACTTGGGGGGCTCTGACCAGGTTCTGTTACCCAGAATCCTTTGCAAACCTCAAAATTTGGCAAAAAAAACACATTTTCCTCACATTTTGGTGACAGAAAGTTCTGGAATCAGAGAGGAGCCACAAATTTCCTTCCACCCAGTGTTCCCCCAAGTCTCCCGATACAAATTATACCTCACTTGTGTGGGTAGGCCTAGCGCCCGCGACAGGAAATGCCCCAAAACGCAACGTGGACACATCACATTTTTTTTTTAAAGAAAACAGAGGTGTTTTTTGCAAAGTGCCTACCTGTAGATTTTGGCCTCTAGCTCAGCTGGCACCTTGGGAAACCTACCAAACCTGTGAATTTTTGAAAACTAGAGACCTAGGGGAATCCAAGATGGGGTGACTTGTGGGGCTCTGACCAGGTTCTGTTATCCAGAATCCTTTGCAAACCTCAAAATTTGGCTAAAAAAAAACATTTTCCTCACATTTTGGTGACAGGAAGTTCTGGAATCAGAGAGGAGCCACAAATTTCCTTCCACCCAGCGTTCCCCCAAGTCTCCTGATACAAATGATACCTCACTTGTGTGGGTAGGCCTAGCGCCCGCGACAGGAAATGCCCCAAAACGCAACGTGGACACATCACATTTTTTTTTAAAGAAAACAGAGGTGTTTTTTGTAAAGTGCCTACCTGTAGATTTTGGCCTCTAGCTCAGCCGGCACCTAGGGAAACCTACCAAACCTGTGCATTTTTGAAAACTAGAGACCTAGGGGAATCCAAGATGGGGTGACTTGTGGGGCTCTGACCAGGTTCTGTTATACAGAATCCTTTGCAAACCTCAAAATTTGGCTAAAAAAAAACCATTTTCCTCACATTTTGGTGACAGGAAGTTCTGGAATCAGAGAGGAGCCACAAATTTCCTTCCACCAAGCTTTCCCCAAGTCTCACGATAAAAATGATACCTCACTTGTGTGGGTAGGCCTAGCGCCCGCGACAGGAAACCCCCCAAAATGCAATGTGGACACATCACATTTTTTTAAAGAAAACAGAGGTGTTTTTTGCAAAGTGCCTACCTGTAGATTTTGGCCTCTAGCTCAGCCGGCACCTAGGGAAACCTACCAAACATGTGCATTTTTTTAAACTAGAGACCTATGGGAATCCAAGATGGGGTGACTTGTGGGGCTCTCACCAGGTTCTGTTACCCAGAATCCTTTGCAAACCTCAAAATGTGGCTAAAAAAAACTTTTTCCTCACATTTTGGTGACAGAAAGTTCTGGAATCAAAGAGGAGCCACAAATTTCCTTCCACCCAGCATTCCCCCAAGTCTCCCTATAAAAATGATACCTCACTTGTGTGGGTAGGGCTAGCGCCCGCGACAGGAAACGCCCCAAAACGCAACGTGGACACATCACATTTTTTTAAAGAAAACAGTGGTGTTTTTTGCAAAGTGCCTACCTGTAGATTTTGGCCTCTAGCTCAGCCGGCACCTAGGGAAACCGACCAAACCTGTGCATTTTTTAACACTAGAGACCTAGGGGAATCAAAGATGGGGTGAGTTGTGGGGCTCTGACCAGGTTCCGTTACCCAGAATCCTTTGCAAACCTCAAAATTTGGCTAAAAAAAAAAAAATTCCTCACATTTTGGTGACAGAAAGTTCTGGAATCAGAGAGGAGCCACAAATTTCCTTCCACCCAGCGTTACCCCAAGTCTCCCGATAAAAATGATACCTCACTTGTGTGGGAGGCCTAGCGCCCGCGACAGGAAATGCCCCAAAACGCAACGTGGACACATCACATTTTTTTAAAGAAAACAGAGGAGTTTTTTGCAAAGTGCCTACCTGTAGATTTTGGCCTCTAGCTCAGCCTGCACCTGGGGAAACCTACCAAACCTGTGCATTTTTTAAAACTAGAGACCTAGGGGAATCCAAGATAGGGTGACTTGTGGGGCTCTGACCAGTTTCTGTTACCCAGAATCCTTTGGAAACCTCAACATTTGCCTAAAAAAAGACATTTTCCTCACATTTTGGTGACAGAAAGTTCTGGAATCAGAGAGGAGACGCAAATTTCCTTCCACCCAGCGTTACCTCAAGTCTCCCGATAAAAATGATACCTCACTTGTGTGGGTAGGCCTAGCGCCCGCGACAGGAAACCCCCCAAAATGCAATGTGGACACATCACATTTTTTTAAAGAAAACAGAGGTGTTTTTTGCAAAGTGCCTACCTGTAGATTTTCGCCTCTAGCTCAGCCGGCACCTAGGGAAACCTACCAAACATGTGCATTTTTTTAAACTAGAGACCTAGGGGAATCCAAGATGGGGTGACTTGGGGGGCTCTGACCAGGTTCTGTTATCCAGAATCCTTTGCAAACCTCAAAATTTGGCTAAAAAAAAAACATTTTCCTCACATTTTGGTGACAGGAAGTTCTGGAATCAGAGAGGAGCCCCAAATTTCCTTCCACCAAGCTTTCCCCCAAGTCTCCCGATACAAATGATACCTCACTTGTGTGGGTAGGCCTAGCGCCCGCGACAGGAAACCCCCCAAAATGCAATGTGGACACATCACATTTTTTGAAAGAAAACAGAGGTGTTTTTTGCAAAGTGCCTACCTGTAGATTTTGGCCTCTAGCTCAGCCGGCACCTAGGGAAACCTACCAAACATGTGCATTTTTTAAAACTAGAGACCAAGGGGAATCCAAGATGGGGTAACTTGGGGGGCTCTGACCAGGTTCTGTTACCCAGAATCCTTTGCAAACCTCAAAATTTGGCAAAAAAACCACATTTTCCTCACATTTTGGTGATAGAAAGTTCTGGAATCAGAGAGGAGCCACAAATTTCCTTCCACCCAGCGTTCCCCTAAGTCTCCCGATACAAATTATACCTCACTTGTGTGGGTAGGCCTAGCGCCCGCGACAGGAAATGCCCCAAAACGCAATGTGGACACATCACATTTTTTTTAAAAAGAAAACAGAGGTGTTTTTTGCAAAGTGCCTACCTGTAGATTTTGGCCTCTAGCTCAGCCGGCACCTTGGGAAACCTACCAAACCTGTGAATTTTTGAAAACTAGAGACCTAGGGGAATCCAAGATGGGGTGACTTGTGGGGCTGTGACCAGGTTCTGTTATCCAGAATCCTTTGCAAACCTCAAAATTTGGCTAAAAAAAAACATTTTCCTCACATTTTGGTGACAGGAAGTTCTGGAATCAGAGAGGAGCCACAAATTTCCTTCCACCCAGCGTTCCCCCAAGTCTCCCGATACAAATGATACCTCACTTGTGTGGGTAGGCCTAGCGCCCGCAACAGGAAATGCCCCAAAATGCAACGTGGACACATCACATTTTTTTTAAAAGAAAACAGAGGTGTTTTTTGTAAAGTGCCTACCTGTAGATTTTGGCCTCTAGCTCAGCCGGCACCTAGGGAAACCTACCAAACCTGTGCATTTTTTAAAACTAGAGACCTAGGGGAATCCAAGATGGGGTGACTTGTGGGGCTCTGACCAGGTTCTGTTATCCAGAATCCTTTGCAAACCTCAAAATTTGGCTAAAAAAAAAACATTTTCCTCACATTTTGGTGACAGGAAGTTCTGGAATCAGAGAGGAGCCACAAATTTCCTTCCACCAAGCTTTCCCCCAAGTCTCCCGATAAAAATGATACCTCACTTGTGTGGGTAGGCCTAGCGCCCGCGACAGGAAACCCCCCAAAATGCAATGTGGACACATCACATTTTTTTAAAGAAAACAGAGGTGTTTTTTGCAAAGTGCCTACCTGTAGATTTTGGCCTCTAGCTCAGCCGGCACCTAGGGAAACCTACCAAACATGTGCATTTTTTTAAACTAGAGACCTAGGGGAATCCAAGATGGGGTGACTTGGGGGGCTCTGACCAGGTTCTGTTACCCAGAATCCTTTGCAAACCTCAAAATTTGGCTAAAAAAACACATTTTCCTCACATTTTGGTGACAGGAAGTTCTGGAATCAGAAAGGAGCCACAAATTTCCTTCCACCCAGCGTTCCCCCAAGCCTCCGGATAAAAATGATACCTCACTTGTGTGGGTAGGCCTAGCGCCGGCGACAGGAAACCCCCCAAAATGCAACGTGGACACATCACATTTTTGGAAAGAAAACAGAGGTGTTTTTTGCAAAGTGCCTACCTGTAGATTTTGGCCTCTAGCTCAGCCGTCACCTAGGGAAACCTACCAAACATGTGCATTTTTTAAAACTAGAGACCTAGGGGAATCCAAGATGGGGTGACTTGGGGGGCTCTGACCAGGTTCTGTTATCCAGAATCCTTTGCAAACCTCAAAATTTGGCTAAAAAAACACATTTTCCTCACATTTTGGTGACAGGAAGTTCTGGAATCAGAGAGGAGCCACAAATGTCCTTCCACCCAGCGTTCCCCCAAGTCTCCCGATACAAATGATACCTCACTTGTGTGGGTAGGCCTAGCGCCCGCGACAGGAAATGCCCCAAAACGCAACGTGGACACATCACATTTTTTTTTAAAGAAAACAGAGGTGTTTTTTGTAAAGTGCCTACCTGTAGATTTTGGCCTCTAGCTCAGCCGGCACCTAGGGAAACCTACCAAACCTGTGCATTTTTGAAAACTAGAGACCTAGGGGAATCCAAGATGGGGTGACTTGTGGGGCTCTGACCAGGTTCTGTTATCCAGAATCCTTTGCAAACCTCAAAATTTGGCTAAAAAAAAAACATTTTCCTCACATTTTGGTGACAGGAAGTTCTGGAATCAGAGAGGAGCCACAAATTTCCTTCCACCAAGCTTTCCCCCAAGTCTCCCGATAAAAATGATACCTCACTTGTGTGGGTAGGCCTAGCGCCCGCGACAGGAAACCCCCCAAAATGCAATGTGGACACATCACATTTTTTTAAAGAAAACAGAGGTGTTTTTTGCAAAGTGCCTACCTGTAGATTTTGGCCTCTAGCTCAGCCGGCACCTAGGGAAACCTACCAAACATGTGCATTTTTTTAAAATAGAGACCTAGGGGAATCCAAGATGGGGTGACTTGGGGGGCTCTGACCAGGTTCTGTTATCCAGAATCCTTTGCAAACCTCAAAATTTGGCTAAAAAAAAACATTTTCCTCACATTTTGGTGACAGGAAGTTCTGGAATCAGAGAGGAGCCCCAAATTTCCTTCCACCAAGCTTTCCCCCAAGTCTCCCGATACAAATGATACCTCACTTGTGTGGGTAGGCCTAGCGCCCGCGACAGGAAACCCCCCAAAATGCAATGTGGACACATCACATTTTTTTAAAGAAAACAGAGGTGTTTTTTGCAAAGTGCCTACCTGTAGATTTTGGCCTCTAGCTCAGCCGGCACCTAGGGAAACCTACCAAACATGTGCATTTTTTTAAAATAGAGACCTAGGGGAATCCAAGATGGGGTGACTTGGGGGGCTCTGACCAGGTTCTGTTATCCAGAATCCTTTGCAAACCTCAAAATTTGGCTAAAAAAAAAACATTTCCCTCACATTTTGGTGACAGGAAGTTCTGGAATCAGAGAGGAGCCCCAAATTTCCTTCCACCAAGCTTTCCCCCAAGTCTCCCGATACAAATGATACCTCACTTGTGTGGGTAGGCCTAGCGCCCGCGACAGGAAACCCCCCAAAATGCAATGTGGACACATCACATTTTTTGAAAGAAAACAGAGGTGTTTTTTGCAAAGTGCCTACCTGTAGATTTTGGCCTCTAGCTCAGCCGGCACCTAGGGAAACCTACCAAACATGTGCATTTTTTAAAACTAGAGACCAAGGGGAATCCAAGATGGGGTAACTTGGGGGGCTCTGACCAGGTTCTGTTACCCAGAATCCTTTGCAAACCTCAAAATTTGGCAAAAAAAACCACATTTTCCTCACATTTTGGTGACAGAAAGTTCTGGAATCAGAGAGGAGCCACAAATTTCCTTCCACCCAGCGTTCCCCTAAGTCTCCCGATACAAATTATACCTCACTTGTGTGGGTAGGCCTAGCGCCCGCGACAGGAAATGCCCCAAAACGCAATGTGGACACATCACATTTTTTTTAAAAAGAAAACAGAGGTGTTTTTTGCAAAGTGCCTACCTGTAGATTTTGGCCTCTAGCTCAGCCGGCACCTTGGGAAACCTACCAAACCTGTGAATTTTTGAAAACTAGAGACCTAGGGGAATCCAAGATGGGGTGACTTGTGGGGCTCTGACCAGGTTCTGTTATCCAGAATCCTTTGCAAACCTCAAAATTTGGCTAAAAAAAAACATTTTCCTCACATTTTGGTGACAGGAAGTTCTGGAATCAGAGAGGAGCCACAAATTTCCTTCCACCCAGCGTTCCCCCAAGTCTCCCGATACAAATGATACCTCACTTGTGTGGGTAGGCCTAGCGCCCGCGACAGGAAATGCCCCAAAATGCAACGTGGACACATCACATTTTTTTTAAAAGAAAACAGAGGTGTTTTTTGTAAAGTGCCTACCTGTAGATTTTGGCCTCTAGCTCAGCCGGCACCTAGGGAAACCTACCAAACCTGTGCATTTTTTAAAACTAGAGACCTAGGGGAATCCAAGATGGGGTGACTTGTGGGGCTCTGACCAGGTTCTGTTATCCAGAATCCTTTGCAAACCTCAAAATTTGGCTAAAAAAAAAACATTTTCCTCACATTTTGGTGACAGGAAGTTCTGGAATCAGAGAGGAGCCACAAATTTCCTTCCACCAAGCTTTCCCCCAAGTCTCCCGATAAAAATGATACCTCACTTGTGTGGGTAGGCCTAGCGCCCGTGACAGGAAACCCCCCAAAATGCAATGTGGACACATCACATTTTTTTAAAGAAAACAGAGGTGTTTTTTGCAAAGTGCCTACCTGTAGATTTTGGCCTCTAGCTCAGCCGGCACCTAGGGAAACCTACCAAACATGTGTATTTTTTTAAACTAGAGACCTAGGGGAATCCAAGATGGGGTGACTTGGGGGGCTCTGACCAGGTTCTGTTACCCAGAATCCTTTGCAAACCTCAACATTTGGCTAAAAAAACACATTTTCCTCACATTTTGGTGACAGGAAGTTCTGGAATCAGAAAGGAGCCACAAATTTCCTTCCACCCAGCGTTCCCCCAAGCCTCCGGATAAAAATGATACCTCACTTGTGTGGGTAGGCCTAGCGCCGGCGACAGGAAACCCCCCAAAATGCAACGTGGACACATCACATTTTTGGAAAGAAAACAGAGGTGTTTTTTGCAAAGTGCCTACCTGTAGATTTTGGCCTCTAGCTCAGCCGTCACCTAGGGAAACCTACCAAACATGTGCATTTTTTAAAACTAGAGACCTAGGGGAATCCAAGATGGGGTGACTTGGGGGGCTCTGACCAGGTTCTGTTACCCAGAATCCTTTGCAAACCTCAAAATTTTACTAAAAAAACACATTTTCCTCACTTTTTGGTGACAGGAAGTTCTGGAATCAGAGAGGAGCCACAAATTTCCTTCCACCCAGCGTTCCCCCAAGTCTCCCGATACAAATGATACCTCACTTGTGTGGGTAGGCCTAGCGCCCGTGACAGGAAACCCCCCAAAATGCAATGTGGACACATCACATTTTTTTAAAGAAAACAGAGGTGTTTTTTGCAAAGTGCCTACCTGTAGATTTTGGCCTCTAGCTCAGCCGGCACCTAGGGAAACCTACCAAACATGTGAATTTTTTAAAACTAGAGACCAAGGGGAATCCAAGATGGGGTAACTTGGGGGGCTCTGACCAGGTTCTGTTACCCAGAATCCTTTGCAAACCTCAAAATTTGGCAAAAAAAAACACATTTTCCTCACATTTTGGTGACAGAAAGTTCTGGAATCAGAGAGGAGCCACAAATTTCCTTCCACCCAGTGTTCCCCCAAGTCTCCCGATACAAATTATACCTCACTTGTGTGGGTAGGCCTAGCGCCCGCGACAGGAAATGCCCCAAAACGCAACGTGGACACATCACATTTTTTTTTTAAAGAAAACAGAGGTGTTTTTTGCAAAGTGCCTACCTGTAGATTTTGGCCTCTAGCTCAGCTGGCACCTTGGGAAACCTACCAAACCTGTGAATTTTTGAAAACTAGAGACCTAGGGGAATCCAAGATGGGGTGACTTGTGGGGCTCTGACCAGGTTCTGTTATCCAGAATCCTTTGCAAACCTCAAAATTTGGCTAAAAAAAAACATTTTCCTCACATTTTGGTGACAGGAAGTTCTGGAATCAGAGAGGAGCCACAAATTTCCTTCCACCCAGCGTTCCCCCAAGTCTCCTGATACAAATGATACCTCACTTGTGTGGGTAGGCCTAGCGCCCGCGACAGGAAATGCCCCAAAACGCAACGTGGACACATCACATTTTTTTTTAAAGAAAACAGAGGTGTTTTTTGTAAAGTGCCTATCTGTAGATTTTGGCCTCTAGCTCAGCCGGCACCTAGGGAAACCTACCAAACCTGTGCATTTTTGAAAACTAGAGACCTAGGGGAATCCAAGATGGGGTGACTTGTAGGGCTCTGACCAGGTTCTGTTATACAGAATCCTTTGCAAACCTCAAAATTTGGCTAAAAAAAAAACATTTTCCTCACATTTTGGTGACAGGAAGTTCTGGAATCAGAGAGGAGCCACAAATTTCCTTCCACCAAGCTTTCCCCAAGTCTCACGATAAAAATGATACCTCACTTGTGTGGGTAGGCCTAGCGCCCGCGACAGGAAACCCCCCAAAATGCAATGTGGACACATCACATTTTTTTAAAGAAAACAGAGGTGTTTTTTGCAAAGTGCCTACCTGTAGATTTTGGCCTCTAGCTCAGCCGGCACCTAGGGAAACCTACCAAACATGTGCATTTTTTTAAACTAGAGACCTATGGGAATCCAAGATGGGGTGACTTGTGGGGCTCTCACCAGGTTCTGTTACCCAGAATCCTTTGCAAACCTCAAAATGTGGCTAAAAAAAACTTTTTCCTCACATTTTGGTGACAGAAAGTTCTGGAATCAAAGAGGAGCCACAAATTTCCTTCCACCCAGCATTCCCCCAAGTCTCCCTATAAAAATGATACCTCACTTGTGTGGGTAGGGCTAGCGCCCGCGACAGGAAACGCCCCAAAACGCAACGTGGACACATCACATTTTTTTAAAGAAAACAGTGGTGTTTTTTGCAAAGTGCCTACCTGTAGATTTTGGCCTCTAGCTCAGCCGGCACCTAGGGAAACCGACCAAACCTGTGCATTTTTTAACACTAGAGACCTAGGGGAATCAAAGATGGGGTGAGTTGTGGGGCTCTGACCAGGTTCCGTTACCCAGAATCCTTTGCAAACCTCAAAATTTGGCTAAAAAAAAAAAAATTCCTCACATTTTGGTGACAGAAAGTTCTGGAATCAGAGAGGAGCCACAAATTTCCTTCCACCCAGCGTTACCCCAAGTCTCCCGATAAAAATGATACCTCACTTGTGTGGGAGGCCTAGCGCCCGCGACAGGAAATGCCCCAAAACGCAACGTGGACACATCACATTTTTTTAAAGAAAACAGAGGAGTTTTTTGCAAAGTGCCTACCTGTAGATTTTGGCCTCTAGCTCAGCCTGCACCTGGGGAAACCTACCAAACCTGTGCATTTTTTAAAACTAGAGACCTAGGGGAATCCAAGATAGGGTGACTTGTGGGGCTCTGACCAGTTTCTGTTACCCAGAATCCTTTGGAAACCTCAACATTTGCCTAAAAAAAGACATTTTCCTCACATTTTGGTGACAGAAAGTTCTGGAATCAGAGAGGAGACGCAAATTTCCTTCCACCCAGCGTTACCTCAAGTCTCCCGATAAAAATGATACCTCACTTGTGTGGGTAGGCCTAGCGCCGCAACAGGAAACACCCCAAAACGCAAAGAGGACACATCACATTTTTTTAAAGAAAACAGAGGTGTTTTTTGCAAAGTGCCTACCTGTAGATTTTGGCCTCTAGCTCAGCCGGCACCTGGGGAAACCTACCAAACCTGTGCATTTTTGAAAACTAGAGACCTAGGTGAATCCAAGATGGGGTGGCTTGTGGGGATCTGACCAAGTTCTGTTACCCAGAATCCTTTGCAAACCTCAAAATTTGGCTAAAAAAACAAATTTTCCTCACATTTTGGTGACAGAAAGTTCTGGAATCAGAGAGGAGCCAAATATTTCCTTCCACGCAGCTTTCCTCCAAGTCTCCTGATAAAAATGATACCTCACTTGTGTGGGTAGGCCTAGCACCCGCGACAGGAAATTCCCCAAAACGCAACATGGACACATCACATTTTTTTAAAGAAAACAGAGGTGTTTTTTGCAAAATACCTACCTGTAGATTTTGGCCTCTAGCTCAGCCGGCACCTAGGGAAACCTACCAAACCTGTGCATTTTTTAAAACTAGAGACCTATGGGAATCCAAGATGGGGTGACTTGGGGGGCTCTGACCAGGTTCTGTTACCCAGAATCCTTTGCAAACCTCAAAATGTGGCTAAAAAAAAACCTTTTTCCTCACATTTTGGTGACAGAAAGTTCTGGAATCAAAGAGGAGCCACACATTTCCTTCCACCCAGCATTCCCCCAAGTCTCCCGATAAAAATGATACCTCACTTGTGTGGGTAGGCCTAGCGCCCGCGACAGGAAATGCCCCAAAACGCAACGTGGACACATCACATTTTTTTAAAGAAAACAGAGGTGTTTTTTGCAAAGTGCCTACCTGTAGATTTTGGCCTCTAGCTCAGCCGGCACCTGGGGAAACCTACCAAACCTGTGCATTTTTTAAAACTAGAGACCTATGGGAATCCAAGATGGGGTGACTTGTGGGGCTCTGACCAGGTTCTGTTACCCAGAATCCTTTGCAAACCTCAAAATGTGGCTAAAAAATAACTTTTTCCTCACATTTTGGTGACAGAAAGTTCTGGAATCAAAGAGGAGCCACACATTTCCTTCCACCCAGCGTTCCCCCAAGTCTCCCTATAAAAATGATACCTCACTTGTGTGGGTAGGCCTAGCGCCCGCGACAGGAAACGCCCCAAAACGCAACGTGGACACATCACATTTTTTTTAAAGAAAACAGAGGTGTTTTTTGCAAAGTGCCTACCTGTAGATTTTGGCCTCTAGCTCAGCCGGCACCTAGGGAAACCTACCAAACCTGTGCATTTTTTAACACTAGAGACCTTGGGAATCCAAGATGGGGTGACTTGTGGGGCTCTGACCAGGTTCTGTTACCCAGAATCCTTTGCAAACCTCAAACTTTGGCTAACAAAACAAATTTTCCTCACATTTTGGTGACAGAAAGTTCTGGAATCAGAGAGGAGTCACAAATTTCCTTCCACCCAGCGTTACCCCAAGTCTCCAGATAAAAATGATACCTCACTTGTGTGGGAGGCCTAGCACCCGCGACAGGAAACCCCCCAAAATGCAATGTGGACACATCACATTTTTTTAAAGAAAACAGTGGTGTTTTTTGCAAAGTGCCTACCTGTAGATTTTGGCCTCTAGCTCAGCCGGCACCTAGGGAAACCGACCAAACCTGTGCATTTTTTAACACTAGAGACCTAGGGGAATCCAAGATGGGGTGAGTTGTGGGGCTCTGACCAGGTTCCGTTACCCAGAATCCTTTGCAAAACTCAAAATTTGGCTAAAAAAAAAATAATTCCTCACATTTTGGTGACAGAAAGTTCTGGAATCAGAGAGGAGCCACAAATTTCCTTCCACCCAGCGTTACCCCAAGTCTCCCGATAAAAATGATACCTCACTTGTGTGGGAGGCCTAGCGCCCGCGACAGGAAATGCCCCAAAACGCAACGTGGACACATCACATTTTTTTAAAGAAAACAGAGGAGTTTTTTGCAAAGTGCCTACCTGTAGATTTTGGCCTCTAGCTCAGCCTGCACCTGGGGAAACCTACCAAACCTGTGCATTTTTTAAAACTAGAGACCTAGGGGAATCCAAGATAGGGTGACTTGTGGGGCTCTGACCAGTTTCTGTTACCCAGAATCCTTTGGAAACATCAACATTTGCCTAAAAAAAGACATTTTCCTCACATTTTGGTGACAGAAAGTTCTGGAATCAGAGGAGACGCAAATTTCCTTCCACCCAGCGTTACCTCAAGTCTCCCGATAAAAATGATACCTCACTTGTGTGGGTAGGCCTAGCGCCGCAACAGGAAACACCCCAAAACGCAAAGAGGACACATCACATTTTTTGAAAGAAAACAGAGGTGTTTTTTGCAAAGTGCCTACCTGTAGATTTCGGCCTCTAGCTCAGCCGGCACCTGGGGAAACCTACCAAACCTGTGCATTTTTGAAAACTAGAGACCTAGGTGAATCCAAGATGGGGTGGCTTGTGGGGATCTGACCAAGTTCTGTTACCCAGAATCCTTTGCAAACCTCAAAATTTGGCTAAAAAAACAAATTTTCCTCACATTTTGGTGACAGAAAGTTCTGGAATCAGAGAGGAGCCAAATATTTCCTTCCACGCAGCTTTCCTCCAAGTCTCCTGATAAAAATGATACCTCACTTGTGTGGGTAGGCCTAGCACCCGCGACAGGAAATTCCCCAAAACGCAACATGGACACATCACATTTTTTTAAAGAAAACAGAGGTGTTTTTTGCAAAATACCTACCTGTAGATTTTGGCCTCTAGCTCAGCCGGCACCTAGGGAAACCTACCAAACCTGTGCATTTTTTAAAACTAGAGACCTATGGGAATCCAAGATGGGGTGACTTGGGGGGCTCTGACCAGGTTCTGTTACCCAGAATCCTTTGCAAACCTCAAAATGTGGCTAAAAAAAACCTTTTTCCTCACATTTTGGTGACAGAAAGTTCTGGAATCAAAGAGGAGCCACACATTTCCTTCCACCCAGCATTCCCCCAAGTCTCCCGATAAAAATGATACCTCACTTGTGTGGGTAGGCCTAGCGCCCGCGACAGGAAATGCCCCAAAACGCAACGTGGACACATCACATTTTTTTAAAGAAAACAGAGGTGTTTTTTGCAAAGTGCCTACCTGTAGATTTTGGCCTCTAGCTCAGCCGGCACCTGGGGAAACCTACCAAACCTGTGCATTTTTTAAAACTAGAGACCTATGGGAATCCAAGATGGGGTGACTTGTGGGGCTCTGACCAGGTTCTGTTACCCAGAATCCTTTGCAAACCTCAAAATGTGGCTAAAAAATAACTTTTTCCTCACATTTTGGTGACAGAAAGTTCTGGAATCAAAGAGGAGCCACACATTTCCTTCCACCCAGCGTTCCCCCAAGTCTCCCTATAAAAATGATACCTCACTTGTGTGGGTAGGCCTAGCGCCCGCGACAGGAAACGCCCCAAAACGCAACGTGGACACATCACATTTTTTTAAAGAAAACAGAGGTGTTTTTTGCAAAGTGCCTACCTGTAGATTTTGGCCTCTAGCTCAGCCGGCACCTAGGGAAACCTACCAAACCTGTGCATTTTTTAACACTAGAGACCTTGGGAATCCAAGATGGGGTGACTTGTGGGGCTCTGACCAGGTTCTGTTACCCAGAATCCTTTGAAACCTCAAACTTTGGCTAACAAAACAAATTTTCCTCACATTTTGGTGACAGAAAGTTCTGGAATCAGAGAGGAGCCACAAATTTCCTTCCACCCAGCGTTACCCCAAGTCTCCAGATAAAAATGATACCTCACTTGTGTGGGAGGCCTAGCACCCGCGACAGGAAACCCCCCAAAATGCAATGTGGACACATCACATTTTTTTAAAGAAAACATAGGTGTTTTTTGCAAAGTGCCTACCTGTAGATTTTGGCCTCTAGCTCAGCCGGCACCTAGGGAAACCTACCAAACATGTGCATTTTTTAAAACTAGAGACCTAGGGGAATCCAAGATGGGGTGACTTGGGGGGCTCTGACCAGGTTCTGTTACCCAGAATCCTTTGCAAACCTCAAAATTTGGCAAAAAAAACACATTTTCCTCACATTTTGGTGACAGAAAGTTCTGGAATCAGAGAGGAGCCACAAATTTCCTTCCACCCAGCGTTCCCCCAAGTCTCCCGATAAAAATGATACCTCACTTGTGTAGGTAGGCCTAGAGCCCGCGACAGGAAACCCCCCAAAATGCAATGTGGACACATCACATTTTTTTAAAGAAAACAGAGGTGTTTTTTGCAAAGTGCCTACCTTTAGATTTTGGCTGCTAGCTCAGCCGGCACCTAAGGAAACCTATGAAACCTGTGCATTTTTGAAAACTAGAGACCTAGGGGAATCCAAGATGGGGTGACTTGTGGGGCTCTGACCAGGTTCTGTTACCCTGTATCCTTTGCAAACCTCAGAAAGTTGGCTAAAAATACAAATTTTCCTCACATTTTGGTGACAGAAAGTTCTGGAATCAGAGAGGAGCCACAAAATTCCTTGCACCCAGCGTTCCACCAAGTCTCCCGATAAAAATGGTACCTCACTTGTGTGGGTAGGCCTAGCACCGCGACAGGAAACACCCCAAAACGCAAAGTGGACACATCACATTTTTTGAAAGAAAACAGAGGTGTTTTTTGCAAAGTGCCTACCTGTAGATTTTGGCCTCTAGCTCAACCGGCACCTGGGGAAACCTACCAAACCTGTGCATTTTTGAAAACTAGAGACCTAGGTGAATCCAAGATGGGGTGGCTTGTGGGGCTCTGACCAAGTTCTGTTACCCAGAATCCTTTGCAAACCTCAAAATTTGGCTAAAAAAACAAATTTTCCTCACATTTTGGTGACAGAAAGTTCTGAAATCAGAGAGGAGCCACAAATTTCCTTCCACCCAGCTTTCCTCCAAATCTCCTGATAAAAATGATACCTCACTTGTGTGGGTAGGTCTAGCACCCGCGACAGGAAATGCCCCAAAACGCAACGTGGACACATCACATTTTTTGAAAGAAAACAGAGGTGTTTTTTGCAAAGTGCCTACGTGTAGATTTTGGCCTCTAGCTCAGCCGGCACCTAGGGAAACCTACCAAACCTGTGCATTCTTTAAAACTAGAGACCTATGGGAATCCAAGATGGGGTGACTTGTGGGGCTCTGACCAGGTTCTGTTACCCAGAATCCTTTGCAAACCTCAAAATTTGGCAAAAAAAACACATTTTCCTCACATTTTGGTGACAGAAAGTTCTGGAATCAGAGAGGAGCCACAAATTTCCTTCCACCCAGCGTTCCCCCAAGTCTCCCGATACAAATTATACCTCACTTGTGTGGGTAGGCCTAGCGCCCACGACAGGAAATGCCCCAAAACGCAACGTGGACACATCACATTTTTTTTTAAAGAAAACAGAGGTGTTTTTTGCAAAGTGCCTACCTGTAGATTTTGGCCTCTAGCTCAGCCGGCACCTTGGGAAACCTACCAAACCTGTGAATTTTTGAAAACTAGAGACCTAGGGGAATCCAAGATGGGGTGACTTGTGGGGCTCTGACCAGGTTCTGTTATCCAGAATCCTTTGCAAACCTCAAAATTTGGCTAAAGAAAAACATTTTCCTCACATTTTGGTGACAGGAAGTTCTGGAATCAGAGAGGAGCCACAAATTTCCTTCCACCCAGCGTTCCCCCAAGTCTCCCTATAAAAATGATACCTCACTTGTGTGGGTAGGGCTAGCGCCCGCGACAGGAAACCCCCCAAAATGCAATGTGGACACATCACATTTTTTTAAAGTAAACAGAGGTGTTTTTTGCAAAGTGCCTACCTGTAGATTTTGGCCTCTAGCTCAGCCGGCACCTAGGGAAACCTACCAAACATGTGCATTTTTTTAAACTAGAGACCTATGGGAATCCAAGATGGGGTGACTTGTGGGGCTCTCACCAGGTTCTGTTACCCAGAATCCTTTGCAAACCTCAAAATGTGGCTAAAAATAACTTTTTCCTCACATTTTGGTGACAGAAAGTTCTGGAATCAAAGAGGAGCCACAAATTTCCTTCCACCCAGCATTCCCCCAAGTCTCCCTATAAAAATGATACCTCACTTGTGTGGGTAGGGCTAGCGCCCGCGACAGGAAACGCCCCAAAACGCAACGTGGACACATCACATTTTTTTAAAGAAAACAGTGGTGTTTTTTGCAAAGTGCCTACCTGTAGATTTTGGCCTCTAGCTCAGCCGGCACCTAGGGAAACCGACCAAACCTGTGCATTTTTTAACACTAGAGACCTAGGGGAATCAAAGATGGGGTGAGTTGTGGGGCTCTGACCAGGTTCCGTTACCCAGAATCCTTTGCAAACCTCAAAATTTGGCTAAAAAAAAAAAAATTCCTCACATTTTGGTGACAGAAAGTTCTGGAATCAGAGAGGAGCCACAAATTTCCTTCCACCCAGCGTTACCCCAAGTCTCCCGATAAAAATGATACCTCACTTGTGTGGGAGGCCTAGCGCCCGCGACAGGAAATGCCCCAAAACGCAACGTGGACACATCACATTTTTTTAAAGAAAACAGAGGAGTTTTTTGCAAAGTGCCTACCTGTAGATTTTGGCCTCTAGCTCAGCCTGCACCTGGGGAAACCTACCAAACCTGTGCATTTTTTAAAACTAGAGACCTAGGGGAATCCAAGATAGGGTGACTTGTGGGGCTCTGACCAGTTTCTGTTACCCAGAATCCTTTGGAAACCTCAACATTTGCCTAAAAAAAGACATTTTCCTCACATTTTGGTGACAGAAAGTTCTGGAATCAGA
Organism: Pleurodeles waltl; assembly: GCF_031143425.1. Lineage (NCBI taxonomy): Eukaryota > Metazoa > Chordata > Amphibia > Caudata > Salamandridae > Pleurodeles > Pleurodeles waltl. The sequence goes on from NC_090451.1 coordinate 579,407,016, forward strand.
GAGGAGACGCAAATTTCCTTCCACCCAGCGTTACCTCAAGTCTCCCGATAAAAATGATACCTCACTTGTGTGGGTAGGCCTAGCGCCGCAACAGGAAACACCCCAAAACGCAAAGAGGACACATCACATTTTTTTAAAGAAAACAGAGGTGTTTTTTGCAAAGTGCCTACCTGTAGATTTTGGCCTCTAGCTCAGCCGGCACCTGGGGAAACCTACCAAACCTGTGCATTTTTGAAAACTAGAGACCTAGGTGAATCCAAGATGGGGTGGCTTGTGGGGATCTGACCAAGTTCTGTTACCCAGAATCCTTTGCAAACCTCAAAATTTGGCTAAAAAAACAAATTTTCCTCACATTTTGGTGACAGAAAGTTCTGGAATCAGAGAGGAGCCAAATATTTCCTTCCACGCAGCTTTCCTCCAAGTCTCCTGATAAAAATGATACCTCACTTGTGTGGGTAGGCCTAGCACCCGCGACAGGAAATTCCCCAAAACGCAACATGGACACATCACATTTTTTTAAAGAAAACAGAGGTGTTTTTTGCAAAATACCTACCTGTAGATTTTGGCCTCTAGCTCAGCCGGCACCTAGGGAAACCTACCAAACCTGTGCATTTTTTAAAACTAGAGACCTATGGGAATCCAAGATGGGGTGACTTGGGGGGCTCTGACCAGGTTCTGTTACCCAGAATCCTTTGCAAACCTCAAAATGTGGCTAAAAAAAACCTTTTTCCTCACATTTTGGTGACAGAAAGTTCTGGAATCAAAGAGGAGCCACACATTTCCTTCCACCCAGCATTCCCCCAAGTCTCCCGATAAAAATGATACCTCACTTGTGTGGGTAGGCCTAGCGCCCGCGACAGGAAATGCCCCAAAACGCAACGTGGACACATCACATTTTTTTAAAGAAAACAGAGGTGTTTTTTGCAAAGTGCCTACCTGTAGATTTTGGCCTCTAGCTCAGCCGGCACCTGGGGAAACCTACCAAACCTGTGCATTTTTTAAAACTAGAGACCTATGGGAATCCAAGATGGGGTGACTTGTGGGGCTCTGACCAGGTTCTGTTACCCAGAATCCTTTGCAAACCTCAAAATGTGGCTAAAAAATAACTTTTTCCTCACATTTTGGTGACAGAAAGTTCTGGAATCAAAGAGGAGCCACACATTTCCTTCCACCCAGCGTTCCCCCAAGTCTCCCTATAAAAATGATACCTCACTTGTGTGGGTAGGCCTAGCGCCCGCGACAGGAAACGCCCCAAAACGCAACGTGGACACATCACATTTTTTTTAAAGAAAACAGAGGTGTTTTTTGCAAAGTGCCTACCTGTAGATTTTGGCCTCTAGCTCAGCCGGCACCTAGGGAAACCTACCAAACCTGTGCATTTTTTAACACTAGAGACCTTGGGAATCCAAGATGGGGTGACTTGTGGGGCTCTGACCAGGTTCTGTTACCCAGAATCCTTTGCAAACCTCAAACTTTGGCTAACAAAACAAATTTTCCTCACATTTTGGTGACAGAAAGTTCTGGAATCAGAGAGGAGTCACAAATTTCCTTCCACCCAGCGTTACCCCAAGTCTCCAGATAAAAATGATACCTCACTTGTGTGGGAGGCCTAGCACCCGCGACAGGAAACCCCCCAAAATGCAATGTGGACACATCACATTTTTTTAAAGAAAACAGTGGTGTTTTTTGCAAAGTGCCTACCTGTAGATTTTGGCCTCTAGCTCAGCCGGCACCTAGGGAAACCGACCAAACCTGTGCATTTTTTAACACTAGAGACCTAGGGGAATCCAAGATGGGGTGAGTTGTGGGGCTCTGACCAGGTTCCGTTACCCAGAATCCTTTGCAAAACTCAAAATTTGGCTAAAAAAAAAATAATTCCTCACATTTTGGTGACAGAAAGTTCTGGAATCAGAGAGGAGCCACAAATTTCCTTCCACCCAGCGTTACCCCAAGTCTCCCGATAAAAATGATACCTCACTTGTGTGGGAGGCCTAGCGCCCGCGACAGGAAATGCCCCAAAACGCAACGTGGACACATCACATTTTTTTAAAGAAAACAGAGGAGTTTTTTGCAAAGTGCCTACCTGTAGATTTTGGCCTCTAGCTCAGCCTGCACCTGGGGAAACCTACCAAACCTGTGCATTTTTTAAAACTAGAGACCTAGGGGAATCCAAGATAGGGTGACTTGTGGGGCTCTGACCAGTTTCTGTTACCCAGAATCCTTTGGAAACATCAACATTTGCCTAAAAAAAGACATTTTCCTCACATTTTGGTGACAGAAAGTTCTGGAATCAGAGGAGACGCAAATTTCCTTCCACCCAGCGTTACCTCAAGTCTCCCGATAAAAATGATACCTCACTTGTGTGGGTAGGCCTAGCGCCGCAACAGGAAACACCCCAAAACGCAAAGAGGACACATCACATTTTTTGAAAGAAAACAGAGGTGTTTTTTGCAAAGTGCCTACCTGTAGATTTCGGCCTCTAGCTCAGCCGGCACCTGGGGAAACCTACCAAACCTGTGCATTTTTGAAAACTAGAGACCTAGGTGAATCCAAGATGGGGTGGCTTGTGGGGATCTGACCAAGTTCTGTTACCCAGAATCCTTTGCAAACCTCAAAATTTGGCTAAAAAAACAAATTTTCCTCACATTTTGGTGACAGAAAGTTCTGGAATCAGAGAGGAGCCAAATATTTCCTTCCACGCAGCTTTCCTCCAAGTCTCCTGATAAAAATGATACCTCACTTGTGTGGGTAGGCCTAGCACCCGCGACAGGAAATTCCCCAAAACGCAACATGGACACATCACATTTTTTTAAAGAAAACAGAGGTGTTTTTTGCAAAATACCTACCTGTAGATTTTGGCCTCTAGCTCAGCCGGCACCTAGGGAAACCTACCAAACCTGTGCATTTTTTAAAACTAGAGACCTATGGGAATCCAAGATGGGGTGACTTGGGGGGCTCTGACCAGGTTCTGTTACCCAGAATCCTTTGCAAACCTCAAAATGTGGCTAAAAAAAACCTTTTTCCTCACATTTTGGTGACAGAAAGTTCTGGAATCAAAGAGGAGCCACACATTTCCTTCCACCCAGCATTCCCCCAAGTCTCCCGATAAAAATGATACCTCACTTGTGTGGGTAGGCCTAGCGCCCGCGACAGGAAATGCCCCAAAACGCAACGTGGACACATCACATTTTTTTAAAGAAAACAGAGGTGTTTTTTGCAAAGTGCCTACCTGTAGATTTTGGCCTCTAGCTCAGCCGGCACCTGGGGAAACCTACCAAACCTGTGCATTTTTTAAAACTAGAGACCTATGGGAATCCAAGATGGGGTGACTTGTGGGGCTCTGACCAGGTTCTGTTACCCAGAATCCTTTGCAAACCTCAAAATGTGGCTAAAAAATAACTTTTTCCTCACATTTTGGTGACAGAAAGTTCTGGAATCAAAGAGGAGCCACACATTTCCTTCCACCCAGCGTTCCCCCAAGTCTCCCTATAAAAATGATACCTCACTTGTGTGGGTAGGCCTAGCGCCCGCGACAGGAAACGCCCCAAAACGCAACGTGGACACATCACATTTTTTTAAAGAAAACAGAGGTGTTTTTTGCAAAGTGCCTACCTGTAGATTTTGGCCTCTAGCTCAGCCGGCACCTAGGGAAACCTACCAAACCTGTGCATTTTTTAACACTAGAGACCTTGGGAATCCAAGATGGGGTGACTTGTGGGGCTCTGACCAGGTTCTGTTACCCAGAATCCTTTGAAACCTCAAACTTTGGCTAACAAAACAAATTTTCCTCACATTTTGGTGACAGAAAGTTCTGGAATCAGAGAGGAGCCACAAATTTCCTTCCACCCAGCGTTACCCCAAGTCTCCAGATAAAAATGATACCTCACTTGTGTGGGAGGCCTAGCACCCGCGACAGGAAACCCCCCAAAATGCAATGTGGACACATCACATTTTTTTAAAGAAAACATAGGTGTTTTTTGCAAAGTGCCTACCTGTAGATTTTGGCCTCTAGCTCAGCCGGCACCTAGGGAAACCTACCAAACATGTGCATTTTTTAAAACTAGAGACCTAGGGGAATCCAAGATGGGGTGACTTGGGGGGCTCTGACCAGGTTCTGTTACCCAGAATCCTTTGCAAACCTCAAAATTTGGCAAAAAAAACACATTTTCCTCACATTTTGGTGACAGAAAGTTCTGGAATCAGAGAGGAGCCACAAATTTCCTTCCACCCAGCGTTCCCCCAAGTCTCCCGATAAAAATGATACCTCACTTGTGTAGGTAGGCCTAGAGCCCGCGACAGGAAACCCCCCAAAATGCAATGTGGACACATCACATTTTTTTAAAGAAAACAGAGGTGTTTTTTGCAAAGTGCCTACCTTTAGATTTTGGCTGCTAGCTCAGCCGGCACCTAAGGAAACCTATGAAACCTGTGCATTTTTGAAAACTAGAGACCTAGGGGAATCCAAGATGGGGTGACTTGTGGGGCTCTGACCAGGTTCTGTTACCCTGTATCCTTTGCAAACCTCAGAAAGTTGGCTAAAAATACAAATTTTCCTCACATTTTGGTGACAGAAAGTTCTGGAATCAGAGAGGAGCCACAAAATTCCTTGCACCCAGCGTTCCACCAAGTCTCCCGATAAAAATGGTACCTCACTTGTGTGGGTAGGCCTAGCACCGCGACAGGAAACACCCCAAAACGCAAAGTGGACACATCACATTTTTTGAAAGAAAACAGAGGTGTTTTTTGCAAAGTGCCTACCTGTAGATTTTGGCCTCTAGCTCAACCGGCACCTGGGGAAACCTACCAAACCTGTGCATTTTTGAAAACTAGAGACCTAGGTGAATCCAAGATGGGGTGGCTTGTGGGGCTCTGACCAAGTTCTGTTACCCAGAATCCTTTGCAAACCTCAAAATTTGGCTAAAAAAACAAATTTTCCTCACATTTTGGTGACAGAAAGTTCTGAAATCAGAGAGGAGCCACAAATTTCCTTCCACCCAGCTTTCCTCCAAATCTCCTGATAAAAATGATACCTCACTTGTGTGGGTAGGTCTAGCACCCGCGACAGGAAATGCCCCAAAACGCAACGTGGACACATCACATTTTTTGAAAGAAAACAGAGGTGTTTTTTGCAAAGTGCCTACGTGTAGATTTTGGCCTCTAGCTCAGCCGGCACCTAGGGAAACCTACCAAACCTGTGCATTCTTTAAAACTAGAGACCTATGGGAATCCAAGATGGGGTGACTTGTGGGGCTCTGACCAGGTTCTGTTACCCAGAATCCTTTGCAAACCTCAAAATGTGGCTAAAAAAAACTTTTTCCTCACATTTTGGTGACAGAAAGTTCTGGAATCAAAGAGGAGACACAAATTTCCTTCCACCCAGCGTTCCCCCAAGTCTCCCTATAAAAATGATACCTCACTTGTGTGGGTAGGCCTAGCGCCCGCGACAGGAAACGCCCCAAAACGCAACGTGGACACATCAAATTTTTTTAAAGAAAACAGAGGTGTTTTTTGCAAAGTGCCTACCTGTAGATTTTGGCCTCTAGCTCAGCCGGCACCTAGGGAAACCTACCAAACCTGTGCATTTTTTAACACTAGAGACCTAGGGGAATCCAAGATGGGGTGACTTGTGGGGCTCTGACCAGGTTCTGTTACCCAGAATCCTTTGCAAACCTCAAAATTTGGCTAAAAAAAAACAAATTTCCTCACATTTTGGTGACAGAAAGTTCTGGAATCAGAGAGGAGCCACAAATTTCCTTCCACCCAGCGTTACCCCAAGTCTCCCGATAAAAATGATACCTCACTTGTGTGGGAGGCCTAGTGCCTGCGACAGGAAATTCCCCAAAACGCAACGTGGACACATCACATTTTTTTAAAGAAAACAGAGGAGTTTTTTGCAAAGTGCCTACCTGTAGATTTTGGCCTCTAGCTCAGCCTGCACCTGGGGAAACCTACCAAACCTGTGCATTTTTTAAAACTAGAGACCTAGGGGAATCCAAGATAGGGTGACTTGTGGGGCTCTGACCAGGTTCTGTTACCCAGAATCCTTTGGAAACCTCAACATTTGCCTAAAAAAAGACATTTTCCTCACATTTTAGTGACAGAAAGTTCTGGAATCAGAGAGGAGATGCAAATTTCCTTCCACCCAGCGTTACCCCAAGTCTCCCGATAAAAATGATACCTCACTTGTGTGGGTAGGCCTAGCGCCGCAACAGGAAACACCCCAAAACGCAAAGTGGACACATCACATTTTTTGAAAGAAAACAGAGGTGTTTTTTGCAAAGTGCCTACCTGTAGATTTTGGCCTCTAGCTCAGCCGGCACCTGGGGAAACCTACCAAACCTGTGCATTTTTGAAAACTAGAGACCTAGGTGAATCCAAGATGGGGTGGCTTGTGGGGATCTGACCAAGTTCTGTTACCCAGAATCCTTTGCAAACCTCAAAATTTGGCTAAAAAAACAAATTTTCCTCACATTTTGGTGACAGAAAGTTCTGGAATCAGAGAGGAGCCAAATATTTCCTTCCACGCAGCTTTCCTCCAAGTCTCCTGATAAAAATGATACCTCACTTGTGTGGGTAGGCCTAGCACCCGCGACAGGAAATTCCCCAAAACGCAACATGGACACATCACATTTTTTTAAAGAAAACAGAGGTGTTTTTTGCAAAATACCTACCTGTAGATTTTGGCCTCTAGCTCAGCCGGCACCTAGGGAAACCTACCAAACCTGTGCATTTTTTAAAACTAGAGACCTATGGGAATCCAAGATGGGGTGACTTGGGGGGCTCTGACCAGGTTCTGTTACCCAGAATCCTTTGCAAACCTCAAAATGTGGCTAAAAAAAACCTTTTTCCTCACATTTTGGTGACAGAAAGTTCTGGAATCAAAGAGGAGCCACACATTTCCTTCCACCCAGCATTCCCCCAAGTCTCCCGATAAAAATGATACCTCACTTGTGTGGGTAGGCCTAGCGCCCGCGACAGGAAATGCCCCAAAACGCAACGTGGACACATCACATTTTTTTAAAGAAAACAGAGGTGTTTTTTGCAAAGTGCCTACCTGTAGATTTTGGCCTCTAGCTCAGCCGGCACCTGGGGAAACCTACCAAACCTGTGCATTTTTTAAAACTAGAGACCTATGGGAATCCAAGATGGGGTGACTTGTGGGGCTCTGACCAGGTTCTGTTACCCAGAATCCTTTGCAAACCTCAAAATGTGGCTAAAAAATAACTTTTTCCTCACATTTTGGTGACAGAAAGTTCTGGAATCAAAGAGGAGCCACACATTTCCTTCCACCCAGCGTTCCCCCAAGTCTCCCTATAAAAATGATACCTCACTTGTGTGGGTAGGCCTAGCGCCCGCGACAGGAAACGCCCCAAAACGCAACGTGGACACATCACATTTTTTTTAAAGAAAACAGAGGTGTTTTTTGCAAAGTGCCTACCTGTAGATTTTGGCCTCTAGCTCAGCCGGCACCTAGGGAAACCTACCAAACCTGTGCATTTTTTAACACTAGAGACCTTGGGAATCCAAGATGGGGTGACTTGTGGGGCTCTGACCAGGTTCTGTTACCCAGAATCCTTTGCAAACCTCAAACTTTGGCTAACAAAACAAATTTTCCTCACATTTTGGTGACAGAAAGTTCTGGAATCAGAGAGGAGCCACAAATTTCCTTCCACCCAGCGTTACCCCAAGTCTCCAGATAAAAATGATACCTCACTTGTGTGGGAGGCCTAGCACCCGCGACAGGAAACCCCCCAAAATGCAATGTGGACACATCACATTTTTTTAAAGAAAACAGTGGTGTTTTTTGCAAAGTGCCTACCTGTAGATTTTGGCCTCTAGCTCAGCCGGCACCTAGGGAAACCGACCAAACCTGTGCATTTTTTAACACTAGAGACCTAGGGGAATCCAAGATGGGGTGAGTTGTGGGGCTCTGACCAGGTTCCGTTACCCAGAATCCTTTGCAAACCTCAAAATTTGGCTAAAAAAAAAATAATTCCTCACATTTTGGTGACAGAAAGTTCTGGAATCAGAGAGGAGCCACAAATTTCCTTCCACCCAGCGTTACCCCAAGTCTCCCGATAAAAATGATACCTCACTTGTGTGGGAGGCCTAGCGCCCGCGACAGGAAATGCCCCAAAACGCAACGTGGACACATCACATTTTTTTAAAGAAAACAGAGGAGTTTTTTGCAAAGTGCCTACCTGTAGATTTTGGCCTCTAGCTCAGCCTGCACCTGGGGAAACCTACCAAACCTGTGCATTTTTTAAAACTAGAGACCTAGGGGAATCCAAGATAGGGTGACTTGTGGGGCTCTGACCAGTTTCTGTTACCCAGAATCCTTTGGAAACATCAACATTTGCCTAAAAAAAGACATTTTCCTCACATTTTGGTGACAGAAAGTTCTGGAATCAGAGGAGACGCAAATTTCCTTCCACCCAGCGTTACCTCAAGTCTCCCGATAAAAATGATACCTCACTTGTGTGGGTAGGCCTAGCGCCGCAACAGGAAACACCCCAAAACGCAAAGAGGACACATCACATTTTTTGAAAGAAAACAGAGGTGTTTTTTGCAAAGTGCCTACCTGTAGATTTCGGCCTCTAGCTCAGCCGGCACCTGGGGAAACCTACCAAACCTGTGCATTTTTGAAAACTAGAGACCTAGGTGAATCCAAGATGGGGTGGCTTGTGGGGATCTGACCAAGTTCTGTTACCCAGAATCCTTTGCAAACCTCAAAATTTGGCTAAAAAAACAAATTTTCCTCACATTTTGGTGACAGAAAGTTCTGGAATCAGAGAGGAGCCAAATATTTCCTTCCACGCAGCTTTCCTCCAAGTCTCCTGATAAAAATGATACCTCACTTGTGTGGGTAGGCCTAGCACCCGCGACAGGAAATTCCCCAAAACGCAACATGGACACATCACATTTTTTTAAAGAAAACAGAGGTGTTTTTTGCAAAATACCTACCTGTAGATTTTGGCCTCTAGCTCAGCCGGCACCTAGGGAAACCTACCAAACCTGTGCATTTTTTAAAACTAGAGACCTATGGGAATCCAAGATGGGGTGACTTGGGGGGCTCTGACCAGGTTCTGTTACCCAGAATCCTTTGCAAACCTCAAAATGTGGCTAAAAAAAACCTTTTTCCTCACATTTTGGTGACAGAAAGTTCTGGAATCAAAGAGGAGCCACACATTTCCTTCCACCCAGCATTCCCCCAAGTCTCCCGATAAAAATGATACCTCACTTGTGTGGGTAGGCCTAGCGCCCGCGACAGGAAATGCCCCAAAACGCAACGTGGACACATCACATTTTTTTAAAGAAAACAGAGGTGTTTTTTGCAAAGTGCCTACCTGTAGATTTTGGCCTCTAGCTCAGCCGGCACCTGGGGAAACCTACCAAACCTGTGCATTTTTTAAAACTAGAGACCTATGGGAATCCAAGATGGGGTGACTTGTGGGGCTCTGACCAGGTTCTGTTACCCAGAATCCTTTGCAAACCTCAAAATGTGGCTAAAAAATAACTTTTTCCTCACATTTTGGTGACAGAAAGTTCTGGAATCAAAGAGGAGCCACACATTTCCTTCCACCCAGCGTTCCCCCAAGTCTCCCTATAAAAATGATACCTCACTTGTGTGGGTAGGCCTAGCGCCCGCGACAGGAAACGCCCCAAAACGCAACGTGGACACATCACATTTTTTTAAAGAAAACAGAGGTGTTTTTTGCAAAGTGCCTACCTGTAGATTTTGGCCTCTAGCTCAGCCGGCACCTAGGGAAACCTACCAAACCTGTGCATTTTTTAACACTAGAGACCTTGGGAATCCAAGATGGGGTGACTTGTGGGGCTCTGACCAGGTTCTGTTACCCAGAATCCTTTGAAACCTCAAACTTTGGCTAACAAAACAAATTTTCCTCACATTTTGGTGACAGAAAGTTCTGGAATCAGAGAGGAGCCACAAATTTCCTTCCACCCAGCGTTACCCCAAGTCTCCAGATAAAAATGATACCTCACTTGTGTGGGAGGCCTAGCACCCGCGACAGGAAACCCCCCAAAATGCAATGTGGACACATCACATTTTTTTAAAGAAAACATAGGTGTTTTTTGCAAAGTGCCTACCTGTAGATTTTGGCCTCTAGCTCAGCCGGCACCTAGGGAAACCTACCAAACATGTGCATTTTTTAAAACTAGAGACCTAGGGGAATCCAAGATGGGGTGACTTGGGGGGCTCTGACCAGGTTCTGTTACCCAGAATCCTTTGCAAACCTCAAAATTTGGCAAAAAAAACACATTTTCCTCACATTTTGGTGACAGAAAGTTCTGGAATCAGAGAGGAGCCACAAATTTCCTTCCACCCAGCGTTCCCCCAAGTCTCCCGATAAAAATGATACCTCACTTGTGTAGGTAGGCCTAGAGCCCGCGACAGGAAACCCCCCAAAATGCAATGTGGACACATCACATTTTTTTAAAGAAAACAGAGGTGTTTTTTGCAAAGTGCCTACCTTTAGATTTTGGCTGCTAGCTCAGCCGGCACCTAAGGAAACCTATGAAACCTGTGCATTTTTGAAAACTAGAGACCTAGGGGAATCCAAGATGGGGTGACTTGTGGGGCTCTGACCAGGTTCTGTTACCCTGTATCCTTTGCAAACCTCAGAAAGTTGGCTAAAAATACAAATTTTCCTCACATTTTGGTGACAGAAAGTTCTGGAATCAGAGAGGAGCCACAAAATTCCTTGCACCCAGCGTTCCACCAAGTCTCCCGATAAAAATGGTACCTCACTTGTGTGGGTAGGCCTAGCACCGCAACAGGAAACACCCCAAAACGCAAAGTGGACACATCACATTTTTTGAAAGAAAACAGAGGTGTTTTTTGCAAAGTGCCTACCTGTAGATTTTGGCCTCTAGCTCAACCGGCACCTGGGGAAACCTACCAAACCTGTGCATTTTTGAAAACTAGAGACCTAGGTGAATCCAAGACTGGGTGGCTTGTGGGGCTCTGACCAAGTTCTGTTACCCAGAATCCTTTGCAAACCTCAAAATTTGGCTAAAAAAACAAATTTTCCTCACATTTTGGTGACAGAAAGTTCTGAAATCAGAGAGGAGCCACAAATTTCCTTCCACCCAGCTTTCCTCCAAATCTCCTGATAAAAATGATACCTCACTTGTGTGGGTAGGTCTAGCACCCGCGACAGGAAATGCCCCAAAACGCAACGTGGACACATCACATTTTTTGAAAGAAAACAGAGGTGTTTTTTGCAAAGTGCCTACGTGTAGATTTTGGCCTCTAGCTCAGCCGGCACCTAGGGAAACCTACCAAACCTGTGCATTCTTTAAAACTAGAGACCTATGGGAATCCAAGATGGGGTGACTTGTGGGGCTCTGACCAGGTTCTGTTACCCAGAATCCTTTGCAAACCTCAAAATGTGGCTAAAAAAAACTTTTTCCTCACATTTTGGTGACAGAAAGTTCTGGAATCAAAGAGGAGCCACAAATTTCCTTCCACCCAGCGTTCCCCCAAGTCTCCCTATAAAAATGATACCTCACTTGTGTGGGTAGGCCTAGCGCCCGCGACAGGAAACGCCCCAAAACGCAACGTGGACACATCAAATTTTTTTAAAGAAAACAGAGGTGTTTTTTGCAAAGTGCCTACCTGTAGATTTTGGCCTCTAGCTCAGCCGGCACCTAGGGAAACCTACCAAACCTGTGCATTTTTTAACACTAGAGACCTAGGGGAATCCAAGATGGGGTGACTTGTGTGGCTCTGACCAGGTTCTGTTACCCAGAATCCTTTGCAAACCTCAAAATTTGGCTAAAAAAAAACAAATTTCCTCACATTTTGGTGACAGAAAGTTCTGGAATCAGAGAGGAGCCACAAATTTCCTTCCACCCAGCGTTACCCCAAGTCTCCCGATAAAAATGATACCTCACTTGTGTGGGAGGCCTAGTGCCCGCGACAGGAAATTCCCCAAAACGCAACGTGGACACATCACATTTTTTTAAAGAAAACAGAGGAGTTTTTTGCAAAGTGCCTACCTGTAGATTTTGGCCTCTAGCTCAGCCTGCACCTGGGGAAACCTACCAAACCTGTGCATTTTTTAAAACTAGAGACCTAGGGGAATCCAAGATAGGGTGACTTGTGGGGCTCTGACCAGGTTCTGTTACCCAGAATCCTTTGGAAACCTCAACATTTGCCTAAAAAAAGACATTTTCCTCACATTTTAGTGACAGAAAGTTCTGGAATCAGAGAGGAGATGCAAATTTCCTTCCACCCAGCGTTACCCCAAGTCTCCCGATAAAAATGATACCTCACTTGTGTGGGTAGGCCTAGCGCCGCAACAGGAAACACCCCAAAACGCAAAGTGGACACATCACATTTTTTGAAAGAAAACAGAGGTGTTTTTTGCAAAGTGCCTACCTGTAGATTTTGGCCTCTAGCTCAGCCGGCACGTGGGGAAACCTACCAAACCTGTGCATTTTTGAAAACTAGAGACCTAGGTGAATCCAGGATGGGGTGGCTTGTGGGAATCTGACCAAGTTCTGTTACCCAGAGTCCTTTGCAAACCTCAAAATTTGGCTAAAAAAACAAATTTTCCTCACATTTTGGTGACAGAAAGTTCTGGAATCAGAGAGGAGCCACATATTTCCTTCCACCCAGCTTTCCTCCAAGTCTCCTGATAAAAATGATACCTCACTTGTGTGGGTAGGCCTAGCACCCGCGACAGGAAATGCCCCAAAACGCAACGTGGACACATCACATTTTTTTAAAGAAAACAGAGGTGTTTTTTGCAAAATACCTACCTGTAGATTTTGGCCTCTAGCTCAGCCGGCACCTAGGGAAACCTACCAAACATGTGAATTTTTTAAAACTAGAGACCAAGGGGAATCCAAGATGGGGTAACTTGGGTGGCTCTGACCAGGTTCTGTTACCCAGAATCCTTTGCAAACCTCAAAATTTGGCAAGAAAAACACATTTTCCTCACATTTTGGTGACAGAAAGTTCTGGAATCAGAGAGGAGCCACAAATTTCCTTCCACCCAGCGTTCCCCCAAGTCTCCCGATACAAATGATACCTCACTTGTGTGGGTAGGCCTAGCGCCCGCAACAGGAAATGCCCCAAAACGCAACGTGGACACATCACATTTTTTTTTAAAGAAAACAGAGGTGTTTTTTGTAAAGTGCCTACCTGTAGATTTTGGCCTCTAGCTCAGCCGGCACCTAGGGAAACCTACCAAACCTGTGCATTTTTGAAAACTAGAGACCTAGGGGAATCCAAGATGGGGTGACTTGTGGGGCTCTGACCAGGTTCTGTTATCCAGAATCCTTTGCAAACCTCAAAATTTGGCTAAAAAAAAAACATTTTCCTCACATTTTGGTGACAGGAAGTTCTGGAATCAGAGAGGAGCCACAAATTTCCTTCCACCAAGCTTTCCCCCAAGTCTCCCGATAAAAATGATACCTCACTTGTGTGGATAGGCCTAGCGCCCGCGACAGGAAATGCCCCGAAACGCAACGTGGACACATCACATTTTTTGAAAGAAAACAGAGGTATTTTTTGCAAAGTGCCTACCTGTAGATTTTGGCCTCTAGCTCAGCCGGCACCTGGGGAAACCTACCAAACCTGTGCATTTTTTTAAACTAGAGACCTATGGGAATCCAAGATGGGGTGACTTGTGGGGCTCTCACCAGGTTCTGTTACCCAGAATCCTTTGCAAACCTCAAAATGTGGCTAAAAAAAACTTTTTCCTCACATTTTGGTGACAGAAAGTTCTGGAATCAAAGAGGAGCCACAAATTTCCTTCCACCCAGCGTTCCCCCAAGTCTCCCTATAAAAATGATACCTCACTTGTGTGGGTAGGGCTAGCGCCCGCGACAGGAAACGCCCCAAAACGCAACGTGGACACATCACATTTTTTTAAAGAAAACAGTGGTGTTTTTTGCAAAGTGCCTACCTGTAGATTTTGGCCTCTAGCTCAGCCGGCACCTAGGGAAACCTACCAATCCTGTGCATTTTTTAACACTAGAGACCTAGGGGAATCCAAGATGGGGTGAGTTGTGGGGCTCTGACCAGGTTCCGTTACCCAGAATCCTTTGCAAACCTAAAAATTTGGCTAAAAAAAAAAAAAATCCTCACATTTTGGTGACAGAAAGTTCTGGAATCAGAGAGGAGCCACAAATTTCCTTCCACCCAGCGTTACCCCAAGTCTCCCGATAAAAATGATACCTCACTTGTGTGGGAGGCCTAGCGCCCGCGACAGGAAATGCCCCAAAACGCAACGTGGACACATCACATTTTTTTAAAGAAAACAGAGGAGTTTTTTGCAAAGTGCCTACCTGTAGATTTTGGCCTCTAGCTCAGCCTGCACCTGGGGAAACCTACCAAACCTGTGCATTTTTTAAAACTAGAGACCTAGGGGAATCCATGATAGGGTGACTTGTGGGGCTCTGACCAGGTTCTGTTACCCAGAATCCTTTGGAAACCTCAACATTTGCCTAAAAAAAGACATTTTCCTCACATTTTGGTGACAGAAAGTTCTGGAATCAGAGAGGAGACGCAAATTTCCTTCCACCCAGCGTTACCTCAAGTCTCCCGATAAAAATGATACCTCACTTGTGTGGGTAGGCCTAGCGCCGCAACAGGAAACACCCCAAAACGCAAAGAGGACACATCACATTTTTTGAAAGAAAGCAGAGGTGTTTTTTGCAAAGTGCCTACCTGTAGATTTTGGCCTCTAGCTCAGCCGGCACCTGGGGAAACCTACCAAACCTGTGCATTTTTGAAAACTAGAGACCTAGGTGAATCCAAGATGGGGTGGCTTGTGGGGATCTGACCAAGTTCTGTTACCCAGAATCCTTTGCAAACCTCAAAATTTGGCTAAAAAAACAAATTTTCCTCACATTTTGGTGACAGAAAGTTCTGGAATCAGAGAGGAGCCACATATTTCCTTCCACGCAGCTTTCCTCCAAGTCTCCTGATAAAAATGATACCTTACTTGTGTGGGTAGGCCTAGCACCCGCGACAGGAAATGCCCCAAAACGCAACGTGGACACATCACATTTTTTTAAAGAAAACAGAGGTGTTTTTTGCAAAATACCTACCTGTAGATTTTGGCCTCTAGCTCAGCCGGCACCTAGGGAAACCTACCAAACCTGTGCATTTTTTAAAACTAGAGACCTAGGGGAATCCAAGATGGGGTGACTTGGGGGGCTCTGACCAGGTTCTGTTATCCAGAATCCTTTGCAAACCTCAAAATTTGGCTAAAAAAAAAACATTTTCCTCACATTTTGGTGACAGGAAGTTCTGGAATCAGAGAGGAGCCCCAAATTTCCTTCCACCAAGCTTTCCCCCAAGTCTCCCGATACAAATGATACCTCACTTGTGTGGGTAGGCCTAGCGCCGCAACAGGAAACACCCCAAAACGCAAAGTGGACACA
Source organism: Pleurodeles waltl (assembly GCF_031143425.1). Classification (NCBI taxonomy): domain Eukaryota; kingdom Metazoa; phylum Chordata; class Amphibia; order Caudata; family Salamandridae; genus Pleurodeles; species Pleurodeles waltl. The sequence continues at coordinate 579,422,439 of NC_090451.1, forward strand.
TCACATTTTTTGAAAGAAAACAGAGGTGTTTTTTGCAAAGTGCCTACCTGTAGATTTTGGCCTCTAGCTCAGCCGGCACGTGGGGAAACCTACCAAACCTGTTCATTTTTGAAAACTAGAGACCTAGGTGAATCCAGGATGGGGTGGCTTGTGGGGATCTGACCAAGTTCTGTTACCCAGAATCCTTTGCAAACCTCAAAATTTGGCTAAAAAAACAAATTTTCCTCACATTTTGGTGACAGAAAGTTCTGGAATCAGAGAGGAGCCACATATTTCCTTCCACCCAGCTTTCCTCCAAGTCTCCTGATAAAAATGATACCTCACTTGTGTGGGTAGGCCTAGCACCCGCGACAGGAAATGCCCCAAAACGCAACGTGGACACATCACATTTTTTTAAAGAAAACAGAGGTGTTTTTTGCAAAATACCTACCTGTAGATTTTGGCCTCTAGCTCAGCCGGCACCTAGGGAAACCTACCAAACATGTGAATTTTTTAAAACTAGAGACCAAGGGGAATCCAAGATGGGGTAACTTGGGGGGCTCTGACCAGGTTCTGTTACCCAGAATCCTTTGCAAACCTCAAAATTTGGCAAAAAAAACACATTTTCCTCACATTTTGGTGACAGAAAGTTCTGGAATCAGAGAGGAGCCACAAATTTCCTTCCACCCAGCGTTCCCCCAAGTCTCCCGATACAAATTATACCTCACTTGTGTGGGTAGGCCTAGCGCCCGCGAAAGGAAATGCCCCAAAACGCAACGTGGACACATCACTTTTTTTTTTTTAAAGAAAACAGAGGTGTTTTTTGCAAAGTGCCTACCTGTAGATTTTGGCCTCTAGCTCAGCCGGCACCTTGGGAAACCTACCAAACCTGTGAATTTTTGAAAACTAGAGACCTAGGGGAATCCAAGATGGGGTGACTTGTGGGGCTCTGACCAGGTTCTGTTATCCAGAATCCTTTGCAAACCTCAAAATTTGGCTAAAAAAAAACATTTTCCTCACATTTTGGTGACAGGAAGTTCTGGAATCAGAGAGGAGCCACAAATGTCCTTCCACCCAGCGTTCCACCAAGTCTCTCGATACAAATGATACCTCACTTGTGTGGGTAGGCCTAGCGCCCGCGACAGGAAATGCCCCAAAACGCAACGTGGACACATCACATTTTTTTTTAAAGAAAACAGAGGTGTTTTTTGTAAAGTGCCTACCTGTAGATTTTGGCCTCTAGCTCAGCCGGCACCTAGGGAAACCTACCAAACCTGTGCATTTTTGAAAACTAGAGACCTAGGGGAATCCAAGATGGGGTGACTTGTGGGGCTCTGACCAGGTTCTGTTATCCAGAATCCTTTGCAAACCTCAAAATTTGGCTAAAAAAAAACCATTTTCCTCACATTTTGGTGACAGGAAGTTCTGGAATCAGAGAGGAGCCACAAATTTCCTTCCACCAAGGTTTCCCCCAAGTCTCCCGATAAAAATGATACCTCACTTGTGTGGGTAGGCCTAGCGCCCGCGACAGGAAACCCCCCAAAATGCAATGTGGACACATCACATTTTTTTAAAGAAAACAGAGGTGTTTTTTGCAAAGTGCCTACCTGTAGATTTTGGCCTCTAGCTCAGCCGGCACCTAGGGAAACCTACCAAACATGTGCATTTTTTAAAACTAGAGACCAAGGGGAATCCAAGATGGGGTAACTTGGGGGGCTCTGACCAGGTTCTGTTACCCAGAATCCTTTGCAAACCTCAAAATTTGGCAAAAAAACCACATTTTCCTCACATTTTGGTGACAGAAAGTTCTGGAATCAGAGAGGAGCCACAAATTTCCTTCCACCCAGTGTTCCCCTAAGTCTCCCGATACAAATTATACCTCACTTGTGTGGGTAGGCCTAGCGCCCGCGACAGGAAATGCCCCAAAACGCAATGTGGACACATCACATTTTTTTTAAAAAGAAAACAGAGGTGTTTTTTGCAAAGAGCCTACCTGTAGATTTTGGCCTCTAGCTCAGCCGGCACCTTGGGAAACCTACCAAACCTGTGAATTTTTGAAAACTAGAGACCTAGGGGAATCCAAGATGGGGTGACTTGTGGGGCTGTGACCAGGTTCTGTTATCCAGAATCCTTTGCAAACCTCAAAATTTGGCTTAAAAAAAAACATTTTCCTCACATTTTGGTGACAGGAAGTTCTGGAATCAGAGAGGAGCCACAAATTTCCTTCCACCCAGCGTTCCCCCAAGTCTCCCGATACAAATGATACCTCACTTGTGTGGGTAGGCCTAGCGCCCGCGACAGGAAATGCCCCAAAACGCAACGTGGACACATCACATTTTTTTAAAAAGAAAACAGAGGTGTTTTTTGTAAAGTGCCTACCTGTAGATTTTGGCCTCTAGCTCAGCCGGCACCTAGGGAAACCTACCAAACCTGTGCATTTTTTAAAACTAGAGACCTAGGGGAATCCAAGATGGGGTGACTTGTGGGGCTCTGACCAGGTTCTGTTATCCAGAATCCTTTGCAAACCTCAAAATTTGGCTAAAAAAAAAACATTTTCCTCACATTTTGGTGACAGGAAGTTCTGGAATCAGAGAGGAGCCACAAATTTCCTTCCACCAAGCTTTCCCCCAAGTCTCCCGATAAAAATGATACCTCACTTGTGTGGGTAGGCCTAGCGCCCGCGACAGGAAACCCCCCAAAATGCAATGTGGACACATCACATTTTTTTAAAGAAAACAGAGGTGTTTTTTGCAAAGTGCCTACCTGTAGATTTTGGCCTCTAGCTCAGCCGGCACCTAGGGAAACCTACCAAACATGTGCATTTTTTTAAACTAGAGACCTAGGGGAATCCAAGATGGGGTGACTTGGGGGGCTCTGACCAGGTTCTGTTACCCAGAATCCTTTGCAAACCTCAAAATTTGGCTAAAAAAACACATTTTCCTCACATTTTGGTGACAGGAAGTTCTGGAATCAGAAAGGAGCCACAAATTTCCTTCCACCCAGCGTTCCCCCAAGCCTCCGGATAAAAATGATACCTCACTTGTGTGGGTAGGCCTAGCGCCGGCGACAGGAAACCCCCCAAAATGCAACGTGGACACATCACATTTTTGGAAAGAAAACAGAGGTGTTTTTTGCAAAGTGCCTACCTGTAGATTTTGGCCTCTAGCTCAGCCGTCACCTAGGGAAACCTACCAAACATGTGCATTTTTTAAAACTAGAGACCTAGGGGAATCCAAGATGGGGTGACTTGGGGGGCTCTGACCAGGTTCTGTTACCCAGAATCCTTTGCAAACCTCAAAATTTTGCTAAAAAAACACATTTTCCTCACATTTTGGTGACAGGAAGTTCTGGAATCAGAGAGGAGCCACAAATTTCCTTCCACCCAGCGTTCCCCCAAGTCTTCCGATACAAATGATACCTCACTTGTGTGGGTAGGCCTAGCGCCCGTGACAGGAAACCCCCCAAAATGCAATGTGGACACATCACATTTTTTTAAAGAAAACAGAGGTGTTTTTTGCAAAGTGCCTACCTGTAGATTTTGGCCTCTAGCTCAGCCGGCACCTAGGGAAACCTACCAAACATGTGAATTTTTTAAAACTAGAGACCAAGGGGAATCCAAGATGGGGTAACTTGGGGGGCTCTGACCAGGTTCTGTTACCCAGAATCCTTTGCAAACCTCAAAATTTGGCAAAAAAAACACATTTTCCTCACATTTTGGTGACAGAAAGTTCTGGAATCAGAGAGGAGCCACAAATTTCCTTCCACCCAGCGTTCCCCCAAGTCTCCCGATACAAATTATACCTCACTTGTGTGGGTAGGCCTAGCGCCCACGACAGGAAATGCCCCAAAACGCAACGTGGACACATCACATTTTTTTTTAAAGAAAACAGAGGTGTTTTTTGCAAAGTGCCTACCTGTAGATTTTGGCCTCTAGCTCAGCCGGCACCTTGGGAAACCTACCAAACCTGTGAATTTTTGAAAACTAGAGACCTAGGGGAATCCAAGATGGGGTGACTTGTGGGGCTCTGACCAGGTTCTGTTATCCAGAATCCTTTGCAAACCTCAAAATTTGGCTAAAGAAAAACATTTTCCTCACATTTTGGTGACAGGAAGTTCTGGAATCAGAGAGGAGCCACAAATTTCCTTCCACCCAGCGTTCCCCCAAGTCTCCCTATAAAAATGATACCTCACTTGTGTGGGTAGGGCTAGCGCCCGCGACAGGAAACCCCCCAAAATGCAATGTGGACACATCACATTTTTTTAAAGTAAACAGAGGTGTTTTTTGCAAAGTGCCTACCTGTAGATTTTGGCCTCTAGCTCAGCCGGCACCTAGGGAAACCTACCAAACATGTGCATTTTTTTAAACTAGAGACCTATGGGAATCCAAGATGGGGTGACTTGTGGGGCTCTCACCAGGTTCTGTTACCCAGAATCCTTTGCAAACCTCAAAATGTGGCTAAAAAAAACTTTTTCCTCACATTTTGGTGACAGAAAGTTCTGGAATCAAAGAGGAGCCACAAATTTCCTTCCACCCAGCATTCCCCCAAGTCTCCCTATAAAAATGATACCTCACTTGTGTGGGTAGGGCTAGCGCCCGCGACAGTAAACGCCCCAAAACGCAACGTGGACACATCACATTTTTTTAAAGAAAACAGTGGTGTTTTTTGCAAAGTGCCTACCTGTAGATTTTGGCCTCTAGCTCAGCCGGCACCTAGGGAAACCGACCAAACCTGTGCATTTTTTAACACTAGAGACCTAGGGGAATCCAAGATGGGGTGAGTTGTGGGGCTCTGACCAGGTTCCGTTACCCAGAATCCTTTGCAAACCTCAAAATTTGGCTAAAAAAAAAAAAAATCCTCACATTTTGGTGACAGAAAGTTCTGGAATCAGAGAGGAGCCACAAATTTCCTTCCACCCAGCGTTACCCCAAGTCTCCCGATAAAAATGATACCTCACTTGTGTGGGAGGCCTAGCGCCCGCGACAGGAAATGCCCCAAAACGCAACGTGGACACATCACATTTTTTTAAAGAAAACAGAGGAGTCTTTTGCAAAGTGCCTACCTGTAGATTTTGGCCTCTAGCTCAGCCTGCACCTGGGGAAACCTACCAAACCTGTGCATTTTTTAAAACTAGAGACCTAGGGGAATCCAAGATAGGGTGACTTGTGGGGCTCTGACCAGGTTCTGTTACCCAGAATCCTTTGGAAACCTCAACATTTGCCTAAAAAAAGACATTTTCCTCACATTTTGGTGACAGAAAGTTCTGGAATCAGAGAGGAGACGCAAATTTCCTTCCACCCAGCGTTACCTCAAGTCTCCCGATAAAAATGATACCTCACTTGTGTGGGTAGGCCTAGCGCCGCAACAGGAAACACCCCAAAACGCAAAGAGGACACATCACATTTTTTGAAAGAAAACAGAGGTGTTTTTTGCAAAGTGCCTACCTGTAGATTTTGGCCTCTAGCTCAGCCGGCACCTGGGGAAACCTACCAAACCTGTGCATTTTTGAAAACTAGAGACCTAGGTGAATCCAAGATGGGGTGGCTTGTGGGGATCTGACCAAGTTCTGTTACCCAGAATCCTTTGCAAACCTCAAAATTTGGCTAAAAAAACAAATTTTCCTCACATTTTGGTGACAGAAAGTTCTGGAATCAGAGAGGAGCCAAATATTTCCTTCCACGCAGCTTTCCTCCAAGTCTCCTGATAAAAATGATACCTCACTTGTGTGGGTAGGCCTAGCACCCGCAACAGGAAATTCCCCAAAAGGCAACATGGACACATCACATTTTTTTAAAGAAAACAGAGGTGTTTTTTGCAAAATACCTACCTGTAGATTTTGGCCTCTAGCTCAGCCGGCACCTAGGGAAACCTACCAAACCTGTGCATTTTTTAAAACTAGAGACCTATGGGAATCCAAGATGGGGTGACTTGTGGGGCTCTGACCAGGTTCTGTTACCCAGAATCCTTTGCAAACCTCAAAATGTGGCTAAAAAAAACCTTTTTCCTCACATTTTGGTGACAGAAAGTTCTGGAATCAAAGAGGAGCCACACATTTCCTTCCACCCAGCATTCCCCCAAGTCTCCCGATAAAAATGATACCTCACTTGTGTGGGTAGGCCTAGCGCCCGCGACAGGAAATGCCCCAAAACGCAACGTGGACACATCACATTTTTTTAAAGAAAACAGAGGTGTTTTTTGCAAAGTGCCTACCTGTAGATTTTGGCCTCTAGCTCAGCCGGCACCTGGGGAAACCTACCAAACCTGTGCATTTTTTAAAACTAGAGACCTATGGGAATCCAAGATGGGGTGACTTGTGGGGCTCTGACCAGGTTCTGTTACCCAGAATCCTTTGCAAACCTCAAAATGTGGCTAAAAAATAACTTTTTCCTCACATTTTGGTGACAGAAAGTTCTGGAATCAAAGAGGAGCCACACATTTCCTTCCACCCAGCGTTCCCCCAAGTCTCCCTATAAAAATGATACCTCACTTGTGTGGGTAGGCTTAGCGCCCGCGACAGGAAACGCCCCAAAACGCAACGTGGACACATCACATTTTTTTAAAGAAAACAGAGGTGTTTTTTGCAAAGTGCCTACCTGTAGATTTTGGCCTCTAGCTCAGCCGGCACCTACGGAAACCTACCAAACCTGTGCATTTTTTAACACTAGAGACCTTGGGAATCCAAGATGGGGTGACTTGTGGGGCTCTGACCAGGTTCTGTTACCCAGAATCCTTTGCAAACCTCAAACTTTGGCTAACAAAACAAATTTTCCTCACATTTTGGTGACAGAAAGTTCTGGAATCAGAGAGGAGCCACAAATTTCCTTCCACCCAGCGTTACCCCAAGTCTCCAGATAAAAATGATACCTCACTTGTGTGGAAGGCCTAGCACCCGCGACAGGAAACCCCCCAAAATGCAATGTGGACACATCACATTTTTTTAAAGAAAACATAGGTGTTTTTTGCAAAGTGCCTACCTGTAGATTTTGGCCTCTAGCTCAGCCGGCACCTAGGGAAACCTACCAAACATGTGCATTTTTTAAAACTAGAGACCTAGGGGAATCCAAGATGGGGTGACTTGGGGGGCTCTGACCAGGTTCTGTTACCCAGAATCCTTTGCAAACCTCAAAATTTGGCAAAAAAAACACATTTTCCTCACATTTTGGTGACAGAAAGTTCTGGAATCAGAGAGGAGCCACAAATTTCCTTCCACCCAGCGTTCCCCCAAGTCTCCCGATAAAAATGATACCTCACTTGTGTAGGTAGGCCTAGAGCCCGCGACAGGAAACCCCCCAAAATGCAATGTGGACACATCACATTTTTTTAAAGAAAACAGAGGTGTTTTTTGCAAAGTGCCTACCTTTAGATTTTGGCTGCTAGCTCAGCCGGCACCTAAGGAAACCTATGAAACCTGTGCATTTTTGAAAACTAGAGACCTAGGGGAATCCAAGATGGGGTGACTTGTGGGGCTCTGACCAGGTTCTGTTACCCTGTATCCTTTGCAAACCTCAGAAAGTTGGCTAAAAATACAAATTTTCCTCACATTTTGGTGACAGAAAGTTCTGGAATCAGAGAGGAGCCACAAAATTCCTTGCACCCAGCGTTCCACCAAGTCTCCCGATAAAAATGGTACCTCACTTGTGTGGGTAGGCCTAGCACCGCAACAGGAAACACCCCAAAACGCAAAGTGGACACATCACATTTTTTGAAAGAAAACAGAGGTGTTTTTTGCAAAGTGCCTACCTGTAGATTTTGGCCTCTAGCTCAACCGGCACCTGGGGAAACCTACCAAACCTGTGCATTTTTGAAAACTAGAGACCTAGGTGAATCCAAGATGGGGTGGCTTGTGGGGCTCTGACCAAGTTCTGTTACCCAGAATCCTTTGCAATCCTCAAAATTTGGCTAAAAAAACTAATTTTCCTCACATTTTGGTGACAGAAAGTTCTGAAATCAGAGAGGAGCCACAAATTTCCTTCCACCCAGCTTTCCTCCAAATCTCCTGATAAAAATGATACCTCACTTGTGTGGGTAGGTCTAGCACCCGCGACAGGAAATGCCCCAAAACGCAACGTGGACACATCACATTTTTTTAAAGAAAACAGAGGTGTTTTTTGCAAAGTGCCTACGTGTAGATTTTGGCCTCTAGCTCAGCCGGCACCTAGGGAAACCTACCAAACCTGTGCATTCTTTAAAACTAGAGACCTATGGGAATCCAAGATGGGGTGACTTGTGGGGCTCTGACCAGGTTCTGTTACCCAGAATCCTTTGCAAACCTCAAAATGTGGCTAAAAAAAACTTTTTCCTCACATTTTGGTGACAGAAAGTTCTGGAATCAAAGAGGAGCCACAAATTTCCTTCCACCCAGCGTTCCCCCCAAGTCTCCCTATAAAAATGATACCTCACTTGTGTGGGTAGGCCTAGCGCCCGTGACAGGAAACGCCCCAAAACGCAACGTGGACACATCAAATTTTTTTAAAGAAAACAGAGGTGTTTTTTGCAAAGTGCCTACCTGTAGATTTTGGCCTCTAGCTCAGCCGGCACCTAGGGAAACCTACCAAACCTGTGCATTTTTTAACACTAGAGACCTAGGGGAATCCAAGATGGGGTGACTTGTGGGGCTCTGACCAGGTTCTGTTACCCAGAATCCTTTGCAAACCTCAAAATTTGGCTAAAAAAAAACAAATTTCCTCACATTTTGGTGACAGAAAGTTCTGGAATCAGAGAGGAGCCACAAATTTCCTTCCACCCAGCGTTACCCCAAGTCTCCCGATAAAAATGATACCTCACTTGTGTGGGAGGCCTAGTGCCCGCTACAGGAAATTCCCCAAAACGCAACGTGGACACATCACATTTTTTTAAAGAAAACAGAGGAGTTTTTTGCAAAGTGCCTACCTGTAGATTCTGGCCTCTAGCTCAGCCTGCACCTGGGGAAACCTACCAAACCTGTGCATTTTTTAAAACTAGAGACCTAGGGGAATCCAAGATAGGGTGACTTGTGGGGCTCTGACCAGGTTCTGTTACCCAGAATCCTTTGGAAACCTCAACATTTGCCTAAAAAAAGACATTTTCCTCACATTTTAGTGACAGAAAGTTCTGGAATCAGAGAGGAGATGCAAATTTCCTTCCACCCAGCGTTACCCCAAGTCTCCCGATAAAAATGATACCTCACTTGTGTGGGTAGGCCTAGCGCCGCAACAGGAAACACCCCAAAACGCTAAGTGGACACATCACATTTTTTGAAAGAAAACAGAGGTGTTTTTTTGCAAAGTGCCTACCTGTAGATTTTGGCCTCTAGCTCAGCCGGCACGTGGGGAAACCTACCAAACCTGTGCATTTTTGAAAACTAGAGACCTAGGTGAATCCAGGATGGGGTGGCTTGTGGGGATCTGACCAAGTTCTGTTACCCAGAGTCCTTTGCAAACCTCAAAATTTGGCTAAAAAAACAAATTTTCCTCACATTTTGGTGACAGAAAGTTCTGGAATCAGAGAGGAGCCACATATTTCCTTCCACCCAGCTTTCCTCCAAGTCTCCTGATAAAAATGATACCTCACTTGTGTGGGTAGGCCTAGCACCCGCGACAGGAAATGCCCCAAAACGCAACGTGGACACATCACATTTTTTTAAAGAAAACAGAGGTGTTTTTTGCAAAATACCTACCTGTAGATTTTGGCCTCTAGCTCAGCCGGCACCTAGGGAAACCTACCAAACATGTGAATTTTTTAAAACTAGAGACCAAGGGGAATCCAAGATGGGGTAACTTGGGTGGCTCTGACCAGGTTCTGTTACCCAGAATCCTTTGCAAACCTCAAAATTTGGCAAAAAAAACACATTTTCCTCACATTTTGGTGACAGAAAGTTCTGGAATCAGAGAGGAGCCACAAATTTCCTTCCACCCAGCGTTCCCCCAAGTCTCCCGATACAAATGATACCTCACTTGTGTGGGTAGGCCTAGCGCCCGCGACAGGAAATGCCCCAAAACGCAACGTGGACACATCACATTTTTTTTTTAAAGAAAACAGAGGTGTTTTTTGTAAAGTGCCTACCTGTAGATTTTGGCCTCTAGCTCAGCCGGCACCTAGGGAAACCTACCAAACCTGTGCATTTTTGAAAACTAGAGACCTAGGGGAATCCAAGATGGCGTGACTTGTGGGGCTCTGACCAGGTTCTGTTATCCAGAATCCTTTGCAAACCTCAAAATTTGGCTAAAAAAAAAACATTTTCCTCACATTTTGGTGACAGGAAGTTCTGGAATCAGAGAGGAGCCACAAATTTCCTTCCACCAAGCTTTCCCCCAAGTCTCCCGATAAAAATGATACCTCACTTGTGTGGGTAAGCCTAGCGCCCGCGACAGGAAACCCCCCAAAATGCAATGTGGACACATCACATTTTTGTAAAGAAAACAGAGGTGTTTTTTGCAAAGTGCCTACCTGTAGATTTTGGCCTCTAGCTCAGCCGGCACCTAGGGAAACCTACCAAACATGTGCATTTTTTTAAACTAGAGACCTATGGGAATCCAAGATGGGGTGACTTGTGGGGCTCTCACCAGGTTCTGTTACCCAGAATCCTTTGCAAACCTCAAAATGTGGCTAAAAAAAACTTTTTCCTCACATTTTGGTGACAGAAAGTTCTGGAATCAAAGAGGAGCCACAAATTTCCTTCCACCCAGCGTTCCCCCAAGTCTCCCTATAAAAATGATACCTCACTTGTGTGGGTAGGGCTAGGGCCCGCGACAGTAAACGCCCCAAAACGCAACGTGGACACATCACATTTTTTTTAAAGAAAACAGTGGTGTTTTTTGCAAAGTGCCTACCTGTAGATTTTGGCCTCTAGCTCAGCCGGCACCTAGGGAAACCTACCAATCCTGTGCATTTTTTAACACTAGAGACCTAGGGGAATCCAAGATGGGGTGAGTTGTGGGGCTCTGACCAGGTTCCGTTACCCAGAATCCTTTGCAAACCTAAAAATTTGGCAAAAAAAAAAAAAATTCCTCACATTTTGGTGACAGAAAGTTCTGGAATCAGAGAGGAGCCACAAATTTCCTTCCACCCAGCGTTACCCCAAGTCTCCCGATAAAAATGATACCTCACTTGTGTGGGAGGCCTAGCGCCCGCGACAGGAAATGCCCCAAAACGCAACGTGGACACATCACATTTTTTTAAAGAAAACAGAGGAGTTTTTTGCAAAGTGCCTACCTGTAGATTTTGGCCTCTAGCTCAGCCTGCACCTGGGGAAACCTACCAAACCTGTGCATTTTTTAAAACTAGAGACCTAGGGGAATCCATGATAGGGTGACTTGTGGGGCTCTGACCAGGTTCTGTTACCCAGAATCCTTTGGAAACCTCAACATTTGCCTAAAAAAAGACATTTTCCTCACATTTTGGTGACAGAAAGTTCTGGAATCAGAGAGGAGACGCAAATTTCCTTCCACCCAGCGTTACCTCAAGTCTCCCGATAAAAATGATACCTCACTTGTGTGGGTAGGCCTAGCGCCGCAACAGGAAACACCCCAAAACGCAAAGAGGACACATCACATTTTTTGAAAGAAAGCAGAGGTGTTTTTTGCAAAGTGCCTACCTGTAGATTTTGGCCTCTAGCTCAGCCGGCACCTGGGGAAACCTACCAAACCTGTGCATTTTTGAAAACTAGAGACCTAGGTGAATCCAAGATGGGGTGGCTTGTGGGGATCTGACCAAGTTCTGTTACCCAGAATCCTTTGCAAACCTCAAAATTTGGCTAAAAAAACAAATTTTCCTTACATTTTGGTGACAGAAAGTTCTGGAATCAGAGAGGAGCCACATATTTCCTTCCACACAGCTTTCCTCCAAGTCTCCTGATAAAAATGATACCTCACTTGTGTGGGTAGGCCTAGCACCCGCGACAGGAAATGCCCCAAAACGCAACGTGGACACATCACATTGTTTTAAAGAAAACAGAGGTGTTTTTTGCAAAATACCTACCTGTAGATTTTGGCCTCTAGCTCAGCCGGCACCGAGGGAAACCTACCAAACCTGTGCATTTTTTAAAACTAGAGACCTATGGGAATCCAAGATGGGGTGACTTGTGGGGCTCTGACCAGGTTCTGTTATCCAAAATCCTTTGCAAACCTCAAAATTTGGCTAAAAAAAACATTTTCCTCACATTTTGGTGACAGGAAGTTCTGGAATCAGAGAGGAGCCACAAATTTCCTTCCACCCAGCGTTCCCCCAAGTCTCCCGATACAAATGATACCTCACTTGTGTGGGTAGGCCTAGCGCCCGCGACAGGAAATGCCCCAAAACGAAACGTGGACACATCACATTTTTTTTAAAAGAAAACAGAGGTGTTTTTTGTAAAGTGCCTACCTGTAGATTTTGGCCTCTAGCTCAGCCGGCACCTAGGGAAACCTACCAAACCTGTGCATTTTTGAAAACTCGAGACCTAGGGGAATCCAAGATGGGGTGACTTGTGGGGCTCTGACCAGGTTCTGTTATCCAGAATCCTTTGCAAACCTCAAAATTTGGCTAAAAAAAAAAACATTATCCTCACATTTTGGTGACAGGAAGTTCTGGAATCAGAGAGGAGCCACAAATTTCCTTCCACCAAGCTTTCCCCCAAGTCTCCCGATAAAAATGATACTTCACTTGTGTGGGTAGGCCTAGCGCCCGCGACAGGAAACTCCCCAAAATGCAATGTGGACACATCACATTTTTTTAAAGAAAACAGAGGTGTTTTTTGCAAAGTGCCTACCTGTAGATTTTGGCCTCTAGCTCAGCCGGCTCCTAGGGAAACCTACCAAACATGTGCATTTTTTTAAACTAGAGACCTAGGGGAATCCAAGATGGGGTGACTTGGGGGGCTCTGACCAGGTTCTGTTATCCAGAATCCTTTGCAAACCTCAAAATTTGGCAAAAAAAAAAAACATTATCCTCACATTTTGGTGACAGGAAGTTCTGGAATCAGAGAGGAGCCACAAATTTCCTTCCACCAAGCTTTCCCCCAAGTCTCCCGATAAAAATGATACCTCACTTGTGTGGGTAGGCCTAGCGCCCGTGACAGGAAACCCCCCAAAATGCAATGTGGACACATCACATTTTTTTAAAGAAAACAGAGGTGTTTTTTGCAAAGTGCCTACCTGTAGATTTTGGCCTCTAGCTCAGCCGGCACCTAGGGAAACCTACCAAACATGTGAATTTTTTAAAACTAGAGACCAAGGGGAATCCAAGATGGGGTAACTTGGGGGGCTCTGACCAGGTTCTGTTACCCAGAATCCTTTGCAAACCTCAAAATTTGGCAAAAAAAACACATTTTCCTCACATTTTGGTGACAGTAAGTTCTGGAATCAGAGAGGAGCCACAAATTTCCTTCCACCCAGCGTTCCCCCAAGTCTCCCGATACAAATTATACCTCACTTTTGTGGGTAGGCCTAGCGCCCACGACAGGAAATGCCCCAAAACGCAACGTGGACACATCACATTTTTTTTTTAAAGAAAACAGAGGTGTTTTTTGCAAAGTGCCTACCTGTAGATTTTGGCCTCTAGCTCAGCCGGCACCTTGGGAAACCTACCAAACCTGTGAATTTTTGAAAACTAGAGACCTAGGGGAATCCAAGATGGGGTGACTTGTGGGGCTCTGACCAGGTTCTGTTATCCAGAATCCTTTGCAAACCTCAAAATTTGGCTAAAGAAAAACATTTTCCTCACATTTTGGTGACAGGAAGTTCTGGAATCAGAGAGGAGCCACAAATTTCCTTCCACCCAGCGTTCCCCCAAGTCTCCCTATAAAAATGATACCTCACTTGTGTGGGTAGGGCTAGCGCCCGCGACAGGAAACCCCCCAAAATGCAATGTGGACACATCACATTTTTTTAAAGAAAACAGAGGTGTTTTTTGCAAAGTGCCTACCTGTAGATTTTGGCCTCTAGCTCAGCCGGCACCTAGGGAAACCTACCAAACATGTGCATTTTTTTAAACTAGAGACCTATGGGAATCCAAGATGGGGTGACTTGTGGGGCTCTCACCAGGTTCTGTTACCCAGAATCCTTTGCAAACCTCAAAATGTGGCTAAAAAAAACTTTTTCCTCACATTTTGGTGACAGAAAGTTCTGGAATCAAAGAGGAGCCACAAATTTCCTTCCACCCAGCATTCCCCCAAGTCTCCCTATAAAAATGATACCTCACTTGTGTGGTTAGGGCTAGCGCCCGCGACAGGAAACGCCCCAAAACGCAACGTGGACACATCACATTTTTTTAAAGAAAACAGTGGTGTTTTTTGCAAAGTGCCTACCTGTAGATTTTGGCCTCTAGCTCAGCCGGCACCTAGGGAAACCGACCAAACCTGTGCATTTTTTAACACTAGAGACCTAGGGGAATCCAAGATGGGGTGAGTTGTGGGGCTCTGACCAGGTTCCGTTACCCAGAATCCTTTGCAAACCTCAAAATTTGGCTAAAAAAAAAAAAATTCCTCACATTTTGGTGACAGAAAGTTCTGGAATCAGAGAAGAGCCACAAATTTCCTTCCACCCAGCGTTACCCCAAGTCTCCCGATAAAAATGATACCTCACTTGTGTGGGAGGCCTAGCGCCCGCGACAGGAAATGCCCCAAAACGCAACGTGGACACATCACATTTTTTTAAAGAAAACAGAGGAGTCTTTTGCAAAGTGCCTACCTGTAGATTTTGGCCTCTAGCTCAGCCTGCACCTGGGGAAACCTACCAAACCTGTGCATTTTTTAAAACTAGAGACCTAGGGGAATCCAAGATAGGGTGACTTGTGGGGCTCTGACCAGGTTCTGTTACCCAGAATCCTTTGGAAACCTCAACATTTGCCTAAAAAAAGACATTTTCCTCACATTTTGGTGACAGAAAGTTCTGGAATCAGAGAGGAGACGCAAATTTCCTTCCACCCAGCGTTACCTCAAGTCTCCCGATAAAAATGATACCTCACTTGTGTGGGTAGGCCTAGCGCCGCAACAGGAAACACCCCAAAACGCAAAGAGGACACATCACATTTTTTGAAAGAAAACAGAGGTGTTTTTTGCAAAGTGCCTACCTGTAGATTTTGGCCTCTAGCTCAGCCGGCACCTGGGGAAACCTACCAAACCTGTGCATTTTTGAAAACTAGAGACCTAGGTGAATCCAAGATGGGGTGGCTTGTGGGGATCTGACCAAGTTCTGTTACCCAGAATCCTTTGCAAACCTCAAAATTTGGCTAAAAAAACAAATTTTCCTCACATTTTGGTGACAGAAAGTTCTGGAATCAGAGAGGAGCCAAATATTTCCTTCCACGCAGCTTTCCTCCAAGTCTCCTGATAAAAATGATACCTCACTTGTGTGGGTAGGCCTAGCACCCGCGACAGGAAATTCCCCAAAACGCAACATGGACACATCACATTTTTTTAAAGAAAACAGAGGTGTTTTTTGCAAAATACCTACCTGTAGATTTTGGCCTCTAGCTCAGCCGGCACCTAGGGAAACCTACCAAACCTGTGCATTTTTTAAAACTAGAGACCTATGGGAATCCAAGATGGGGTGACTTGTGGGGCTCTGACCAGGTTCTGTTACCCAGAATCCTTTGGAAACCTCAAAATTTGGCTAAAAAAAAAAACATTATCCTCACATTTTGGTGACAGGAAGTTCTGGAATCAGAGAGGAGCCACAAATTTCCTTCCACCAAGCTTTCCCCCAAGTCTCCCGATAAAAATGATACCTCACTTGTGTGGGTAGGCCTAGCGCCCGTGACAGGAAACCCCCCAAAATGCAATGTGGACACATCACATTTTTTTAAAGAAAACAGAGGTGTTTTTTGCAAAGTGCCTACCTGTAGATTTTGGCCTCTAGCTCAGCCGGCACCTAGGGAAACCTACCAAACATGTGAATTTTTTAAAACTAGAGACCAAGGGGAATCCAAGATGGGGTAACTTGGGGGGCTCTGACCAGGTTCTGTTACCCAGAATCCTTTGCAAACCTCAAAATTTGGCAAAAAAAACACATTTTCCTCACATTTTGGTGACAGAAAGTTCTGGAATCAGAGAGGAGCCACAAATTTCCTTCCACCCAGCGTTCCCCCAAGTCTCCCGATACAAATTATACCTCACTTGTGTGGGTAGGCCTAGCGCCCACGACAGGAAATGCCCCAAAACGCAACGTGGACACATCACATTTTTTTTTTAAAGAAAACAGAGGTGTTTTTTGCAAAGTGCCTACCTGTAGATTTTGGCCTCTAGCTCAGCCGGCACCTTGGGAAACCTACCAAACCTGTGAATTTTTGAAAACTAGAGACCTAGGGGAATCCAAGATGGGGTGACTTGTGGGGCTCTGACCAGGTTCTGTTATCCAGAATCCTTTGCAAACCTCAAAATTTGGCTAAAGAAAAACATTTTCCTCACATTTTGGTGACAGGAAGTTCTGGAATCAGAGAGGAGCCACAAATTTCCTTCCACCCAGCGTTCCCCCAAGTCTCCCTATAAAAATGATACCTCACTTGTGTGGGTAGGGCTAGCGCCCGCGACAGGAAACCCCCCAAAATGCAATGTGGACACATCACATTTTTTTAAAGAAAACAGAGGTGTTTTTTGCAAAGTGCCTACCTGTAGATTTTGGCCTCTAGCTCAGCCGGCACCTAGGGAAACCTACCAAACATGTGCATTTTTTTAAACTAGAGACCTATGGGAATCCAAGATGGGGTGACTTGTGGGGCTCTCACCAGGTTCTGTTACCCAGAATCCTTTGCAAACCTCAAAATGTGGCTAAAAAAAACTTTTTCCTCACATTTTGGTGACAGAAAGTTCTGGAATCAAAGAGGAGCCACAAATTTCCTTCCACCCAGCATTCCCCCAAGTCTCCCTATAAAAATGATACCTCACTTGTGTGGTTAGGGCTAGCGCCCGCGACAGGAAACGCCCCAAAACGCAACGTGGACACATCACATTTTTTTAAAGAAAACAGTGGTGTTTTTTGCAAAGTGCCTACCTGTAGATTTTGGCCTCTAGCTCAGCCGGCACCTAGGGAAACCGACCAAACCTGTGCATTTTTTAACACTAGAGACCTAGGGGAATCCAAGATGGGGTGAGTTGTGGGGCTCTGACCAGGTTCCGTTACCCAGAATCCTTTGCAAACCTCAAAATTTGGCTAAAAAAAAAAAAATTCCTCACATTTTGGTGACAGAAAGTTCTGGAATCAGAGAGGAGCCACAAATTTCCTTCCACCCAGCGTTACCCCAAGTCTCCCGATAAAAATGATACCTCACTTGTGTGGGAGGCCTAGCGCCCGCGACAGGAAATGCCCCAAAACGCAACGTGGACACATCACATTTTTTTAAAGAAAACAGAGGAGTCTTTTGCAAAGTGCCTACCTGTAGATTTTGGCCTCTAGCTCAGCCTGCACCTGGGGAAACCTACCAAACCTGTGCATTTTTTAAAACTAGAGACCTAGGGGAATCCAAGATAGGGTGACTTGTGGGGCTCTGACCAGGTTCTGTTACCCAGAATCCTTTGGAAACCTCAACATTTGCCTAAAAAAAGACATTTTCCTCACATTTTGGTGACAGAAAGTTCTGGAATCAGAGAGGAGACGCAAATTTCCTTCCACCCAGCGTTACCTCAAGTCTCCCGATAAAAATGATACCTCACTTGTGTGGGTAGGCCTAGCGCCGCAACAGGAAACACCCCAAAACGCAAAGAGGACACATCACATTTTTTGAAAGAAAACAGAGGTGTTTTTTGCAAAGTGCCTACCTGTAGATTTTGGCCTCTAGCTCAGCCGGCACCTGGGGAAACCTACCAAACCTGTGCATTTTTGAAAACTAGAGACCTAGGTGAATCCAAGATGGGGTGGCTTGTGGGGATCTGACCAAGTTCTGTTACCCAGAATCCTTTGCAAACCTCAAAATTTGGCTAAAAAAACAAATTTTCCTCACATTTTGGTGACAGAAAGTTCTGGAATCAGAGAGGAGCCAAATATTTCCTTCCACGCAGCTTTCCTCCAAGTCTCCTGATAAAAATGATACCTCACTTGTGTGGGTAGGCCTAGCACCCGCGACAGGAAATTCCCCAAAACGCAACATGGACACATCACATTTTTTTAAAGAAAACAGAGGTGTTTTTTGCAAAATACCTACCTGTAGATTTTGGCCTCTAGCTCAGCCGGCACCTAGGGAAACCTACCAAACCTGTGCATTTTTTAAAACTAGAGACCTATGGGAATCCAAGATGGGGTGACTTGTGGGGCTCTGACCAGGTTCTGTTACCCAGAATCCTTTGCAAACCTCAAAATGTGGCTAAAAAAAACCTTTTTCCTCACATTTTGGTGACAGAAAGTTCTGGAATCAAAGAGGAGCCACACATTTCCTTCCACCCAGCATTCCCCCAAGTCTCCCGATAAAAATGATACCTCACTTGTGTGGGTAGGCCTAGCGCCCGCGACAGGAAATGCCCTAAAACGCAACGTGGACACATCACATTTTTTTAAAGAAAACAGAGGTGTTTTTTGCAAAGTGCCTACCTGTAGATTTTGGCCTCTAGCTCAGCCGGCACCTGGGGAAACCTACCAAACCTGTGCATTTTTTAAAACTAGAGACCTATGGGAATCCAAGATGGGGTGACTTGTGGGGCTCTGACCAGGTTCTGTTACCCAGAATCCTTTGCAAACCTCAAAATGTGGCTAAAAAATAACTTTTTCCTCACATTTTGGTGACAGAAAGTTCTGGAATCAAAGAGGAGCCACACATTTCCTTCCACCCAGCGTTCCCCCAAGTCTCCCTATAAAAATGATACCTCACTTGTGTGGGTAGGCCTAGCGCCCGCGACAGGAAACGCCCCAAAACGCAACGTGGACACATCACATTTTTTTAAAGAAAACAGAGGTGTTTTTTGCAAAGTGCCTACCTGTAGATTTTGGCCTCTAGCTCAGCCGGCACCTAGGGAAACCTACCAAACCTGTGCATTTTTTAACACTAGAGACCTTGGGAATCCAAGATGGGGTGACTTGTGGGGCTCTGACCAGGTTCTGTTACCCAGAATCCTTTGCAAACCTCAAACTTTGGCTAACAAAACAAATTTTCCTCACATTTTGGTGACAGAAAGTTCTGGAATCAGAGAGGAGCCACAAATTTCCTTCCACCCAGCGTTACCCCAAGTCTCCAGATAAAAATGATACCTCACTTGTGTGGGAGGCCTAGCACCCGCGACAGGAAACCCCCCAAAATGCAATGTGGACACATCACATTTTTTTAAAGAAAACATAGGTGTTTTTTGCAAAGTGCCTACCTGTAGATTTTGGCCTCTAGCTCAGCCGGCACCTAGGGAAACCTACCAAACATGTGCATTTTTTAAAACTAGAGACCTAGGGGAATCCAAGATGGGGTGACTTGGGGGGCTCTGACCAGGTTCTGTTACCCAGAATCCTTTGCAAACCTCAAAATTTGGCAAAAAAAACACATTTTCCTCACATTTTGGTGACAGAAAGTTCTGGAATCAGAGAGGAGCCACAAATTTCCTTCCACCCAGCGTTCCCCCAAGTCTCCCGATAAAAATGATACCTCACTTGTGTAGGTAGGCCTAGAGCCCGCGACAGGAAACCCCCCAAAATGCAATGTGGACACATCACATTTTTTTAAAGAAAACAGAGGTGTTTTTTGCAAAGTGCCTACCTTTAGATTTTGGCTGCTAGCTCAGCCGGCACCTAAGGAAACCTATGAAACCTGTGCATTTTTGAAAACTAGAGACCTAGGGGAATCCAAGATGGGGTGACTTGTGGGGCTCTGACCAGGTTCTGTTACCCTGTATCCTTTGCAAACCTCAGAAAGTTGGCTAAAAATACAAATTTTCCTCACATTTTGGTGACAGAAAGTTCTGGAATCAGAGAGGAGCCACAAAATTCCTTGCACCCAGCGTTCCACCAAGTCTCCCGATAAAAATGGTACCTCACTTGTGTGGGTAGGCCTAGCACCGCAACAGGAAACACCCCAAAACGCAAAGTGGACACATCACATTTTTTGAAAGAAAACAGAGGTGTTTTTTGCAAAGTGCCTACCTGTAGATTTTGGCCTCTAGCTCAACCGGCACCTGGGGAAACCTACCAAACCTGTGCATTTTTGAAAACTAGAGACCTAGGTGAATCCAAGATGGGGTGGCTTGTGGGGCTCTGACCAAGTTCTGTTACCCAGAATCCTTTGCAAACCTCAAAATTTGGCTAAAAAAACTAATTTTCCTCACATTTTGGTGACAGAAAGTTCTGAAATCAGAGAGGAGCCACAAATTTCCTTCCACCCAGCTTTCCTCCAAATCTCCTGATAAAAATGATACCTCACTTGTGTGGGTAGGTCTAGCACCTGCGACAGGAAATGCCCCAAAACGCAACGTGGACACATCACATTTTTTGAAAGAAAACAGAGGTGTTTTTTGCAAAGTGCCTACGTGTAGATTTTGGCCTCTAGCTCAGCCGGCACCTAGGGAAACCTACCAAACCTGTGCATTCTTTAAAACTAGAGACCTATGGGAATCCAAGATGGGGTGACTTGTGGGGCTCTGACCAGGTTCTGTTACCCAGAATCCTTTGCAAACCTCAAAATGTGGCTAAAAAAAACTTTTTCCTCACATTTTGGTGACAGAAAGTTCTGGAATCAAAGAGGAGCCACAAATTTCCTTCCACCCAGCGTTCCCCCCAAGTCTCCCTATAAAAATGATACCTCACTTGTGTGGGTAGGCCTAGCGCCCGCGACAGGAAACGCCCCAAAACGCAACGTGGACACATCAAATTTTTTTAAAGAAAACAGAGGTGTTTTTTGCAAAGTGCCTACCTGTAGATTTTGGCCTCTAGCTCAGCCGGCACCTAGGAAAACCTACCAAACCTGTGCATTTGTTAACACTAGAGACCTAGGGGAATCCAAGATGGGGTGACTTGTGGGGCTCTGACCAGGTTCTGTTACCCAGAATCCTTTGCAAACCTCAAAATTTGGCTAAAAAAAAAAAAATTTCCTCACATTTTGGTGACAGAAAGTTCTGGAATCAGAGAGGAGCCACAAATTTCCTTCCACCCAGCGTTACCCCAAGTCTCCCGATAAAAATGATACCTCACTTGTGTGGGAGGCCTAGTGCCCGCTACAGGAAATTCCCCAAAACGCAACGTGGACACATCACATTTTTTTAAAGAAAACAGAGGTGTTTTTTGCAAAGTGCCTTCCTGTAGATTTTGGCCTCTAGCTCAGCCGGCTCCTAGGGAAACCTACCAAACATGTGCATTTTTTTAAACTAGAGACCTAGGGGAATCCAAGATGGGGTGACTTGGGGGGCTCTGACCAGGTTCTGTTACCCAGAATCCTTTGGAAACCTCAACATTTGCCTAAAAAAATACATTTTCCTCACATTTTAGTGACAGAAAGTTCTGGAATCAGAGAGGAGATGCAAATTTCCTTCCACCCAGCGTTACCCCAAGTCTCCCGATAAAAATGATACCTCACTTGTGTGGGTAGGCCTAGCGCCGCAACAGGAAACACCCCAAAACGCAAAGTGGACACATCACATTTTTTGAAAGAAAACAGAGGTGTTTTTTGCAAAGTGCCTACCTGTAGATTTTGGCCTCTAGCTCAGCCGGCACGTGGGGAAACCTACCAAACCTGTGCATTTTTTAAAACTAGAGACCTAGGTGATTCCAGGATGGGGTGGCTTGTGGGGATCTGACCAAGTTCTGTTACCCAGAGTCCTTTGCAAACCTCAAAATTTGGCTAAAAAAACAAATTTTCCTCACATTTTGGTGACAGAAAGTTCTGGAATCAGAGAGGAGCCACATATTTCCTTCCACCCAGCTTTCCTCCAAGTCTCCTGATAAAAATGATACCTCACTTGTGTGGGTAGGCCTAGCACCCGCGACAGGAAATGCCCCAAAACGCAACGTGGACACATCACATTTTTTTAAAGAAAACAGAGGTGTTTTTTGCAAAATACCTACCTGTAGATTTTGGCCTCTAGCTCAGCCGGCACCTAGGGAAACCTACCAAACATGTGAATTTTTTAAAACTAGAGACCAAGGGGAATCCAAGATGGGGTAACTTGGGTGGCTCTGACCAGGTTCTGTTACCCAGAATCCTTTGCAAACCTCAAAATTTGGCAAAAAAAACACATTTTCCTCACATTTTGGTGACAGAAAGTTCTGGAATCAGAGAGGAGCCACAAATTTCCTTCCACCCAGCGTTCCCCCAAGTCTCCCGATACAAATGATACCTCACTTGTGTGGGTAGGCCTAGTGCCCGCGACAGGAAATGCCCCAAAACGCAACGTGGACACATCACATTTTTTTTTAAAGAAAACAGAGGTGTTTTTTGTAAAGTGCCTACCTGTAGATTTTGGCCTCTAGCTCAGCCGGCACCTAGGGAAACCTACCAAACCTGTGCATTTTTGAAAACTAGAGACCTAGGGGAATCCAAGATGGGGTGACTTGTGGGGCTCTGACCAGGTTCTGTTATCCAGAATCCTTTGCAAACCTCAAAATTTGGCTAAAAAAAAAACATTTTCCTCACATTTTGGTGACAGGAAGTTCTGGAATCAGAGAGGAGCCACAAATTTCCTTCCACCAAGCTTTCCCCCAAGTCTCCCGATAAAAATTATACCTCACTTGTGTGGGTAAGCCTAGCGCCCGCGACAGGAAACCCCCCAAAATGCAATGTGGACACATCACATTTTTTTAAAGAAAACAGAGGTGTTTTTTGCAAAGTGCCTACCTGTAGATTTTGGCCTCTAGCTCAGCCGGCACCTAGGGAAACCTACCAAACATGTGCATTTTTTTAAACTAGAGACCTATGGGAATCCAAGATGGGGTGACTTGTGGGGCTCTCACCAGGTTCTGTTACCCAGAATCCTTTGCAAACCTCAAAATGTGGCTAAAAAAAACTTTTTCCTCACATTTTGGTGACAGAAAGTTCTGGAATCAAAGAGGAGCCACAAATTTCCTTCCACCCAGCGTTCCCCCAAGTCTCCCTATAAAAATGATACCTCACTTGTGTGGGTAGGGCTAGCGCCCGCGACAGGAGACGCCCCAAAACGCAACGTGGACACATCACATTTTTTTAAAGAAAACAGTGGTGTTTTTTGCAAAGTGCCTACCTGTAGATTTTGGCCTCTAGCTCAGCTGGCACCTAGGGAAACCTACCAATCCTGTGCATTTTTTAACACTAGAGACCTAGGGGAATCCAAGATGGGGTGAGTTGTGGGGCTCTGACCAGGTTCCGTTACCCAGAATCCTTTGCAAACCTAAAAATTTGGCTAAAAAAAAAAAAATTCCTCACATTTTGGTGACAGAAAGTTCTGGAATCAGAGAGGAGCCACAAATTTCCTTCCACCCAGCGTTACCCCAAGTCTCCCGATAAAAATGATACCTCACTTGTGTGGGAGGCCTAGCGCCCGCGACAGGAAATGCCCCAAAACGCAACGTGGACACATCACATTTTTTTAAAGAAAACAGAGGAGTTTTTTGCAAAGTGCCTACCTGTAGATTTTGGCCTCTAGCTCAGCCTGCACCTGGGGAAACCTACCAAACCTGTGCATTTTTTAAAACTAGAGACCTAGGGGAATCCATGATAGGGTGACTTGTGGGGCTCTGACCAGGTTCTGTTACCCAGAATCCTTTGGAAACCTCAACATTTGCCTAAAAAAAGACATTTTCCTCACATTTTGGTGACAGAAAGTTCTGGAATCAGAGAGGAGACGCAAATTTCCTTCCACCCAGCGTTACCTCAAGTCTCCCGATAAAAATGATACCTCACTTGTGTGGGTAGGCCTAGCGCCGCAACAGGAAACACCCCAAAACGCAAAGAGGACACATCACATTTTTTGAAAGAAAGCAGAGGTGTTTTTTGCAAAGTGCCTACCTGTAGATTTTGGCCTCTAGCTCAGCCGGCACCTGGGGAAACCTACCAAACCTGTGCATTTTTGAAAACTAGAGACCTAGGTGAATCCAAGATGGGGTGGCTTGTGGGGATCTGACCAAGTTCTGTTACCCAGAATCCTTTGCAAACCTCAAAATTTGGCTAAAAAAACAAATTTTCCTCACATTTTGGTGACAGAAAGTTCTGGAATCAGAGAGGAGCCACATATTTCCTTCCACACAGCTTTCCTCCAAGTCTCCTGATAAAAATGATACCTCACTTGTGTGGGTAGGCCTAGCACCCGCGACAGGAAATGCCCCAAAACGCAACGTGGACACACCACATTTTTTTAAAGAAAACAGAGGTGTTTTTTGCAAAATACCTACCTGTAGATTTTGGCCTCTAGCTCAGCCGGCACCTAGGGAAACCTACCAAACTTGTGCATTTTTTAAAACTAGAGACCTATGGGAATCCAAGATGGGGTGACTTGTGGGGCTCTGACCAGGTTCTGTTATCCAGAATCCTTTGCAAACCTCAAAATTTGGCTAAAAAAAACATTTTCCTCACATTTTGGTGACAGGAAGTTCTGGAATCAGAGAGGAGCCACAAATTTCCTTCCACCCAGCGTTCCCCCAAGTCTCCCGATACAAATGATACCTCACTTGTGTGGGTAGGCCTAGCGCCCGCGACAGGAAATGCCCCAAAACGAAACGTGGACACATCACATTTTTTTTAAAAGAAAACAGAGGTGTTTTTTGTAAAGTGCCTACCTGTAGATTTTGGCCTCTAGCTCAGCCGGCACCTAGGGAAACCTACCAAACCTGTGCATTTTTGAAAACTCGAGACCTAGGGGAATCCAAGATGGGGTGACTTGTGGGGCTCTGACCAGGTTCTGTTATCCAGAATCCTTTGCAAACCTCAAAATTTGGCTAAAAAAAAAAACATTATCCTCACATTTTGGTGACAGGAAGTTCTGGAATCAGAGAGGAGCCACAAATTTCCTTCCACCAAGCTTTCCCCCAAGTCTCCCGATAAAAATGATACCTCACTTGTGTGGGTAGGCCTAGCGCCCGCGACAGGAAACCCCCCAAAATGCAATGTGGACACATCACATTTTTTTAAAGAAAACAGAGGTGTTTTTTGCAAAGTGCCTACCTGTAGATTTTGGCCTCTAGCTCAGCCGGCTCCTAGGGAAACCTACCAAACATGTGCATTTTTTTAAACTAGAGACCTAGGGGAATCCAAGATGGGGTGACTTGGGGGGCTCTGACCAGGTTCTGTTATCCAGAATCCTTTGCAAACCTCAAAATTTGGCTAAAAAAAAAACATTTTCCTCACATTTTGGTGACAGGAAGTTCTGGAATCAGAGAGGAGCCCCAAATTTCCTTCCACCAAGCTTTCCCCCAAGTCTCCCGATACAAATGATACCTCACTTGTGTGGGTAGGCCTAGCGCCGCAACAGGAAACACCCCAAAACGCAAAGTGGACACATCACATTTTTTGAAAGAAAACAGAGGTGTTTTTTGCAAAGTGCCTACCTGTAGATTTTGGCCTCTAGCTCAGCCGGCACGTGGGGAAACCTACCAAACCTGTTCATTTTTGAAAACTAGAGACCTAGGTGAATCCAGGATGGGGTGGCTTGTGGGGATCTGACCAAGTTCTGTTACCCAGAATCCTTTGCAAACCTCAAAATTTGGCTAAAAAAACAAATTTTCCTCACATTTTGGTGACAGAAAGTTCTGGAATCAGAGAGGAGCCACATATTTCCTTCCACCCAGCTTTCCTCCAAGTCTCCTGATAAAAATGATACCTCACTTGTGTGGGTAGGCCTAGCACCCGCGACTGGAAATGCCCCAAAACGCAACGTTGACACATCACATTTTTTTTAAGAAAACAGAGGTGTTTTTTGCAAAATACCTACCTGTAGATTTTGGCCTCTAGCTCAGCCGGCACCTAGGGAAACCTACCAAACATGTGAATTTTTTAAAACTAGAGACCAAGGGGAATCCAAGATGGGGTAACTTGGGGGGCTCTGACCAGGTTCTGTTACCCAGAATCCTTTGCAAACCTCAAAATTTGGCAAAAAAAACACATTTTCCTCACTTTTTGGTGACAGGAAGTTCTGGAATCAGAGAGGAGCCACAAATTTCCTTCCACCCAGCGTTCCCCCAAGTCTCCCGATACAAATGATACCTCACTTGTGTGGGTAGGCCTAGCGCCCGCGACAGGAAATGCCCCAAAACGAAACGTGGACACATCACATTTTTTTTAAAAGAAAACAGAGGTGTTTTTTGTAAAGTGCCTACCTGTAGATTTTGGCCTCTAGCTCAGCCGGCACCTAGGGAAACCTACCAAACCTGTGCATTTTTGAAAACTCGAGACCTAGGGGAATCCAAGATGGGGTGACTTGTGGGGCTCTGACCAGGTTCTGTTATCCAGAATCCTTTGCAAACCTCAAAATTTGGCTAAAAAAAAAAACATTATCCTCACATTTTGGTGACAGGAAGTTCTGGAATCAGAGAGGAGCCACAAATTTCCTTCCACCAAGCTTTCCCCCAAGTCTCCCGATAAAAATGATACCTCACTTGTGTGGGTAGGCCTAGCGCCCGCGACAGGAAACCCCCCAAAATGCAATGTGGACACATCACATTTTTTTAAAGAAAACAGAGGTGTTTTTTGCAAAGTGCCTACCTGTAGATTTTGGCCTCTAGCTCAGCCGGCTCCTAGGGAAACCTACCAAACATGTGCATTTTTTTAAACTAGAGACCTAGGGGAATCCAAGATGGGGTGACTTGGGGGGCTCTGACCAGGTTCTGTTATCCAGAATCCTTTGCAAACCTCAAAATTTGGCTAAAAAAAAAACATTTTCCTCACATTTTGGTGACAGGAAGTTCTGGAATCAGAGAGGAGCCCCAAATTTCCTTCCACCAAGCTTTCCCCCAAGTCTCCCGATACAAATGATACCTCACTTGTGTGGGTAGGCCTAGCGCCGCAACAGGAAACACCCCAAAACGCAAAGTGGACACATCACATTTTTTGAAAGAAAACAGAGGTGTTTTTTGCAAAGTGCCTACCTGTAGATTTTGGCCTCTAGCTCAGCCGGCACGTGGGGAAACCTACCAAACCTGTTCATTTTTGAAAACTAGAGACCTAGGTGAATCCAGGATGGGGTGGCTTGTGGGGATCTGACCAAGTTCTGTTACCCAGAATCCTTTGCAAACCTCAAAATTTGGCTAAAAAAACAAATTTTCCTCACATTTTGGTGACAGAAAGTTCTGGAATCAGAGAGGAGCCACATATTTCCTTCCACCCAGCTTTCCTCCAAGTCTCCTGATAAAAATGATACCTCACTTGTGTGGGTAGGCCTAGCACCCGCGACTGGAAATGCCCCAAAACGCAACGTGGACACATCACATTTTTTTAAAGAAAACAGAGGTGTTTTTTGCAAAATACCTACCTGTAGATTTTGGCCTCTAGCTCAGCCGGCACCTAGGGAAACCTACCAAACATGTGAATTTTTTAAAACTAGAGACCAAGGGGAATCCAAGATGGGGTAACTTGGGGGGCTCTGACCAGGTTCTGTTACCCAGAATCCTTTGCAAACCTCAAAATTTGGCAAAAAAAACACATTTTCCTCACATTTTGGTGACAGAAAGTTCTGGAATCAGAGAGGAGCCACAAATTTCCTTCCACCCAGCGTTCCCCCAAGTCTCCCGATACAAATGATACCTCACTTGTGTGGGTAGGCCTAGCGCCCGCGACAGGAAATGCCCCAAAACGCAACGTGGACACATCACTTTTTTTTTTTTAAAGAAAACAGAGGTGTTTTTTGCAAAGTGCCTACCTGTAGATTTTGGCCTCTAGCTCAGCCGGCACCTTGGGAAACCTACCAAACCTGTGAATTTTTGAAAACTAGAGACCTAGGGGAATCCAAGATGGGGTGACTTGTGGGGCTCTGACAAGGTTCTGTTATCCAGAATCCTTTGCAAACCTCAAAATTTGGCTAAAAAAAAACATTTTCCTCACATTTTGGTGACAGGAAGTTCTGGAATCAGAGAGGAGCCACAAATGTCCTTCCACCCAGCGTTCCCCCAAGTCTCTCGATACAAATGATACCTCACTTGTGTGGGTAGGCCTAGCGCCCGCGACAGGAAATGCCCCAAAACGCAACGTGGACACATCACATTTTTTTTTAAAGAAAACAGAGGTGTTTTTTGTAAAGTGCCTACCTGTAGATTTTGGCCTCTAGCTCAGCCGGCACCTAGGGAAACCTACCAAACCTGTGCATTTTTGAAAACTAGAGACCTAGGGGAATCCAAGATGGGGTGACTTGTGGGGCTCTGACCAGGTTCTGTTATCCAGAATCCTTTGCAAACCTCAAAATTTGGCTAAAAAAAAAACATTTTCCTCACATTTTGGTGACAGGAAGTTCTGGAATCAGAGAGGAGCCACAAATTTCCTTCCACCAAGGTTTCCCCCAAGTCTCCCGATAAAAATGATACCTCACTTGTGTGGGTAGGCCTAGCGCCCGCGACAGGAAACCCCCCAAAATGCAATGTGGACACATCACATTTTTTTAAAGAAAACAGAGGTGTTTTTTGCAAAGTGCCTACCTGTAGATTTTGGCCTCTAGCTCAGCCGGCACCTAGGGAAACCTACCAAACATGTGAATTTTTTAAAACTAGAGACCAAGGGGAATCCAAGATGGGGTAACTTGGGGGGCTCTGACCAGGTTCTGTTACCCAGAATCCTTTGCAAACCTCAAAATTTGGCAAAAAAACCACATTTTCCTCACATTTTGGTGACAGAAAGTTCTGGAATCAGAGAGGAGCCACAAATTTCCTTCCACCCAGCGTTCCCCTAAGTCTCCCGATACAAATTATACCTCACTTGTGTGGGTAGGCCTAGCGCCCGCGACAGGAAATGCCCCAAAACGCAATGTGGACACATCACATTTTTTTTTAAAAGAAAACAGAGGTGTTTTTTGCAAAGAGCCTACCTGTAGATTTTGGCCTCTAGCTCAGCCGGCACCTTGGGAAACCTACCAAACCTGTGAATTTTTGAAAACTAGAGACCTAGGGGAATCCAAGATGGGGTGACTTGCGGGGCTGTGACCAGGTTCTGTTATCCAGAATCCTTTGCAAACCTCAAAATTTGGCTAAAAAAAAACATTTTCCTCACATTTTGGTGACAGGAAGTTCTGGAATCAGAGAGGAGCCACAAATTTCCTTCCACCCAGCGTTCCCCCAAGTCTCCCGATACAAATGATACCTCACTTGTGTGGGTAGGCCTAGCGCCCGCGACAGGAAATGCCCCAAAACGCAACGTGGACACATCACATTTTTTTTTAAAGAAAACAGAGGTGTTTTTTGTAAAGTGCCTACCTGTAGATTTTGGCCTCTAGCTCAACCGGCACCTAGGGAAACCTACCAAACCTGTGCATTTTTTAAAACTAGAGACCTAGGGGAATCCAAGATGGGGTGACTTGTGGGGCTCTGACCAGGTTCTGTTATCCAGAATCCTTTGCAAACCTCAAAATTTGGCTAAAAAAAAAACATTTTCCTCACATTTTGGTGACAGGAAGTTCTGGAATCAGAGAGGAGCCACAAATTTCCTTCCACCAAGCTTTCCCCCAAGTCTCCCGATAAAAATGATACCTCACTTGTGTGGGTAGGCCTAGCGCCCGCGACAGGAAACCCCCCAAAATGCAATGTGGACACATCACATTTTTTTAAAGAAAACAGAGGTGTTTTTTGCAAAGTGCCTACCTGTAGATTTTGGCCTCTAGCTCAGCCGGCACCTAGGGAAACCTACCAAACATGTGCATTTTTTTAAACTAGAGACCTAGGGGAATCCAAGATGGGGTGACTTGGGGGGCTCTGACCAGGTTCTGTTACCCAGAATCCTTTGCAAACCTCAAAATTTGGCTAAAAAAACACATTTTCCTCACATTTTGGTGACAGGAAGTTCTGGAATCAGAAAGGAGCCACAAATTTCCTTCCACCCAGCGTTCCCCCAAGCCTCCGGATAAAAATGATACCTCACTTGTGTGGGTAGGCCTAGCGCCGGCGACAGGAAACCCCCCAAAATGCAACGTGGACACATCACATTTTTGGAAAGAAAACAGAGGTGTTTTTTGCAAAGTGCCTACCTGTAGATTTTGGCCTCTAGCTCAGCCGTCACCTAGGGAAACCTACCAAACATGTGCATTTTTTAAAACTAGAGACCTAGGGGAATCCAAGATGGGGTGACTTGGGGGGCTCTGACCAGGTTCTGTTACCCAGAATCCTTTGCAAACCTCAAAATTGTGCTAAAAAAACACATTTTCCTCACATTTTGGTGACAGGAAGTTCTGGAATCAGAGAGGAGCCACAAATTTCCTTCCACCCAGCGTTCCCCCAAGTCTCCCGATACAAATGATACCTCACTTGTGTGGGTAGGCCTAGCGCCCGTGACAGGAAACCCCCCAAAATGCAATGTGGACACATCACATTTTTTTAAAGAAAACAGAGGTGTTTTTTGCAAAGTGCCTACCTGTAGATTTTGGCCTCTAGCTCAGCCGGCACCTAGGGAAACCTACCAAACATGTGAATTTTTTAAAACTAGAGACCAAGGGGAATCCAAGATGGGGTAACTTGGGGGGCTCTGACCAGGTTCTGTTACCCAGAATCCTTTGCAAACCTCAAAATTTGGCAAAAAAAACACATTTTCCTCACATTTTGGTGACAGAAAGTTCTGGAATCAGAGAGGAGCCACAAATTTCCTTCCACCCAGCGTTCCCCCAAGTCTCCCGATACAAATGATACCTCACTTGTGTGGGTAGGCCTAGCGCCCGCGACAGGAAATGCCCCAAAACGCAACGTGGACACATCACATTTTTTTTAAAAGAAAACAGAGGTGTTTTTTGTAAAGTGCCTACCTGTAGATTTTGGCCTCTAGCTCAGCCGGCACCTAGGGAAACCTACCAAACCTGTGCATTTTTTAAAACTAGAGACCTAGGGGAATCCAAGATGGGGTGACTTGTGGGGCTCTGACCAGGTTCTGTTATCCAGAATCCTTTGCAAACCTCAAAATTTGGCTAAAAAAAAAACATTTTCCTCACATTTTGGTGACAGGAAGTTCTGGAATCAGAGAGGAGCCACAAATTTCCTTCCACCAAGCTTTCCCCCAAGTCTCCCGATAAAAATGATACCTCACTTGTGTGGGTAGGCCTAGCGCCCGCGACAGGAAACCCCCCAAAATGCAATGTGGACACATCACATTTTTTTAAAGAAAACAGAGGTGTTTTTTGCAAAGTGCCTACCTGTAGATTTTGGCCTCTAGCTCAGCCGGCACCTAGGGAAACCTACCAAACATGTGCATTTTTTTAAACTAGAGACCTAGGGGAATCCAAGATGGGGTGACTTGGGGGGCTCTGACCAGGTTCTGTTACCCAGAATCCTTTGCAAACCTCAAAATTTGGCTAAAAAAACACATTTTCCTCACATTTTGGTGACAGGAAGTTCTGGAATCAGAAAGGAGCCACAAATTTCCTTCCACCCAGCGTTCCCCCAAGCCTCCGGATAAAAATGATACCTCACTTGTGTGGGTAGGCCTAGCGCCGGCGACAGGAAACCCCCCAAAATGCAACGTGGACACATCACATTTTTGGAAAGAAAACAGAGGTGTTTTTTGCAAATTGCCTACCTGTAGATTTTGGCCTCTAGCTCAGCCGTCACCTAGGGAAACCTACCAAACATGTGCATTTTTTAAAACTAGAGACCTAGGGGAATCCAAGATGGGGTGACTTGGGGGGCTCTGACCAGGTTCTGTTACCCAGAATCCTTTGCAAACCTCAAAATTTTGCTAAAAAAACACATTTTCCTCACATTTTGGTGACAGGAAGTTCTGGAATCAGAGAGGAGCCACAAATTTCCTTCCACCCAGCGTTCCCCCAAGTCTCCCGATACAAATGATACCTCACTTGTGTGGGTAGGCCTAGCGCCCGTGACAGGAAACCCCCCAAAATGCAATGTGGACACATCACATTTTTTTAAAGAAAACAGAGGTGTTTTTTGCAAAGTGCCTACCTGTAGATTTTGGCCTCTAGCTCAGCCGGCACCTAGGGAAACCTACCAAACATGTGAATTTTTTAAAACTAGAGACCAAGGAGAATCCAAGATGGGGTAACTTGGGGGGCTCTGACCAGGTTCTGTTACCCAGAATCCTTTGCAAACCTCAACATTTGGGAAAAAAAAACACATTTTCCTCACATTTTGGTGACAGAAAGTTCTGGAATCAGAGAGGAGCCACAAATTTCCTTCCACCCAGCGTTCCCCCAAGTCTCCCGATACAAATTATACCTCACTTGTGTGGGTAGGCCTAGCGCCCGCGACAGGAAATGCCCCAAAACGCAACGTGGACACATCACATTTTTTTTTTAAAGAAAACAGAGGTGTTTTTTGCAAAGTGCCTACCTGTAGATTTTGGCCTCTAGCTCAACCGGCACCTTGGGAAACCTACCAAACCTGTGAATTTTTGAAAACTAGAGACCTAGGGGAATCCAAGATGGGGTGACTTGTGGGGCTCTGACCAGGTTCTGTTATCCAGAATCCTTTGCAAACCTCAAAATTTGGCTAAAGAAAAACATTTTCCTCACATTTTGGTGACAGGAAGTTCTGGAATCAGAGAGGAGCCACAAATTTCCTTCCACCCAGCGTTCCCCCAAGTCTCCTGATACAAATGATACCTCACTTGTGTGGGTAGGCCTAGCGCCCGCGACAGGAAATGACCCAAAACGCAACGTGGACACATCACATTTTTTTTTAAAGAAAACAGAGGTGTTTTTTGTAAAGTGCCTACCTGTAGATTTTGGCCTCTAGCTCAGCCGGCACCTAGGGAAACCTACCAAACCTGTGCATTTATGAAAACTAGAGACCTAGGGGAATCAAAGATGGGGTGACTTGTGGGGCTCTGACCAGGTTCTGTTATCCAGAATCCTTTGCAAACCTCAAAATTTGGCTAAAGAAAAACATTTTCCTCACATTTTGGTGACAGGAAGTTCTTGAATCAGAGAGGAGCCACAAATTTCCTTCCACCAAGCTTTCCCCCAAGTCTCACGATAAAAATGATACCTCACTTGTGTGGGTAGGCCTAGCGCCCGCGACAGGAAACCCCCCAAAATGCAATGTGGACACATCACATTTTTTTAAAGAAAACAGAGGTGTTTTTTGCAAAGTGCCTACCTGTAGATTTTGGCCTCTAGCTCAGCCGGCACCTAGGGAAACCTACCAAACATGTGCATTTTTTTAAACTAGAGACCTATGGGAATCCAAGATGGGGTGAGTTGTGGGGCTCTCACCAGGTTCTGTTACCCAGAATCCTTTGCAAACCTCAAAATGTGGCTAAAAAAAACTTTTTCCTCACATTTTGGTGACAGAAAGTTCTGGAATCAAAGAGGAGCCACAAATTTCCTTCCACCCAGCGTTCCCCCAAGTCTCCCTATAAAAATGATACCTCACTTGTGTGGGTAGGGCTAGCGCCCGCGACAGGAAACGCCCCAAAACGCAACGTGGACACATCACATTTTTTTAAAGAAAACAGTGGTGTTTTTTGCAAAGTGCCTACCTGTAGATTTTGGCCTCTAGCTCAGCCGGCACCTAGGGAAACCGACCAAACCTGTGCATTTTTTAACACTAGAGACCTAGGGGAATCCAAGATGGGGTGAGTTGTGGGGCTCTGACCAGGTTCTGTTACCCAGAATCCTTTGCAAACATCGAAATTTGGCCAAAAAAAAAACTTTTTCCTCTCATTTCGGTGACAGAAAGTTCTGGAATCTGAGAGAAGCCACAAATTTCCTTCCACCCAGCTTTCCCCCAAGTCTCCTGATAAAAATGATACCTCACTTGTGTGGGTAGGCCTAGCGCCCGCGACAGGAAATGCTCCAAAATGCAACGTGGACACATCACATTTTTTTAAAGAAAACAGAGGTGTTTTTTGCAAAGTGCCTACCTGTAGATTTTGGCCTCTAGCTCAGCCGGCACCTAGGGAAACCTACCAAACCTGTGCATTTTTTAACACTAGAGACTTAGGGGAATCCAAGATGAGGTGACTTGTGGGGCTCTGACCAGGTTCTGATACCCAGAATCCTTTGCAAACCTCAAAATGTGGCTAAAAAAAAACTTTTTCCTCACATTTTGGTGACAGAAAGTTCTGGAATCAAAGAGGAGCCACACATTTCCTTCCACCCAGCATTCCCCCAAGTCTCCCCATAAAAATCATACCTCACTTGTGTGGGTAGGCCTAGCGCCCGCGACAGGAAATGCCCCAAAACGCAACGTGGACACATCACATTTTTTGAAAGAAAACAGAGGTATTTTTTGCAAAGTGCCTACCTGTAGATTTTGGCCTCTAGTTCAGCCGGCACCTGGGGAAACCTACCAAACCTGTGCATTTTTTAAAACTAGAGACCAATGGGAATCCAAGATGGGGTGACTTGTGGGGCTCTGACCAGGTTCTGTTACCCAGAATACTTTGCAAACCTCAAAATGTGGCTAAAAAAAAACTTTTTCCTCACATTTTGGTGACAGAAAGTTCTGGAATCAGAGAGGAGCCACAAATTTCCTTTCACCCAGCGTTCCACCAAGTCTCCCTATAAAAATGATACCTCACTTGTGTGGGTAGGCCTAGCGCCCGCGACAGGAAACGCCCCAAAACGCAACGTGGACACATCACATTTTTTTAAAGAAAACAGAGGTGTTTTTTGCAAAGTGCCTACCTGTAGATTTTGGCCTCTAGCTCAGCCGGCACCTAGGGAGACCTACAAAACCTGTGCATTTTTTAACACTAGAGACCTTGGGAATCCAAGATGGGGTGACTTGTGGGGCTCTGACCAGGTTCTGCTACCCAGAATCCTTTGCAAACCTCAAAATTTGGCTAAAAAAACAAATTTTCCTCACATTTTGGTGACAGAAAGTTCTGGAATCAGAGAGGAGCCACAAATTTCCTTCCACCCAGCGTTACCCCAAGTCTCCAGATAAAAATGATACCTCACTTGTGTGGGAGGCCTAGCGCCCGCGACAGGAAATGCCCCAAAACGCAACGTGGACACATCACATTTTTTGAAAGAAAACAGAGGAGTTTTTGCAAAGTGCCTACCTGTAGATTTTGGCCTCTAGCTCAGCCGGCACCTAGGGAAACCTACCAAACATGTGCATTTTTTAAAACTAGAGACCTAGGGAAATCCAAGATGGGGTGACTTGGGGGGCTCTGACCAGGTTCTGTTACCTAGAATCCTTTGCAAACCTAAAAATTTTGCTAAAAAAACACATTTTCCTCACATTTTGGTGACATGAAGTTCTGGAATCAGAGAGGAGCCACAAATTTCCTTCCACCCAGCTTTCCCCCAAGTCTCCCGATACAAATGATACCTCACTTGTGTGGGTAGGCCTAGCGCCCGCGACAGGAAACCCCCCAAAATGCAATGTGGACACATCACATTTTTTTAAAGAAAACATAGGTGTTTTTTGCAAAGTGCCTACCTGTAGATTTTGGCCTCTAGCTCAGCCGGCACCTAGGGAAACCTACCAAACATGTGCATTTTTTAAAACTAGAGACCTAGGGGAATCCAAGATGGGGTGACTTGTGGGGCTCTGACCAGGTTCTGTTACCCAGAATCCTTTGCAAACCTCAAAATGTGGCTAAAAAAAAACTTTTTCCTCACATTTTGGTGACAGAAAGTTATGGAATCAGAGAGGAGCCACAAATTTCCTTCCACCCAGCGTTCCCCCAAGTCTCCCTATAAAAATGATACCTCACTTGTGTGGGTAGGCCTAGCGCCCGCGACAGGAAACGCCCCAAAACGCAACGTGGACACATCACATTTTTTTAAAGAAAACAGAGGTGTTTTTTGCAAAGTGCCTACCTGTAGATTTTGGCCTCTAGCTCAGCCGGCACCTAGGGAAACCTACCAAACCTGTGCATTTTTTAACACTAGAGACCTTGGGAATCCAAGATGGGGTGACTTGTGGGGCTCTGACCAGGTTCTGTTACCCAGAATCCTTTGCAAACCTCATCATTTGGCTAAAAAACAAATTTTCCACTCATTTCGGTGACAGAAAGTTGTGGAATCTGAGAGGAGCCACAAATTTCCTTCCACCCAGCGTTCCCCCAAGTCTCCCTATAAAAATGATACCTCACTTGTGTGGGTAGGCCTAGCGCCCGCGACAGGAAACGCCCCAAAACGCAACGTGGACACATCACATTTTTTTAAAGAAAACAGAGGTGTTTTTTGCAAAGTGCCTACCTGTAGATTTTGGCCTCTAGCTCAGCCGGCACCTGGGGAAACCTACCAAAACTGTGCATTTTTTAACACTAGAGACCTTGGGAATCCAAGATGGGGTGACTTGTGGGGCTCTGACCAGGTTCTGTTACCCAGAATCCTTTGCAAACCTCAAAATTTGGCTAAAAAAACAAATTTTCCTCACATTTTGGTGACAGAAAGTTCTGGAATCAGAGAGGAGCCACAAATTTCCTTCCACCCAGCGTTACCCCAAGTCTCCAGATAAAAATGATACCTCACTTGTGTGGGAGGCCGAGCGCCCGCGACAGGAAATGCCCCAAAACGCAACGTGGACACATCACATTTTTTTAAAGAAAAAAATGGAGTTTTTTGCAAAGTGCCTACCTGTAGATTTTGGCCTCTAGCTCAGCCGGCACCTAGGGAAACCTACCAAACATGTGCATTTTTTAAAACTAGAGACCTAGGGAAATCCAAGATGGGGTGACTTGGGGGGCTCTGACCAGGTTCTGTTACCTAGAATCCTTTGCAAACCTAAACATTTTGCTAAAAAAACACATTTTCCTCACATTTTGGTGACATGAAGTTCTGGAATCAGAGAGGAGCCACAAATTTCCTTCCACCCAGCTTTCCCCCAAGTCTCCCAATACAAATGATACCTCACTTGTGTGGGTAGGCCTAGCGCCCGCGACAGGAAACCCCCCAAAATGCAATGTGGACACATCACATTTTTTGAAAGAAAACATAGGTGTTTTTTGCAAAGTGCCTACCTGTAGATTTTGGCCTCTAGCTCAGCCGGCACCTAGGGAAACCTACCAAACATGTGCATTTTTTAAAACTAGAGACCTAGGGGAATCCAAGATGGGGTGACTTGGGGGGCTCTGACCAGGTTCTGTTACCCAGAATCCTTTGCAAACCTCAAAATTTGTCAAAAAAACCACATTTTCCTCACATTTTGGTGACAGAAAGTTCTGGAATCAGAGAGGAGCCACAAATTTCCTTCCACCCAGCGTTCCCCCAAGTCTCCCGATAAAAATGATACCTCACTTGTGTGGGTAGGCCTAGAGCCCGCGACAGGAAACCCCCCAAAATGCAATGTGGACACATCACATTTTTTTAAAGAAAACAGAGGTGTTTTTTGCAAAGTGCCTACCTGTAGATTTTGGCTTCTAGCTCAGCCGGCACCTAAGGAAACCTATAAAACCTGTGCATTTTTTAAAACTAGAGACCTAGGGGAATCCAAGATGGGGTGACTTGGGGGGCTCTGACCAGGTTCTGTTACCCAGAATCCTTTGCAAACCTCAAAATTTGGCAAAAAAACCACATTTTCCTCACATTTTGGTAACAGAAAGTTATGGAATCAGAGAGGAGCCACAAAATTCCTTGCACCCAGCGTTCCACCAAGTCTCCCGATAAAAATGGTACCTCACTTGTGTGGGTAGGCCTAGCGCCGCGACAGGAAACACCCCAAAACGCAAAGTGGACACATCACATTTTTTTAAAGAAAACAGAGGTGTTTTTTGCAAAGTGCCTACCTGTAGATTTTGGCCTCTAGCTCAACCGGCACCTGGGGAAACCTACCAAACCTGTGCATTTTTTAAAACTAGAGACCTAGGTGAATCCAAGATGGGGTGGCTTGTGGGGCTCTGACCAAGTTCTATTACCCAGAATCCTTTGCAAACCTCAAAATTTGGCTAAAAAAACTAATTTTCCTCACATTTTGGT
This sequence comes from Pleurodeles waltl, assembly GCF_031143425.1. NCBI lineage: Eukaryota > Metazoa > Chordata > Amphibia > Caudata > Salamandridae > Pleurodeles > Pleurodeles waltl. The sequence continues at coordinate 579,460,248 of NC_090451.1, forward strand.
GACAGAAAGTTCTGAAATCAGAGAGGAGCCACAAATTTCCTTCCACTCAGCTTTCCTCCAAGTCTCCTGATAAAAATGATACCTCACTTGTGTGGGTAGGCCTAGCACCCGCGACAGGAAATGCCCCAAAACGCAACGTGGACACATCACATTTTTTGAAAGAAAACAGAGGTGTTTTTTGCAAAGTGCTTACGTGTAGATTTTGGCCTCTAGCTCAGCCTGCACCTGGGGAAACCTACCAAACCTGTGCATTTTTTTAAACTAGAGACCTATGGGAATCCAAGATGGGGTGACTTGTGGGGCTCTGACCAGGTTCTGTTGCCCAGAATCCTTTGCAAACCTCAAAATGTAGCTAAAAAAAAACTTTTTCCTCACATTTTGGTGACAGAAAGTTCTGGAATCAAAGAGGAGCCACAAATTTCCTCCCACCCAGCGTTCCCCCAAGTCTCCCTATAAAAATGATACCTCACTTGTGTGGGTAGGCCTAGCGCCCGCGACAGGAAACGTTCCAAAACGCAACGTGGACACATCACATTTTTTTAAAGAAAACAGAGGTGTTTTTTGCAAAGTGCCTACTTGTAGATTTTGGCCTCTAGCTCAGCCGGCACCTAGGGAAACCTACCAAGCCTGTGCATTTTTTAACACTAGAGACCTAGGGGAATCCAAGATGGGGTGACTTGTGGGGCTCTGACCAGGTTCTGTTACCCAGAATCCTTTGCAAACCTCAAAATTTGGCTAAAAAAACAAATTTTCCTCACATTTTGGTGACAGAAAGTTCTGGAATCAGAGAGGAGCCACAAATTTCCTTCCACCCAGCGTTACCCCAAGTCTCCTGATAAAAATGATACCTCGCTTGTGTGGGAGGCCTAGCGCCCGCGACAGGAAATGCCCCAAAACGCAACGTGGACACATCACATTTTTTTAAAGAAAACAGGAGTTTTTTGCAAAGTGCCTACCTGTAGATTTTGGCCTCTAGCTCAGCCTGCACCTGGGGAAACCTACCAAACCTGTGCATTTTTTAAAACTAGAGACCTAGGGGAATCCAAGATAGGGTGAATTGTGGGGATCTGACCAAGTTCTGTTACCCAGAATCCTTTGCAAACCTCAAAATTTGGCTAAAAAAACACATTTTCCTCACATTTTGGTGACAGAAAGTTCTGGAATCAGAGAGGAGCCACATATTTCCTTCCACCCAGCTTTCCTCCAAGTCTCCTGATAAAAATGATACCTCACTTGTGTGGGTAGGCCTAGCACCCGCGACAGGAAATGCCCCAAAACGCAACGTGGACACATCACATTTTTTTAAAGAAAACAGAGGTGTTTTTTGCAAAGTACCTGCCTGTAGATTTTGGCCTCTAGCTCAGCCCGCACCTAGGGAAACCTACCAAACCTGTGCATTTTTTAAAACTAGAGACCTATGGGAATCCAAGATGGGGTGACTTGTGGGGCTCTGACCAGGTTCTGTTAATCAGAATCCTTTGCAAACCTCAAAATGGGGCTAAAAAAAAACTTTTTCCTCACATTTTGGTGACAGAAAGTTCTGGAATCAAAGAGGAGCCACACATTTCCTTCCACCCAGCATTCCCCCAAGTCTCCCGATAAAAATGATACCTCACTTGTGTGGGTAGGCCTAGCGCCTGCGACAGGAAATGCCCCAAAACGCAACGTGGACACATCACATTTTTTGAAAGAAAACAGAGGTATTTTTTGCAAAGTGCCTACCTGTAGATTTTGGCCTCTAGCTCAGTCGGCACCTAGGGAAACCTACCAAACCTGTGCATTTTTTAACACTAGAGACCTAGGGGAATCCAAGATGGGGTGACTTGTGGGGCTCTGACCAGGTTCTGTTACCTAGAATCCTTTGCAAACCTCATAATTTGGCTAAAAAAACAAATTTTCCTCACATTTTGGTGACAGAAAGTTCTGGAATCAGAGAGGAGCCACAAATTTCCTTCCACCCAGCGTTACCCCAAGTCTCCAGATAAAAATGATACCTCACTTGTGTGGGAGGCCTAGCGCCCGCAACAGGAAATGCCCCAAAACGCAACGTGGACACATCACTTTTTTTAAAAGAAAACAGAGGAGTTTTTTGCAAAGTGCCTACCTGTAGATTTTGGCCTCTAGCTCAGCCTGCACCTAGGGAAACCTACCAAACCTGTGCCTTTTTTAAAACTAGAGACCTAGGGGAATCCAAGATAGGGTGACTTGTGGGGATCTGACCAAGTTCTGTTACCCAGAATCCTTTGCAAACCTCAAAATTTGGCTAAAAAAACAAATTTTCCTCACATTTTGGTGACAGAAAGTTCTGGAATCAGAGAGGAGCCACATATTTCCTTCCACCCAGCTTTCCTCCAAGTCTCCTGATAAAAATGATACCTCACTTGTGTGGGTAGGCCTAGCACCCGCGACAGGAAATGCCCCAAAACGCAACGTGGACACATCACATTTTTTTAATGAAAACAGAGGTGTTTTTTGCAAAGTACCTACCTGTAGATTTTGGCCTCTAGCTCAGCCGGCACCTAGGGAAAGCTACCAAACCTGTGCATTTTTTAAAACTAGAGACCTATGGGAATCCAAGATGGGGTGACTTGTGGGGCTCTGACCAGGTTCTGTTAATCAGAATCCTTTGCAAACCTCAAAATGTGGCTAAAAAAAACCTTTTTCCTCTCATTTTGGTGACAGAAAGTTCTGGAATCAAAGAGGAGCCTCACATTTCCTTCCTCCCAGCATTCCCCCAAGTCTCCCGATAAAAATGATACCTCACTTGTGTGGGTAGGCCTAGCGCCCGCGACAGGAAATGCCCCAAAACGCAACGTGGACACATCACATTTTTTGAAAGAAAACAGAGGTATTTTTTGCAAAGTGCCTACCTGTAGATTTTGGCCTCTAGCTCAGCCGGCACCTGGGGAAACCTACCAAACCTGTGCATTTTTTAAAACTAGAGACCTATGGGAATCCAAGATGGGGTGACTTGTGGGGCTCTGACCAGGTTCTGTTACCCAGAATCCTTTGCAAACCTCAAAATGTGGCTAAAAAAAAACTTTTTCCACACATTTTGGTGACAGAAAGTTCTGGAATCAGAGAGGAGCCACAAATTTCCTCCCACCCAGCGTTCCCCCAAGTCTCCCTATAAAAATGATACCTCACTTGTGTGGGTAGGCCTAGCGCCCGCGACAGGAAACGCCCCAAAACGCAACGTTGACACATCACATTTTTTTAAAGAAAACAGAGGTGTTTTTTGCAAAGTGCCTACCTGTAGATTTTGGCCTCTAGCTCAGTCGGCACCTAGGGAAACCTACCAAACCTGTGCATTTTTTAACACTAGAGACCTTGGGAATCCAAGATGGGGTGACTTGTGGGGCTCTGACCAGGTTCTGTTACCCAGAATCCTTTGCAAACCTCAAAATTTGGCTAAAAAAACAAATTTTCCTCACATTTTGGTGACAGAAAGTTCTGGAATCAGAGAGGAGCCACAAATTTCCTTCCACCCAGCGTTCCCCCAAGTCTCCCTATAAAAATGATACCTCACTTGTGTGGGTAGGCCTAGCGCCCGCGACAGGGCACGCCCCAAAAAGCAACGTGGACACATCACATTTTTTTAAAGAAAACAGAGGTGTTTTTTGCAAAGTGCCTACCTGTAGATTTTGGCCTCTAGCTCAGCCGGCACCTGGGGAAACCTACCAAAACTGTGCATTTTTTAACACTAGAGACCTTGGGAATCCAAGATGGGGTGACTTGTGGGGCTCTGACCAGGTTCTGTTACCCAGAATCCTTTGCAAACCTCAAAATTTGGCTAAAAAAACAAATTTTCCTCACATTTTGGTGACAGAAAGTTCTGGAATCAGAGAGGAGCCACAAATTTCCTTCCACCCAGCGTTACCCCAAGTCTCCAGATAAAAATGATACCTCACTTGTGTGGGAGGCCTAGCGCCCGTGACAGGAAATGCCCCAAAACGCAACGTGGACACATCACATTTTTTTATAGAAAACAGTGCCTACCTGTGGATTTTGGCCCCTAGCTCAGCCAGCACCTAGGGAAACCTAGCAAACCAGCGCATTTTTGAAAGCTAGAAACCCAGGGGAATCCAAGATGGGGTGACATGTGGGGCTCTGACCAGGTTCTGTTACCCAGAATCCTTTGCAAACATCGAAATTTGGCCAAAAAAAACACCTTTTCCTCTCATTTCGGTGACAGAAAGTTCTGGAATCTGAGAGGAGCCACAAATTTCCTTCCACCCAGCTTTCCCCCAAGTCTCCTGATAAAAATGATACCTCACTTGTGTGGGTAGGCCTAGCGCCCGCGACAGGAAATGCTCCAAAATGCAACGTGGACACATCACATTTTTTTTAAAGAAAACAGAGGTGTTTTTTGCAAGTGCCTACCTGTAGATTTTGGCCTCTAGCTCAGCCGGCACCTAGGGAAACCTACCAAACCTGTGCATTTTTTAACACTAGAGACTTAGGGGAATCCAAGATGAGGTGACTTGTGGGGCTCTGACCAGGTTCTGATACCCAGAATCCTTTGCAAACCTCAAAATGTGGCTAAAAAAAACCTTTTTCCTCACATTTTGGTGACAGAAAGTTCTGGAATCAAAGAGGAGCCACACATTTCCTTCCACCCAGCATTCCCCCAAGTCTCCCGATAAAAATGATACCTCACTTGTGTGGGTAGGCCTAGCGCCCGCGACAGGAAATGCCCCAAAACGCAACGTGGACACATCACATTTTTTGAAAGAAAACAGAGGTATTTTTTGCAAAGTGCCTACCTGTAGATTTTGGCCTCTAGCTCAGCCGGCACCTGGGGAAACCTACCAAACCTGTGCATTTTTTAAAACTAGAGACCAATGGGAATCCAAGATGGGGTGACTTGTGGGGCTCTGACCAGGTTCTGTTACCCAGAATCCTTTGCAAACCTCAAAATGTGGCTACAAAAAAACTTTTTCCTCACATTTTGGTGACAGAAAGTTCTGGAATCAGAGAGGAGCCACAAATTTCCTTCCACCCAGCGTTCCCCCAAGTCTCCCTATAAAAATGATACCTCACTTGTGTGGGTAGGCCTAGCGCCCGCGACAGGAAACGCCCCAAAACGCAACGTGGACACATCACATTTTTTAAAGAAAATAGAGGTGTTTTTTGCAAAGTGCCTACATGTAGATTTTGGCCTCTAGCTCAGCCAGCACCTAGGGAAACCTACAAAACCTGTGCATTTTTTAACACTAGAGACCTTGGGAATCCAAGATGGGGTGACTTGTGGGGCTCTGACCAGGTTCTGTTACCCAGAATCCTTTGCAAACCTCAAAATTTGGCTAAAAAAACAAATTTTCCTCACATTTTGGTGACAGAAAGTTCTGGAATCAGAGAGGAGCCACAAATTTCCTTCCACCCAGCGTTACCCCAAGTCTCCAGATAAAAATGATACCTCACTTGTGTGGGAGGCCTAGCGCCCGCGACAGGAAATGCCCCAAAACGCAACGTGGACACATCACATTTTTTTAAAGAAAACAGAGGAGTTTTTTGCAAAGTGCCTACCTGTAGATTTTGGCCCCTAGCTCAGCCGGCACCTAGGGAAACCTACCAAACATGTGCATTTTTTAAAACTAGAGACCTAGGGAAATCCAAGATGGGGTGACTTGGGGGGCTCTGACCAGGTTCTGTTACCTAGAATCCTTTGCAAACCTAAACATTTTGCTAAAAAAACACATTTTCCTCACATTTTGGTGACATGAAGTTCTGGAATCAGAGAGGAGCCACAAATTTCCTTCCACCCAGCTTTCCCCCAAGTCTCCCAATACAAATGATACCTCACTTGTGTGGGTAGGCCTAGCGCCCGCGACAGGAAACCCCCCAAAATTCAATGTGGACACATCACATTTTTTGAAAGAAAACATAGGTGTTTTTTGCAAAGTGCCTACCTGTAGATTTTGGCCTCTAGCTCAGCCGGCACCTAGGGAAACCTACCAAACATGTGCATTTTTTAAAACTAGAGACCTAGGGGAATCCAAGATGGGGTGACTTGGGGGCTCTGACCAGGTTCTGTTACCCAGAATCCTTTGCAAACCTCAAAATTTGGCAAAAAAACCACATTTTCCTCACATTTTGGTGACAGAAAGTTCTGGAATCAGAGAGGAGCCACAAATTTCCTTCCACCCAGCGTTCCCCCAAGTCTCCCGATAAAAATGATACCTCACTTGTGTGGGTAGGCCTAGAGCCCGCGACAGGAAACCCCCCAAAATGCAATGTGGACACATCACATTTTTTTAAAGAAAACAGAGGTGTTTTTTGCAAAGTGCCTACCTGTAGATTTTGGCTTCTAGCTCAGCCGGCACCTAAGGAAACCTATAAAACCTGTGCATTTTTTAAAACTAGAGACCTAGGGGAATCCAAGATGGGGTGACTTGGGGGGCTCTGACCAGGTTCTGTTACCCAGAATCCTTTGCAAACCTCAAAATTTGGCAAAAAAACCACATTTTCCTCACATTTTGGTGACAGAAAGTTCTGGAATCATAGAGGAGCCACAAAATTCCTTACACCCAGCGTTCCACCAAGTCTCCCGATAAAAATGGTACCTCACTTGTGTGGGTAGGCCTAGCGCCGCGACAGGAAACACCCCAAAACGCAAAGTGGACACATCACATTTTTTTAAAGAAAACAGAGGTCTTTTTTGCAAAGTGCCTACCTGTAGATTTTGGCCTCTAGCTCAACCGGCACCTGGGGAAACCTACCAAACCTGTGCATTTTTTAAAACTAGAGACCTAGGTGAATCCAAGATGGGGTGGCTTGTGGGGCTCTGACCAAGTTCTATTACCCAGAATCCTTTGCAAACCTCAAAATTTGGCTAAAAAAACAAATTTTCCTCACCTTTTGGTGACAGAAAGTTCTGAAATCAGAGAGGAGCCACAAATTTCCTTCCACTCAGCTTTCCTCCAAGTCTCCTGATAAAAATGATACCTCACTTGTGTGGGTAGGCCTAGCACCCGCGACAGGAAATGCCCCAAAACGCAACGTGGACACATCACATTTTTTGAAAGAAAACAGAGGTGTTTTTTGCAAAGTGCTTACGTGTAGATTTTGGCCTCTAGCTCAGCCTGCACATGGGGAAACCTACCAAACCTGTGCATTTTTTAAAACTAGAGACCTATGGGAATCCAAGATGGGGTGACTTGTGGGGCTCTGACCAGGTTCTGTTGCCCAGAATCCTTTGCAAACCTCAAAATGTAGCTAAAAAAAAACTTTTTCCTCACATTTTGGTGACAGAAAGTTCTGGAATCAAAGAGGAGCCACAAATTTCCTCCCACCCAGCGTTCCCCCAAGTCTCCCTATAAAAATGATACCTCACTTGTGTGGGTAGGCCTAGCGCCCGTGACAGGAAACGTCCCAAAACGCAACGTGGACACATCACATTTTTTTAAAGAAAACAGAGGTGTTTTTTGCAAAGTGCCTACTTGTAGATTTTGGCCTCTAGCTCAGCCGGCACCTAGGGAAACCTACCAAGCCTGTGCATTTTTTAACACTAGAGACCTAGGGGAATCCAAGATGGGGTGACTTGTGGGGCTCTGACCAGGTTCTGTTACCCAGAATCCTTTGCAAACCTCAAAATTTGGCTAAAAAAACAAATTTTCCTCACATTTTGGTGACAGAAAGTTCTGGAATCAGAGAGGAGCCACAAATTTCCTTCCACCCAGCGTTACCCCAAGTCTCCCTATAAAAATGATACCTCGCTTGTGTGGGAGGCCTAGCGCCCGCGACAGGAAATGCCCCAAAACGCAACGTGGACACATCACATTTTTTTAAAGAAAACAGCGGAGTTTTTTGCAAAGTGCCTACCTGTAGATTTTGGCCTCTAGCTCAGCCTGCACCTGGGGAAACCTACCAAACCTGTGCATTTTTTAAAACTAGAGACCTAGGGGAATCCAAGATAGGGTGACTTGTGGGGCTCTGACCAAGTTCTGTTACCCAGAATCCTTTGCAAACCTCAAAATTTGGCTAAAAAAACAAATTTTCCTCACATTTTGGTGACAGAAAGTTCTGGAATCAGAGAGGAGCCACAAATTTCCTTCCACCCAGCGTTACCCCAAGTCTCCTGATAAAAATGATACCTCGCTTGTGTGGGAGGCCTAGCGCCCGCGACAGGAAATGCCCCAAAACGCAACGTGGACACATCACATTGTTTTAAAGAAAACAGCGGAGTTTTTTGCAAAGTGCCTACCTGTAGATTTTGGCCTCTAGCTCAGCCTGCACCTGGGGAAACCTACCAAACCTGTGCATTTTTTAAAACTAGAGACCTAGGGGAATCCAAGATAGGGTGAATTGTGGGGATCTGACCAAGTTCTGTTACCCAGAATCCTTTGCAAACCTCAAAATTTGGCTAAAAAAACACATTTTCCTCACATTTTGGTGACAGAAAGTTCTGGAATCAGAGAGGAGCCACATATTTCCTTCCACCCAGCTTTCCTCCAAGTCTCCTGATAAAAATGATACCTCACTTGTGTGGGTAGGCCTAGCACCCGCGACAGGAAATGCCCCAAAACGCAACGTGGACACATCACATTTTTTTAAAGAAAACAGAGGTGTTTTTTGCAAAGTACCTGCCTGTAGATTTTGGCCTCTAGCTCAGCCGGCACCTAGGGAAACCTACCAAACCTGTGCATTTTTTAAAACTAGAGACCTATGGGAATCCAAGATGGGGTGACTTGTGGGGCTCTGACCAGGTTCTGTTAATCAGAATCCTTTGCAAACCTCAAAATGGGGCTAAAAAAAAACTTTTTCCTCACATTTTGGTGACAGAAAGTTCTGGAATCAAAGAGGAGCCACACATTTCCTTCCACCCAGCATTCCCCCAAGTCTCCCGATAAAAATGATACCTCACTTGTGTGGGTAGGCCTAGCGCCTGCGACAGGAAATGCCCCAAAACGCAACGTGGACACATCACATTTTTTGAAAGAAAACAGAGGTATTTTTTGCAAAGTGCCTACCTGTAGATTTTGGCCTCTAGCTCAGTCGGCACCTAGGGAAACCTACCAAACCTGTGCATTTTTTAACACTAGAGACCTAGGGGAATCCAAGATGGGGTGACTTGTGGGGCTCTGACCAGGTTCTGTTACCCAGAATCCTTTGCAAACCTCATAATTTGGCTAAAAAAACAAATTTTCCTCACATTTTGGTGACAGAAAGTTCTGGAATCAGAGAGGAGCCACAAATTTCCTTCCACCCAGCGTTACCCCAAGTCTCCAGATAAAAATGATACCTCACTTGTGTGGGAGGCCTAGCGCCCGCAACAGGAAATGCCCCAAAACGCAACGTGGACACATCACTTTTTTTAAAAGAAAACAGAGGAGTTTTTTGCAAAGTGCCTACCTGTAGATTTTGGCCTCTAGCTCAGCCTGCACCTAGGGAAACCTACCAAACCTGTGCCTTTTTTAAAACTAGAGACCTAGGGGAATCCAAGATAGGGTGACTTGTGGGGATCTGACCAAGTTCTGTTACCCAGAATCCTTTGCAAACCTCAAAATTTGGCTAAAAAAACAAATTTTCCTCACATTTTGGTGACAGAAAGTTCTGGAATCAGAGAGGAGCCACATATTTCCTTCCACCCAGCTTTCCTCCAAGTCTCCTGATAAAAATGATACCTCACTTGTGTGGGTAGGCCTAGCACCCGCGACAGGAAATGCCCCAAAACGCAACGTGGACACATCACATTTTTTTAATGAAAACAGAGGTGTTTTTTGCAAAGTTCCTACCTGTAGATTTTGGCCTCTAGCTCAGCCGGCACCTAGGGAAAGCTACCAAACCTGTGCATTTTTTAAAACTAGAGACCTATGGGAATCCAAGATGGGGTGACTTGTGGGGCTCTGACCAGGTTCTGTTAATCAGAATCCTTTGCAAACCTCAAAATGTGGCTAAAAAAAACCTTTTTCCTCACATTTTGGTGACAGAAAGTTCTGGAATCAAAGAGGAGCCTCACATTTCCTTCCTCCCAGCATTCCCCCAAGTCTCCCGATAAAAATGATACCTCACTTGTGTGGGTAGGCCTAGCGCCCGCGACAGGAAATGCCCCAAAACGCAACGTGGACACATCACATTTTTTGAAAGAAAACAGAGGTATTTTTTGCAAAGTGCCTACCTGTAGATTTTGGCCTCTAGCTCAGCCGGCACCTGGGGAAACCTACCAAACCTGTGCATTTTTTAAAACTAGAGACCTATGGGAATCCAAGATGGGGTGACTTGTGGGGCTCTGACCAGGTTCTGTTACCCAGAATCCTTTGCAAACCTCAAAATGTGGCTAAAAAAAAACTTTTTCCTCACATTTTGGTGACAGAAAGTTCTGGAATCAGAGAGGAGCCACAAATTTCCTCCCACCCAGCGTTCCCCCAAGTCTCCCTATAAAAATGATACCTCACTTGTGTGGGTAGGCCTAGCGCCCGCGACAGGAAACGCCCCAAAACGCAACGTGGACACATCACATTTTTTTAAAGAAAACAGAGGTGTTTTTTGCAAAGTGCCTACCTGTAGATTTTGGCCTCTAGCTCAGTCGGCACCTAGGGAAACCTACCAAACCTGTGCATTTTTTAACACTAGAGACCTTGGGAATCCAAGATGGGGTGACTTGTGGGGCTCTGACCAGGTTCTGTTACCCAGAATCCTTTGCAAACCTCAAAATTTGGCTAAAAAAACAAATTTTCCTCACATTTTGGTGACAAAAAGTTCTGGAATCAGAGAGGAGCCACAAATTTCCTTCCACCCAGCGTTACCCCAAGTCTGCAGATAAAAATGATACCTCACTTGTGTGGGAGGCCTAGCGCCCGTGACAGGAAATGCCCCAAAACGCAACGTGGACACATCACATTTTTTTAAGGAAAACAGAGGAGTTTTTTGCAAAGTGCCTACCTGTAGATTTTGGCCTCTAGCTCAGCCTGCACCTAGGGAAACCTACCAAACCTGTGCATTTTTTAAAACTAGAGACCTAGGGGAATCTAAGATAGGGTGACTTGTGGGGATCTGACCAAGTTCTGTTACCCAGAATCCTTTGCAAACCTCAAAATTTGGCTAAAAAAACAAATTTTCCTCACATTTTGGTGACAGAAAGTTCTGGAATCAGAGAGGAGCCACATATTTCCTTCCACCCAGCTTTCCTCCAAGTCTCCTGATAAAAATGATACCTCACTTGTATGGGTAGGCCTAGCACCCGCGACAGGAAATGCCCCAAAACGCAACGTGGACACATCACATTTTTTTAATGAAAACAGAGGTGTTTTTTGCAAAGTACCTACCTGTAGATTTTGGCCTCCAGCTCAGCCGGCACCTAGGGAAACCTACCAAACCTGTGCATTTTTTAAAACTAGAGACCTATGGGAATCCAAGATGGGGTGACTTGTGGGGCTCTGACCAGGTTCTGTTAATCAGAATCCTTTGCAAACCTCAAAATGTGGCTAAAAAAAACCTTTTTCCTCACATTTTGGTGACAGAAAGTTCTGGAATCAAAGAGGAGCCTCACATTTCCTTCCACCCAGCATTCCCCCAAGTCTCCCGATAAAAATGATACCTCACTTGTGTGGGTAGGCCTAGCGCCCGCGACAGGAAATGCCCCAAAACGCAACGTGGACACATCACATTTTTTTTAAAGAAAACAGAGGTATTTTTTGCAAAGTGCCTACCTGTAGATTTTGGCCTCTAGCTCAGCCGGCACCTGGGGAAACCTACCAAACCTGTGCATTTTTTAAAACTAGAGACCTATGGGAATCCAAGATGGGGTGACTTGTGGGGCTCTGACCAGGTTCTGTTACCCAGAATCCTTTGCAAACCTCAAAATGTGGCTAACAAAAAAACTTTTTCCTCACATTTTGGTGACAGAAAGTTCTGGAATCAGAGAAGAGCCACAAATTTCCTTCCACCCAGCGTTACCCCAAGTCTCCAGATAAAAATGATACCTCACTTGTGTGGGAGGTCTAGCGCCCGCGACAGAAAATGCCCCAAAACACAACGTGGACTCATCACATTTTTTGAAAGAAAACAGAGGAGTTTTTTGCAAAGTGCCTACCTGTAGATTTTGGCCTCTAGCTCAGCCGGCACCTAGGGAAACCTACTAAACATGTGCATTTTTTAAAACTAGAGACCTAGTGAAATCCAAGATGGGGTGACTTGGGGGGCTCTGACCAGGTTCTGTTACCTAGAATCCTTTGCAAACCTAAAAATTTTGCTAAAAAAACACATTTTCCTCACATTTTGGTGACATGAAGTTCTGGAATCAGAGAGGAGCCACAAAATTCCTTGCACCCAGCGTTCCACCAAGTCTCCCGATAAAAATGGTACCTCACTTGTGTGGGTAGGCCTAGCGCCGCGACAGGAAACACCCCAAAACGCAAAGTGGACACATCACATTTTTTTAAAGAAAACAGAGGTGTTTTTTGCAAAGTGCCTACCTGTAGATTTTGGCCTCTAGCTCAACCGGCACCTGGGGAAACCTACCAAACCTGTGCATTTTTTAAAACTAGAGACCTATGGGAATCCAAGATGGGGTGACTTGTGGGGCTCTGACCAGGTTCTGTTAATCAGAATCCTTTGCAAACCTCAAAATGTGGCTAAAAAAAACCTTTTTCCTCACATTTTGGTGACAGAAAGTTCTGGAATCAAAGAGGAGCCTCACATTTCCTTCCACCCAGCATTCCCCCAAGTCTCCCGATAAAAATGATACCTCACTTGTGTGGGTAGGCCTAGCGCCCGCGACAGGAAATGCCCCAAAACGCAACGTGGACACATCACATTTTTTTTAAAGAAAACAGAGGTATTTTTTGCAAAGTGCCTACCTGTAGATTTTGGCCTCTAGCTCAGCCGGCACCTGGGGAAACCTACCAAACCTGTGCATTTTTTAAAACTAGAGACCTATGGGAATCCAAGATGGGGTGACTTGTGGGGCTCTGACCAGGTTCTGTTACCCAGAATCCTTTGCAAACCTCAAAATGTGGCTAACAAAAAAACTTTTTCCTCACATTTTGGTGACAGAAAGTTCTGGAATCAGAGAAGAGCCACAAATTTCCTTCCACCCAGCGTTACCCCAAGTCTCCAGATAAAAATGATACCTCACTTGTGTGGGAGGTCTAGCGCCCGCGACAGAAAATGCCCCAAAACACAACGTGGACTCATCACATTTTTTGAAAGAAAACAGAGGAGTTTTTTGCAAAGTGCCTACCTGTAGATTTTGGCCTCTAGCTCAGCCGGCACCTAGGGAAACCTACTAAACATGTGCATTTTTTAAAACTAGAGACCTAGTGAAATCCAAGATGGGGTGACTTGGGGGGCTCTGACCAGGTTCTGTTACCTAGAATCCTTTGCAAACCTAAAAATTTTGCTAAAAAAACACATTTTCCTCACATTTTGGTGACATGAAGTTCTGGAATCAGAGAGGAGCCACAAAATTCCTTGCACCCAGCGTTCCACCAAGTCTCCCGATAAAAATGGTACCTCACTTGTGTGGGTAGGCCTAGCGCCGCGACAGGAAACACCCCAAAACGCAAAGTGGACACATCACATTTTTTTAAAGAAAACAGAGGTGTTTTTTGCAAAGTGCCTACCTGTAGATTTTGGCCTCTAGCTCAACCGGCACCTGGGGAAACCTACCAAACCTGTGCATTTTTTAAAACTGGAGACCTAGGTGAATCCAAGATGGGGTGGCTTGTGGGGCTCTGACCAAGTTCTATTACCCAGAATCCTTTGCAAACCTCAAAATTTGGCTAAAAAAACAAATTTTCCTCACATTTTGGTGACAGAAAGTTCTGGAATCAGAGAGGAGCCACAAATTTCCTTCCACTCAGCTTTCCTCCAAGTCTCCCTATAAAAATGATACCTCACTTGTGTGGGTAGGCCTAGCGCCCGCGACAGGAAACGTCCCAAAACGCAACGTGGACACATCACATTTTTTTAAAGAAAACAGAGGTGTTTTTTGCAAAGTGCCTACTTGTAGATTTTGGCCTCTAGCTCAGCCGGCACCTAGGGAAACCTACCAAACCTGTGCATTTTTTAACACTAGAGACCTAGGGGAATCCAAGATGGGGTGACTTGTGGGGCTCTGACCAGGTTCTGTTACCCAGAATCCTTTGCAAACCTCAAAATTTGGCTAAAAAAACAAATTTTCCTCACATTTTGGTGACAGAAAGTTCTGGAATCAGAGAGGAGCCACATATTTCCTTCCACCCAGCTTTCCTCCAAGTCTCCTGATAAAAATGATACCTCACTTGTGTGGGTAGGCCTAGCACCCGCACCAGGAAATGCCCCAAAACGCAACGTGGACACATCACATTTTTTTTAAAGAAAACAGAGGTGTTTTTTGCAAAGTACCTACCTGTAGATTTTGGCCTCTAGCTCAGCCGGCACCTAGGGAAACCTACCAAACCTGTGCATTTTTTAAAACTAGAGACCTATGGGAATCCAAGATGGGGTGACTTGTGGGGCTCTGACCAGGTTCTGTTAATCAGAATCCTTTGCAAACATCAAAATGGGGCTAAAAAAAAACTTTTTCCTCACATTTTGGTGACAGAAAGTTCTGGAATCAAAGAGGAGCCACACATTTCCTTCCACCCAGCATTCCCCCAAGTCTCCCGATAAAAATGATACCTCACTTGTGTGGGTAGGCCTAGCGCCTGCGACAGGAAATGCCCCAAAACGCAACGTGGACACATCACATTTTTTGAAAGAAAACAGAGGTATTTTTTGCAAAGTGCCTACATGTAGATTTTGGCTTCTAGCTCAGCCGGCACCTAGGGAAACCTACCAAACCTGTGCATTTTTTAAAACTAGAGACCTATGGGAATCCAAGATGGGGTGACTTGTGGGGCTCTGACCAGGTTCTGTTAATCAGAATCCTTTGCAAACCTCAAAATGTGGCTAAAAAAAAACTTTTTCCTCACATTTTGGTGACAGAAAGCTCTGGAATCAAAGAGGAGCCTCACATTTCCTTCCACCCAGCATTCCCCCAAGTCTCCCGATAAAAATGATACCTCACTTGTGTGGGTAGGCCTAGCGCCCGCGACAGGAAATGCCCCAAAACGCAACGTGGACACATCACATTTTTTTAAAGAAAACAGAGGTATTTTTTGCAAAGTGCCTACCTGTAGATTTTGGCCTCTAGCTCAGCCGGCACCTGGGGAAACCTACCAAACCTGTGCATTTTTTAAAACTAGAGACCTATGGGAATCCAAGATGGGGTGACTTGTGGGGCTCTGACCAGGTTCTGTTACCCAGAATCCTTTGCAAACCTCAAAATGTGGCTAAAAAAAAACTTTTTCCTCACATTTTGGTGACAGAAAGTTCTGGAATCAGAGAAGAGCCACAAATTTCCTTCCACCCAGCGTTACCCCAAGTCTCCAGATAAAAATGATACCTCACTTGTGTGGGAGGTCTAGCGCCCGCGACAGAAAATGCCCCAAAACACAACGTGGACACATCACATTTTTTGAAAGAAAACAGAGGAGTTTTTTGCAAAGTGCCTACCTGTAGATTTTGGCCTCTAGCTCAGCCGGCACCTAGGGAAACCTACCAAACATGTGCATTTTTTAAAACTAGAGACCTAGTGAAATCCAAGATGGGGTGACTTGGGGGGCTCTGACCAGGTTCTGTTACCTAGAATCCTTTGCAAACCTAAAAAGTTTGCTAAAAAAACACATTTTCCTCACATTTTGGTGACATGAAGTTCTGGAATCAGAGAGGAGCCACAAATTTCCTTCCACCCAACTTTCCCCCAAGTCTCCCGATACAAATGATACCTCACTTGTGTGGGTAGGCCTAGCGCCCGCGACAGGAAATGCCCCAAAACGCAACGTGGACACATCACATTTTTTGAAAGAAAACAGAGGTATTTTTTGCAAAGTGCCTACCTGTAGATTTTGGCCTCTAGCTCAGCCGGCAGCTGGGGAAACCTACCAAACATGTGCATTTTTAGAACTAGAGACCTAGGGGAATCCAAGATGGGGTGACTAGGGGGGCTCTGACCAGGTTCTGTTACCCAGAATCCTTTGCAAACCTCAAAATTTGGCAAAAAAAACACATTTTCCTCACATTTTGGTGACAGAAAGTTCTGGAATCAGAGAGGAGCCACAAATTTCCTTCCACCCAGCGTTCCCCCAAGTCTCCCGATACAAATGATACCTCACTTGTGTGGGTAGGCCTAGCGCCCGCGACAGGAAATGCCCCAAAACGCAACGTGGACACATCACATGTTTTGAAAGAAAACAGAGGTATTTTTTGCAAAGTGCCTACCTGTAGATTTTGGCCTCTAGCTCAGCCGGCACCTGGGGAAACCTACCAAACCTGTGCATTTTTTAAAACTAGAGATCTATGGGAATCCAAGATGGGGTGACTTGTGGGGCTCTGACCAGGTTCTGTTACCCAGAATCCTTTGCAAACCTCAAAATTTGGCTAAAAAAACAAATTTTCCTCACATTTTGGTGACAGAAAGTTCTGGAATCAGAGAGGAGCCACAAATTTCCTTCCACCCAGCGTTACCCCAAGTCTCCAGATAAAAATGATACCTCACTTGTGTGGGAGGCCTAGCGCCCGCGACAGGAAATGCCCCAAAATGCAACGTGGACACATCACATTTTTTTAAAGAAAACAGAGGAGTTTTTTGCAAAGTGCCTACCTGTAGATTTTGGCCTCTAGCTCAGCCTGCACCTGGGGAATCCTACCAAACCTGTGCATTTTTTAAAACTAGAGACCTAGGGGAATCTAAGATAGGGTGACTTGTGGGGCTCTGACCAGGTTCTGTTACCCAGAATCCTTTGCAAACCTCAACATTTGCCTAAAAAAGACATTTTCCTCACATTTTGGTGACAGAAAGTTCTGGAATCAGAGAGGAGACGCAAATTTCCTTCCACCCAGCGTTACCCCAAGTCTCCCGATAAAAATGATACCTCACTTGTGTGGGTAGGCCTAGCGCCGCAACAGGAAACACCCCAAAACGCAAAGCGGACACATCACATTTTTTGAAAGAAAACAGAGGTGTTTTTTGCAAAGTGCCTACCTGTAGATTTTGTCCTCTAGCTCAGCCGGCACCTGGGGAAACCTACCAAACCTGTGCATTTTTGAAAACTAGAGACCTAGGTGAATCCAAGATGGGGTGGCTTGTGGGGATCTGACCAAGTTATGTTACCCAGAATCCTTTGCAAACCTCAAAATTTGGCTAAAAAAACAAATTCTCCTCGCATTTTGGTGACAGAAAGTTCTGGAATCAGAGAGGAGCCACATATTTCCTTCCACCCAGCTTTCCTCCAAGTCTCCTGATAAAAATGATACCTCACTTGTGTGGGTAGGCCTAGCACCCGCGACAGGAAATGCCCCAAAACGCAACGTGGACACATCACATTTTTTTAAAGAAAACAGAGGTGTTTTTTGCAAAGTACCTACGTGTAGATTTTGGCCTCTAGCTCAGCCGGCACCTAGGGAAACCTACCAAACCTGTGCATTTTTTAAAACTAGAGACCTATGGGAATCCAAGATGGGGTGACTTGTGGGGCTCTGACCAGGTTCTGTTACCCAGAATCCTTTGCAAACCTCAAAATGTGGCAAAAAAAAAACTTTTTCCTCACATTTTGGTGACAGAAAGTTCTGGAATCAAAGAGGAGCCACAAATTTCCTTCCACCAAGCGTTCTCCCAAGTCTCCCGATAAAAATGATACCTCACTTGTGTGGGTAGGCCTAGCGCCCGCAACAGGAAATGCCCCAAAACGCAACGTGGACACATCACATTTTTTGAAAGAAAACAGAGGTATTTTTTGCAAAGTGCCTACCTGTAGATTTTGGCCTCTAGCTCAGCCGGCACCTGGGGAAACCTACCAAACCTGTGCATTTTTTAAAACTAGAGACCTAGGTGAATCCAAGATGGGGTGGCTTGTGGGGCTCTGACCAAGTTCTGTTACCCAAAATACTTTGCAGACCTCAAAATTTGGCTAAAAAAACAAATTTTCCTCACATTTTGGTGACAGAAAGTTCTGGAATCTGAGAGGAGCCACAAATTTCCTTCCACCCAGCTTTCCCCCAGGTCTCCTGATAAAAATGATACCTCACTTGTGTGGGTAGGCCTAGCGCCCGCGAGAGGAAATGCCCCAAAACACAACGTGGACACATCACATTTTTTAATAGAAAACAGTGCCTACCTGTGGATTTTGGCCCCTAGCTCAGCCAGCACCTGGGGAAACCTAGCAAACCAGCGCATTTTTGAAACCTAGAAACCCAGGGGAATCCAAGATGGGGTGACATGTGGGGCTCTGACCAGGTTCTGTTACCCAGAATCCTTTGCAAACATCAAAATTTGGCCAAAAAAAAAACTTTTTCCTCTCATTTCGGTGACAGAAAGTTCTGGAATCTGAGAGGAGCCACAAATTTCCTTCCACCCAGCTTTCCCCCAAGTCTCCTGATAAAAATGATACCTCACTTGTGTGCGTAGGCCTAGCGCCCGCGACAGGAAATGCTCCAGAACGCAAAGTGGACACATCACATTTTTTTTAAAGAAAACAGAGGTGTTTTTTGGAAAGTGCCTACCTGTAGATTTTGGCCTCTAGCTCAGCCGGCACCTAGGGAAACCTACCAAACCTGTGCATTTTTTAACACTAGAGACTTAGGGGAATCCAAGATGAGGTGACTTGTGGGGCTCTGACCAAGTTCTGTTACCCAGAATCCTTTGCAAAACTCAACATTTGGCTAAAAAAACAAATTTTCCTCACATTTTGGAGACAGAAAGTTCTGGAATCAGAGAGGAGCCACAAATTTTCTTCCACCCAGCGTTACCCCAAGTCTCCCGATAAACATGATACCTCACTTGTGTGGGTAGGCCTAGAGCCCGCGACAGGAAACCCCCCAAAATGCAATGTGGACACATCACATTTTTTTAAAGAAAACAGAGGTGTTTTTTGCAAAGTGCCTACCTGTAGTTTTTGGCTTCTAGCTCAGCCGGCACCTAAGGAAACCTACCAAACCTGTGCATTTTTTAACACTAGAGACTTAGGGGAATCCAAGATGGGGTGACTTGTGGGGCTCTGACCAGGTTCTGTTACCCAGAATCCTTTGCAAACCTCATAATTTGGCTAAAAAACACATTTTCCTCACATTTTGGTGACAGAAAGTTCTGGAATCAGAGAGGAGCCACAAATTTCCTTCCACCCAGCGTTCCCTCAAGTCTCCAGATAAAAATGATACCTCACTTGTGTGGGTAGGCCTAGCGCCCGCTACAGGAAATGCCCCAAAACGCAACGTGGACACATCACATTTTTTTAAAGAAAACAGAGGTGTTTTTTGCAAAGTGCCTACCTGTAGATTTTGGCCTCTAGCTCAGCTGGCACCTGGGGAAACCTACCAAACCTGTGCATTTTTGAAAACTGGAGACCTAGGTGAACCCAAGATGGGGTGGCTTGTGGGGCTCTGACCAAGTTCTGTTACCCAGAATCCTTTGCAAACCTCAAAATTTGGCTAAAAAAACAAATTTTCCTCACATTTTGGTGACAGAAAGTTCTGGAATCAGAGAGGAGTCACAAATTTCCTTCCACCCAGCGTTCCCCCAAGTCTCCTGATAAAAATGATACCTCACTTGTGTGGGTAGGCCTAGCGCCCGCGACAGGAAATGCCCCAAAACGCAACGTGGACACATCACATTTTTTGAAAGAAAACAGAGGTGTTTTTTGCAAAGTGCCTACCTGTAGATTTTGGCCTCTAGCTCAGCCGGCACCTGGAGAAACCTACCAAACATGTGCATTTTTTAAAAACTAGAGACCTATGGGAATCCAAGATGGGGTGACTTGTGGGGCTCTGACCAGGTTCTGTTAATCAGAATCCTTTGCAAACCTCAAAATGTGGCTAAAGAAAACTTTTTCCTCACATTTTGGAGACAGAAAGTTCTGGAATCAAAGAGGAGCCACACATTTCCTTCCACCCAGCATTCCCCCAAGTCTCTCGATAAAAATGATACCTCACTTGTGTGGATAGGCCTAGCGCCCGCGACAGGAAATGCCCCGAAACGCAACGTGGACACATCACATTTTTTGAAAGAAAACAGAGGTATTTTTTGCAAAGTGCCTACCTGTAGATTTTGGCCTCTAGCTCAGCCGGCACCTGGGGAAACCTACCAAACCTGTGCATTTTTTAAAACTAGAGACCTATGGGAATCCAAGATGGGGTGACTTGTGGGGCTCTGACCAGGTTCTGTTACCCAGAATCCTTTGCAAACCTCAAAATGTGGCTAAAAAAAAACTTTTTCCTCACATTTTGGTGACAGAAAGTTCTGGAATCAGAGAGGAGCCACAAATGTCCTTCCACCCAGCGTTCCCCCAAGTCTCCCTATAAAAATGCTACCTCACTTGTGTGGGTAGGCCTAGCGCCCGCGACAGGAAACGCCCCAAAACGCAACGTGGACACATCACATTTTTTTAAAGAAAACTGAGGTGTTTTTTGCAAAGTGCCTACCTGTAGATTTTGTCCTCTAGCTCAGTCGGCACCTAGGGAAACCTACCAAACCTGTGCATTTTTTTAACACTAGAGACCTTGGGAATCCAAGATGGGGTGACTTGTGGGGCTCTGACCAGGTTCTGTTACCCAGAATCCTTTGGTGACAGAAAGTTCTGGAATCAAAGAGGAGCCACACATTTCCTTCCACCCAGCATTCCCCCAAGTCTCCCGATAAAAATGATACCTCACTTGTGTGGGTAGGCCTAGCGCCCGCAACAGGAAATGCCCCAAAACGCAACGTGGACACATCACATTTTTTGAAAGAAAACAGAGGTATTTTTTGCAAAGTGCCTACCTGTAGATTTTGGCCTCTAGCTCAGCCGGCACCTGGGGAAACCTACCAAACCTGTGCATTTTTTAAAACTAGAGACCTAGGTGAATCCAAGATGGGGTGGCTTGTGGGGCTCTGACCAAGTTCTGTTACCCAAAATCCTTTGCAGACCTCAAAATTTGGCTAAAAAAACAAATTTTCCTCACATTTTGGTGACAGAAAGTTCTGGAATCTGAGAGGAGCCACAAATTTCCTTCCACCCAGCTTTCCCCCAAGTCTCCTGATAAAAATGATACCTCACTTGTGTGGGTAGGCCTAGCGCCCGCGACAGGAAATGCCCGAAAACACAACGTAGACACATCACATTTTTTAATAGAAAACAGTGCCTACCTGTGGATTTTGGCCCCTAGCTCAGCCAGCACCTGGGGAAACCTAGCAAACTAGCGCATTTTTGAAAGCTAGAAACCCAGTGGAATCCAAGATGGGGTGACATGTGGGGCTCTGACCAGGTTCTGTTACCCAGAATCCTTTGCAAACATCAAAATTTGGCCAAAAAACCCACTTTTTCCTCTCATTTCGGTGACAGAAAGTTCTGGAATCTGAGAGGAGCCACAAATTTCCTTCCACCCAGCTTTCCCCCAAGTCTCCTGATAAAAATGACACCTCACTTGTGTGCGTAGGCCTAGCGCCCGCGACAGGAAATGCTCCAAAATGCAACGTGGACACATCACATTTTTTTAAAGAAAACAGAGGTGTTTTTTGGAAAGTGCCTACCTGTAGATTTTGGCCTCTAGCTCAGCCGGCACCTAGGGAAACCTACCAAACCTGTGCATTTTTTAACACTA